>NC_090378.1:2053416-2415916 GCF_036365525.1 Heterodontus francisci | reverse complement strand
TCACACACACACTCACTCACACACACACTCACACAAACACACACACACTCACACTCATACACTCACACACACAAGACACACAGACACTCACTCACACTCACACACACACTCACACACACACTCACTCACACACTCACACACACACTCACTCACACACACTCACACACACACTCACTCACACACTCACACACACACTCACTCACACACACTCACACAAACACACTCACTCACACACACACACACTCACTCACACTCACACACACACTCACTCACACACTCACACACTCACACTCATATACATGGGTATCAGGGAGCAATGTCATTTCTGCTGCCTTTTCTCTCTCACGCAGGGACTGACCCCTCACTCATTTCTCTCGAACACTGACTGGACCCAGCCTGAGGAAGGGGATTTTCAGGGACGGAGAGCCCAATGGTGGTGAGTGAGAGCTTGCTCATTTATTCCAGCCTCCAGTTATAGATCACTGTCTGTATCCCAGCCTCCTGCCAGAGGCAGTATGTGCAAAGCTTTCACAAGCCAGCATTAACACTGAATTAAAGACCGCACGGCCCCAATCTGCCGAGTGCTGAGTTTCCCGTGTTGTTTCATTCCGTGTGGGTGCTGCGGAGGATTCAGGGGCTGGACGTGTTGAGCTATCGAGAGAAGGGAACCTTTGCCCAACTCCAGTGAAGACAAAACCTCTCAGAAACAAACCCGACTCAAACTGGGAGCTTTAAAGTGGAGCTGGGTCGGTGCAGTCAGACAGTAAAATAACCCGTGCAGGAAATCTCCTTCAGAAATAGCCGGTGAGTGAGAGAGAAAGCGGGGCTCTGGGTACGTGGATATAGACTAGTACAGCTCAAGATCATCAATTTATTACAGTGCGTGGACAGTGTGAACCCACATCAAATCACAAAATCTTGCATTTATATAGCACCTTTAACAGAAACAAACCTTCCAAGGAGCTTCACAGGAGCATAAATCAGACAAAAAACTGACATCCAGTCACAGACGCTGATATTAGGACAGGTGAAGGAAAGCTCGGTGAAATAGGGAGGTTGGAAGGAGAGTCTAAAAGGAGGAGAGTGAGGCAGAGAGGACGAGGGAGGGAATTCCAGAGTTTAGGGTCCAGACAGCTGAAGGCACAGTCACCAATGGTGGAGTGGTGGAAATTGAGGATGTGCAAGAGGCTGGAGGAGGCAGAGATCGCAGGGGGTTGCGGGAACTGGAGGAGATTACAGAGATAGGGAGGGATAAGGACATGAAGGTAATTGAAGACAAGGATGAGATTATTAAATTTGAGACTCTGCTGGACTGGGAGTCAATGTAGGTCAGTGAGTACAGGGGGTGATGTGTCAGTGAGTGAGTACAGGGGGTGATGTGTCAGTGAGTGAGTACAGGGGGTGATGTGTCAGTCAGTGAGTACAGGGGGTGATGTGTCAGTCAGTGAGTACAGGGGGTGATGTGTCAGTGAGTGAGTACAGGGGGTGATGTGTCAGTCATTGGGTACAGGGGGTGATGTGTCAGTGAGTGAGTACAGGGGGGGATGTGTCAGTGAGTGAGTACAGGGGGTGACGTGTCAGTCAGTGGGTACAGGGGGTGACGTGTCAGTCATTGGGTACAGGGGGTGATGTGTCAGTCATTGGGTACAGGGGGTGATGTGTCAGTCAGTGGGTACAGGGGGTGACGTGTCAGTCATTGGGTACAGGGGGTGATGTGTCAGTGAATGAGTACAGGGGGTGACGTGTCAGTCATTGGGTACAGGGGGTGATGTGTCAGTCAGTGAGTACAGGGGGTGATGTGTCAGTCACTGGGTACGGGGGGGATGTGTCAGTCAGTGAGTACAGGGGGTGACGTGTCAGTCAGTGAGTACAGGGGGTGATGTGTCAGTGAGTGAGTACAGGGAGTGATGTGTCAGTCAGTGAGTACAGGGGGTGATGTGTCAGTCACTGGGTACAGGGGGTGATGTGTCAGTCAGTGAGTACAGGGGGTGACGTGTCAGTCAGTGAGTACAGGGGGTGACGTGTCAGTCAGTGAGTACAGGGAGTGATGTGTCGGTCAGTGAGTACAGGGGGTGATGTGTCAGTCAGTGAGTACAGGGGGTGATGTGTCAGTCAGTGAGTACAGGGGGTGATGTGTCAGTCAGTGAGTACAGGGGGTGATGTGTCAGTCAGTGAGTACAGGGGGTGATGTGTCGGTCAGTGAGTACAGGGGGTGATGTGTCGGTCAGTGAGTACAGGGGGTGATGTGTCAGTCAGTGAGTACAGGGGGTGATGTGTCGGTCAGTGAGTACAGGGAGTGATGTGTCAGTCAGTGAGTACAGGGGGTGATGTGTCAGTCAGTGAGTACAGGGGGTGACGTGTCGGTCAGTGAGTACAGGGAGTGATGTGTCAGTCAGTGAGTACAGGGAGTGATGTGTCAGTCAGTGAGTACAGGGGGTGATGTGTCAGTCAGTGAGTACAGGGGGTGATGTGTCAGTGAGTGAGTACAGGGAGTGATGTGTCAGTCAGTGAGTACAGGGAGTGATGTGTCAGTCAGTGAGTACAGGGGGTGAGGTGTCAGTCAGTGAGTACAGGGGGTGATGTGTCGGTCAGTGAGTACAGGGGGTGATGTGTCGGTCAGTAAGTACAGGGGGTGATGTGTCAGTCAGTGAGTACAGGGGGTGATGTGTCAGTCAGTGAGTACAGGGGGTGATGTGTCGGTCAGTGAGTACAGGGGGTGATGTGTCGGTCAGTAAGTACAGGGGGTGATGTGTCAGTCAGTGAGTACAGGGGGTGATGTGTCGGTCAGTGAGTACAGGGGGTGAGGTGTCAGTCAGTGAGTACAGGGGGTGATGTGTCGGTCAGTAAGTACAGGGAGTGATGTGTCGGTCAGTGAGTACAGGGGGTGATGTGTCAGTCACTGGGTACAGGGGGTGATGTGTCAGTGAGTGAGTACAGAGGGTGATGTGTCAGTCAGTGAGTACAGGGAGTGATGTCTCGGTCACTGGGTACAGGGGGTGATGTGTCAGTGAGTGAGTACAGAGGGTGATGTGTCAGTCAGTGAGTACAGGGAGTGATGTCTCGGTCACTGGGTACAGGGGGTGATGTGTCAGTCAGTGAGTACAGGGGGTGATGTGTCGGTCAGTGAGTACAGGGAGTGATGTGTCAGTCAGTGACTACAGGGGGTGATGTGTCAGTCACTGGGTACAGGGGGTGATGTCTCGGTCACTGGGTACAGGGGGTGATGTGTCAGTCAGTGACTACAGAGGGTGATGTCTCGGTCACTGGGTACAGGGGGTGATGTGTCAGTCAGTGAGTACAGGGGGTGATGTGTCAGTCAGTGAGTACAGGGTGTGATGTGTCAATCAGTGAGTACAGAGGGTGATGTGTCAGTCAGTGGGTACAGTGGGGTGATGTGTCAGTCAGTGGGTACAGTGGGGTGATGTGTCAGTCAGTGAGTACAGGGGGTGATGTGTCAGTCAGTGAGTACAGGGAGTGATGTGTCAGTCAGTGAGTACAGGGGGTGATGTGGCAGTCAGTGAGTACAGGGTGTGATGTGTCAATCAGTGAGTACAGGGGGTGATGTGTCAGTCAGTGGGTACAGTGGGGTGATGTGTCAGTCAGTGGGTACAGTGGGGTGATGTGTCAGTCAGTGAGTACAGGGGGTGATGTGTCAGTCAGTGAGTACAGGGAGTGATGTGTCAGTCAGTGACTACAGGGGGTGATGTGTCAGTCAGTGAGTACAGGGTGTGATGTGTCAGTCAGTGAGTACAGGGAGTGATGTGTCAGTCAGTGAGTACAGGGAGTGATGTGTCAGTCAGTGAGTACAGGGTGTGATGTGTCAGTCAGTGAGTACAGGGAGTGATGTGTCAGTCTGTGAGTACAGGGAGTGATGTGTTAGTGAGTGACTACAGGGGGTGATGTGTCAGTCAGTGAGTACAGGGTGTGATGTGTCAGTCAGTGAGTACAGGGAGTGATGTGTCAGTCAGTGAGTACAGGGAGTGATGTGTTAGTGAGTGACTACAGGGGGTGATGTGTCAGTCAGTGAGTACAGGGTGTGATGTGTCAGTCAGTGAGTACAGGGGGTGATGTGTTGGTCAGTGAGTACAGGGGGTGATGTGTCAGTCAGTGAGTACAGGGAGTGATGTGTCAGTCAGTGAGTTCAGGGGGTGATGTGTCAGTCACTGGGTACAGGGGGTGATGTCTCGGTCACTGGGTACAAGGGGTGATGTGACAGTGAGTGAGTACAGGGGGTGATGTGTCAGTCAGTGAGTACAGGGGGGGATGTGTCGGTCAGTGAGTACAGGGGGTGATGTGTCCGTCAGTGAGTACAGGGGGTGATGTGTCAGTCAGTGAGTACAGGGGGTGATGTGTCAGTCAGTGGGTACAGGGGGTGATGTGTCAGTCAGTGAGTACAGGGGGTGATGTGTCAGTCACTGGGTACAGGGGGTGATGTGTCAGTCAGTGAGTACAGGGGGTGATGTGTCAGTCACTGGGTACAGGGGGTGATGTGTCAGTCAGTGAGTACAGGGGGTGAGGTGTCAGTGAGTGAGTACAGGGGGTGATGTGTCAGTCAGTGAGTACAGGGAGTGATGTGTCAGTCACTGGGTACAGGGGGTGATGTCTCGGTCACTGGGTACAGGGGGTGATGTGTCAGTGAGTGAGTACAGGGGGTGTTGTGTCAGTCATTGGGTACAGGGAGTGATGTGTCAGTCACTGGGTACAGGGGGTGATGTGTCAGTGAGTGACTACAGGGGGTGATGTGTCAGTGAGTGAGTACAGGGGGTGTTGTGTCAGTCATTGGGTACAGGGAGTGATGTGTTAGTCACTGGGTACAGGGGGTGATGTGTCAGTCAGTGAGTACAGAGGGTGATGTGTCAGTCAGTGAGTACAGGTAGTGATGTGTCAGTCACTGGGTACAGGGGGTGATGTCTCGGTCACTGGGTACAGGGGGTGATGTGTCAGTGAGTGAGTACAGGGGGTGTTGTGTCAGTCATTGGGTACAGGGAGTGATGTGTCAGTCACTGGGTACAGGGGGTGATGTGTCAGTGAGTGACTACAGGGGGTGATGTGTCAGTGAGTGAGTACAGGGGGTGTTGTGTCAGTCATTGGGTACAGGGAGTGATGTGTTAGTCACTGGGTACAGGGGGTGATGTGTCGGTCAGTGAGTACAGGGGGTGTTGTGTAGGTCAGTGGGTACAAGGGGTGAGGTGTCAGTCAGTGGGTACAGGAGGTGATGTGTCAATCAGTGGGTACAGGGGGTGATGTGTCAGTGAGTGACTACAGGGGGTGATGTGTTAGTCACTGGGTACAGGGGGTGAGGCCTCGGTCAGTGGGTACATGGGGTGAAGTGTCAGTCAGTGAGTACAGGGGTTGATGTGTCAGTCAGTGGGTACAGGGGGTGATGTGTCAGTCAGTGGGTCCAAGGGGTGAGGCCTCGGTCAGTGGGTACATGGGGTGAAGTGTCGGTAACTGGGTGCAGGGGAGTGATGTGTGAATGGGACTCGGTGCTGGTTAGGACACGAGTAGCAGAGTTTTGGTTGAGCTGATGTTTTCGGACAGTGGAGATGGGAGGTGACCAGGAGGATATTGGAATAGTCAAGTCTGGAGGTGACACAGCTACAGAGTGTTGCAGTTGAACAAGAAACAAGAAATCATATTGAGAAATGTGTCACTGTTTGGGATTGAGAATAAGAGAGCGATCGAGGGACTGGTGGATTGAGACAGTGAGACACTGTCTATCTCTCCACTCTCCCCCGTGGTTTCACACTGAACACAGACCATTGGTGGAGCAATTACACTGGGATGGGCAAGAGGTCAGAATTGAAGGAATGCAGAGATCTTAGTTTTATTTCAGTGACAGCAAAGGGTGGATTCTCCAAGTTCTGTTTATACTTGATCGAATTTTTTTTATCCTCAGATATCTTTTAAATCTAATCAAAGGATCAGTTTGCAGAATTCTTTCTAAATACAAATAAATCCCTCGTTAATGTTTTGTTGTTGTGGGGTTTATAAAACCGTCACATTAATGGCTGTATTCTGTTTCTTGGGAAAAGAGAGTGGAGCAGAGATTGGGAGAGAATTCGTTTCACTGTTTATATCATTTAATAAACTCAATGACACATTAACTCCTGTTTCCATTTGGAATTTAAACCTCTCGAATACGAATGATAACGAATAATTCGAGCTGGAAGTAAATGATGGCGGTTCGTTAGGAGATGGGGCTGGTGTAGACCAGTTTAACAGGGAGAGCTTGTATTAATGAGTGAGTGAGACAGATACACATCACAGTGAATAAAACCCTTCACACCTGCCCTGTTCCACTGGCCCGACCTCAATCTAATCACACATTTATTAACGTCACTGCTGGTGACTAAACGAAGGAATTGTGTTTCAAGACTGATTTTCACCATCTCAAGACATTCCTAAGCAATGAGATTAATAACCAGATCACCTATTTTAGTGATGTTGCTAATGGGATAAATATTGGGCAGGAAACGGGGGAGAACTCCCTGCTCTTCTAACAAATATTGCCCAGGAATCTTTCACATCCACCTGAGAGAGCACACGGGACCTGGGGTTGATACCTCATCCAAAAGACCCCAGCTTCTACAGTGCAGCCCTCCCTCAATACTGACCCTCCGACAGTGCAGCACTCCCTCAGTATTGACCCTCCGACAGTGCAGCACTCCCTCAGTACTGACCCTCCGACAGTGCAGCACTCGCTCAGTACTGACCCTCTGACAGTGCAGCACTCCCTCAGTACTGACCCTCCGACAGTGCAGCACTCCCTCAGGACTGACCCTCCGACAGTGCAGCACTCCCTCAGTACTGACCCTCCAACAGTGCAGCACTCCCTCAGTACTGACCCTCCAACAGTGCAGCACTCCCTCATTACTGACCCTCCGACAGTGCAGCACTCACTCAGTTCTGACCTTCTGACAGTGCAGCACTCCCTCAGTACTGACCCTCAGACAGTGCAGCACTCACTCAGTTCTGACCTTCTGACAGTGCAGCGCTCCCACAGTACTGACCCTCAGACAGTGCAGCACTCCCTCATTAATGACCCTCTGACAGCGCAGCACTTCCTCAGTACTGACCCTCCGACAGTGCAGCACTCCCTCAGTACTGACCCTTCGACAGTGCAGCACTCCCTCAGTACTGACCCTCCGACAGTGCAGCACTCCCTCAGTCCTGACCCTCCGACAGTGCAGCACTCCCTCAGTACTGACCCTCTGACAGTGCAGCACTCCCTCAGTACTGACCCTCCGACAGTGCAGCACTCCCTCAGTCCTGACCCTCCGACAGTGCAGCACTCCCTCAATACTGACCCTCCGACAGTGCAGCACTCCCTCAGTACTGACCCTCCGACAGTGCAGCACTCCCTCAGTACTGACCCTTCGACAGTGCAGCACTCCCTCAGTACTGACCCTCCGACAGTGTGGCACTCCCTCAGTACTGACCCTCCGACAGTGTGGCACTCCCTCAGTACTGACCCTCCGACAGTGCAGCACTCCCTCAGTACTGACCCTCCGACAGTGCAGCACTCCCTCAGTACTGACCCTCTGACAGTGCAGCACTCCCTCAGTACTGACCCTCCGACAGTGCAGCACTCTCTCAGTACTGACCCTCCGACAGTGTAGCACTCCCTCAGTACTGACCCTCTGACAGTGCAGCACTCCCTCAGTACTGACCCTCTGACAGTGTAGCACTCCCTCAGTACTGACCCTCTGACAGTGCAGCACTCCCTCAGTACTGACCCTCTGACAGTGTGGCACTCCCTCAGTACTGACCCTCCGACAGTGCAGCACTCCCTCAGTACTGACCCTCCGACAGTGTAGCACTCCCTCAGTACTGACCCTCTGACAGTGCAGCACTCCCTCAGTACTGACTCTCCGACAATGTGGCACTCCCTCAGAACTGCATCAATTTTGATGCCTGAGGACAGAAGTATTTTCAATGAGTGTCTGTGATCAGGTCTCTGGGTGTGTTTGTTACTGAACCTCTCCCACTGGGAAATCTGTGAATGATCCGGGTTAGGAAGTATGGTTAATTCTGCAGAAGGTCAAAGGAACCAGCAGAGGGATATCATGGGATGGGGATTGGGTTGCGGAATGGGTTGAGAGCGGCAGAATTTAACAGAGTGAGACAGAGGAGGACCCGAAGAGCGGCAGAGTTTGTAAAGAGTTATCCTAACCTAGCTTAGCCAAGACAAACCAAACCAAGCCAAACCAAGCCTGGCCAGGCCAGTCCAGTCCAGTCCTGTCCAGTCCACCAGAGCGGAATGACCATGTTCTGTGAAAAAATATCAGTGTGACTTCACAGGAAGACAAGGAGTTAATTGGTTGGTGAGAGTTTTTCTCATTTATCTTTCAAAAACATAAGTAATTGTAATAATTACTTTCTGTTTACGAATAGTAAAGTAGTAGATTGACTGGTGACTATTTTCTGGTAATTAAATAAATAATTAGTTTGTTGTTTAAAACACAATCATGATGACAGGGCAGGTGAAATGTTGTGGCTGCAGTTTGTGAGAGCTGGTGAACACCAGTGTGATCCATGGCAAACGTCTGCAGTGTCTACGGATTGAGGAGCTTCGGCTCAGTGACCTGGAGGCCGAGTTACAGACACTCTGATGCATCAAGAAGGGGCAAATTTACCTGCACTCTTTGTAGCAGGAGGCAGTCATACCCCTTAGGGTAGGGTCTTCTGGTTTGGTCAGTGTTCAGGAACAGGAGGGTGTGTCTGCAGCTGAGGCAGGTAAGGGGACCTGGAGTGCAGCAGCATCAGCCTTTGTGATTGTCCAACAGGTTTGAGGTTCTTTCAGCTTGTTTGGATGAGAGTGGGGGCTGCAGGGTGGATGAGCAACCTGACCATGGCACCATGGTACAGGAGGCTATTCATGTGGGGGGAGTAAATAGGAATGCAGTGATAGTTGGGGACAGTATAGTCAGGGGGATAGACATAGTTCTTTGCAGCAAAGAGCAAGAGTCCAGACGGCTGTGTTGCCTGCCTGGTGCCAGTGTTCAGGACATCTGCTCAGGACATCTGCTAAGGGCTGGAGAGGACCGTACAGTGGGAGGGGGAGGATCCAGTCATCGTGGTCCATGATGTAGGTACCAACAACATAGGCAGGACAAGGAAATAGGTTCTACATAGTCAGTATGAGGAACTAGGCAGTAAATTAAGAAGCAGAACCTCAAAGGTAATAATCTCTGGATTATTATCTGAGCCACGTGTAAATGTTTTTTATTTTGAAGCAGCGATAGTGCGAGCGAGGGGGCAGCTGGGAAGGTGAGTTTCAGTTTAAATTAACTTACCTCGTGATTCGGCGGTCACGGGGACTGCTGGGTAAGTAAACTTATATATTCGGGCAGTGGCTAAACCCGAAACATTACACGTGTAGTGTCTCCTACCCATCCTCCTCCTCTAACCAAAAAAAAGGACTCTTGTGTGGAGGGTTTGGTAAGGTAAGGTTTTCCTTTTTCTTTAATCTCTGTTGTCAATTTAGAGCAGAGGGGATGGAAGCTAGGGCAGTTGCATGCTCCTCTTGCAGGATGTGGGAGGTGAGGGTCACCACTGGTGTCCCTGCTGACTTCACCTGTGAGAAGTGCACCCAACTCCAGCTCCTCGCAGACCGCGTTAGGGAACTGGAGCTGGAGCTGGATGAACTTCGGATCATTCAGGATGCTGAGGGGGTGATAGAGAGCAGTTATAGGGAAGTAGTGACACCTAAGTTACAGGATAAAGGTAGCTGGGTGACCGTCAGGGGAGGGAAAGGGAATAGGCGCACAGTGCAGGGATCCCCTGTGGCCGTTCCCCTCAATAATACGTATACCGTTTTGGATACGGTTGGGGGGGACCTACCAGAGGAAAGCCACAGCGGCCAGGTCTCTGGCACTGAGCCTGGCTCTGTGGCTCAGAAGGGAAGGGGGAGAATAGGAGAGCGATAGTGATAGGAGATTCAATGGTTAGAGGAACAGAGAGGAGATTCTGTGGTCGTGAACGAGACTCGCGGATGGTATGTTGCCTCCCGGGTGCCAGGGTCAGGGATGTCTCGGATCGAGTCTATAGGACTCTTAAGGGGGAGGGGGAGCAGCCAGAGGTCGTGGTACATATCGGTACCAATGACATAGCTAGGAAAAGGGATGAGGACCTGAAAAGCGAATATAAGGAGTTAGGTTGGAGGTTGGAAGCTGAAAGGCAGGACGAGCAGAGTAGTAATCTCCAGATTGTTACCGGTGCCACGTGCTAGTGAGGCTAGAAACAGAGAGCGAGTGCAGCTGAACACGTGGCTACAGAGCTGGTGTAGGAGGGAGGGATTCAGATATGTGGATCATTGGGATACCTTCTGGGGAAGGTGTGACCAGTACAAGAAGGACGGGTTGCTTCTGAACTGGAGGGGCACCAATATCCTGGGCGGGAGGTTTGCTAGAGCTCTTCGGGAGGGTTTAAACTAGTTTGGCAGGGGGATGGGAACCGGAGCCACGGATCAGTTGATGGGGTAGCTGTTGAACAGGCAGATACCGAGTGCAGAGAGTCTGTGAGGAAGGTTAGACAGTTGACAGGGCAAAGTTAGACCCAGTATGATGGGTTGAAGTGTGTCTATTTTAACGCAAGAAGTGTCAGGAATAAGGGTGATGAACTTAGAGCATGGATCAGTACTCGGAGCTACGATGTTGTGGCCATTACGGAGACTTGGATATCACAGGGGCAGGAATGGATGTTGGATGTTCCGGGGTTTAGATGTTTCAAAAGGAATAGGGAGGGAGGTAAAAGAGGTGGGAGAGTGGCATTGTTAATCAGGGATAGTATCACAGCTGCAGAAAGGGAGGTCGTCGAGAAGGGTTTGTCTACTGAGTCATTATGGGTGGAAGTCAGAAACAGGAAAGGAGCAGTCACTTTGTTGGGAGTTTTCTATAGACCCCCCAATAGCAACAGAGACATGGAGGAACAGATTGGGAGGCAGATTTTGGAAAGGTGCAGAAGTAACAGGGTTGTGGTCATGGGTGACTTCAACTTCCCTAATATTGATTGGAACCTCCTTAGTGCAAATAGTTTGGAATGAGCAGTTTTGGTCAGGTGTGTCCAGGAAGGTTTTCTGACTCAATATGTAGATAGGCCGACTAGAGGGGAGACTATGTTGGACTTGGTGCTTGGCAACGAACCAGGCCAGGTGGCAGATCTCTCGGTGGGAGAGAATTTCGGTGATAGTGATCACAACTCCCTGGCCTTTACTATAGTCATGGAGAGGGACAGGAGCAGACGGGATGGGAAAATATTTAATTGGGGGAGGGGGAATTACAATGCTATTAGGCAGGAACTGGGGAGCATAAATTGGGAACAGATGTTCTCAGGGAAATGCACGACAGAAATGTGGAGGTTGTTTAGGGAGCACTTGCTGCGACTGCTGGATAGGTTTGTCCCGATGAGGCAGGGAAGGGATGGTAGGGTGAAGGAACCTCGGATGACAAGAGATGTGGAACAGCTAGTCAAGAGGAAGAAGGAAGCTTACTTAAGGTTGAGGAAGCAAGGATCAGACAGGGCTCTAGAGGGTTACAAGGTAGCCAGGAAGGAACTGAAGAATGGACTTAGGAGAGCTAGAAGGGGACATGGAAAAGTCTTGGCGGGTAGGATTAAGGAAAATCCCAAGGCGTTCTACACTTACGTGAGGAACAAGAGGATGGCCAGAGTGAGGGTAGGGCCGATCAGGGATAGTGGAGGGAACTTGTGCCTGGAGTTGGAGGAGGTAGGGGAGGTCCTAAATGAATACTTTGCTTCAGTATTCACTAGTGAGAGGGACCTGGTCGTTTGTGAGGACAGTGTGGAACAGGCTGATATGCTCGAACAGGTTGAGGTTAAGAGGTAGGATGTGCTGGAAATTTTGAATGATATGAGGACAGATAAGTCCCCGGGGCCAGACGGGATATACCCAAGGATATTACGGGAAGCGAGGGAAGAGATTGCTGCGCCTTTGGCGATGATCTTTGCATCCTCACTGTCCACTGGAATAGTACCGGATGATTGGAGGGTGGAAAATGTTGTTCCCTTGTTCAAGAAAGGGAATAGGGATAACGCTGGGAATTATAGACCAGCCAGTCTTACGTCGGTAGTGGGCAAATTATTGGAGAGGATTCTGAGAGACAGGATTTATGATTATTTGGAAAAGCATGGTTTGATTAGAGACAGTCAGCATGGCTTTGTGAGGGGCAGGTCATGCCTCACAAGCCTTATTGAATTCTTTGAAGATGTGTTAAAACACATTGATGAAGGAAGAGCAGTGGATGTGGTGTATATGGATTTTAGCAAGGCGTTTGATAAGGTTCCCCATGGTAGGCTCATTCATAAAGTGAGGAGGCATGGGATACAGGGAAAGTTGGCTGTCTGGATACAAAATTGGCTGGCCCATAGAAGACAGAGGGTGGTAGTAGATGGAAAGTATTCAGGATGGAGCTCGGTGACCAGTGGTGTTCCACAAGGATCTGTTCTGGGACCTCTGCTCTTTGTGATTTTTATAAATGACTTGGATGAGGAAGTGGAAAGCTGGGTTAGCAAGTTTGCCGATGACATGAAGGTTGCTGGAGTTGTGGATAGTGTGGAAGGCTGTTGTAGGTTGCAACGGGGCATTGACAGGATGCAGAGCTGGGCTGAGAAGTGGCAGATGGAGTTCAACCTGGAAAAGTGTGAAGTGATTCATTTTGGAAGGTCGAATTTGAATGCAGAATACAGGCTTAAAGACAGGATTCTTGGTAGTGTGGAGGAACAGAGGGATCTTGGGGTCCATGTCCATAGATCCCTCAAAGTTGCCACCCAAGTTGATAGGGTTGTTAAGAAGGCGTATGGTGTGTTGGCTTTCATTAACTGGGGGATTGAGTTTAAGAGCCGCGAGGTTATGCTGCAGCTCTATAAGGCCCTGGTTCGACCACACTTGGAATATTGTGTTCAGTTCTGGTCGCCTCATTATAGGAAGGATGTGGAAGCTTTAGAGAGGGTGCAGAGGAGATTTACCAGGATGCTGCCTGGACTGGAGGGCATGTCTTACAAAGAAAGGTTGAGGGAGCTAGGGCTTTTCTCATTGGAGCGAAGAAGAATGAGAGGTGACTTGATAGAGGGGTACAAGATGATGAGAGGCATAGATAGAGTGGATAGCCAGAGACTTTTTCCCAGGGTGGAAAGGGCTATCACCAGGGGGCATAATTTTAAGGTGATTGGAGGAAGGTTTCAGGGAGATGTCAGAGGTAGGTTGTTTACACAGAGAGTGGTGGGTGCATGGAATGCACTGCCAGCGGTGGTAGTAGAAGCAGATACATTAGGGACATTTAAGCGACTCTTGGATAGGTACATGGATGATAGTAGTATGAAGGGTAGGTAGTTAGTTTGATCTTAGAGTAGGTTAAAGGTTCGGCACAACATCGTGGGCCGAAGGGCCTGTACTGTGCTGTACTGTTCTATGTTCTATGTTCTATGTTCAAATTTGAATAGGGTAAATAAGATTATAGAAATGAATGCGTGGCTCAAAGACTGGTGTGGTAGAAGTGGGTTCTGGTTCATGGGGCACTGGCACCAGTACTGGGGAAAGAGGGGGGCTGTACCATTGGGATGGTCTACATCTGAACCATGCTGAGGCTGGTGTTCTAGCGAGCCACATAACGAGGGAGGTAGAAAAGGTTTTAAACTAAATAATGGAGGCAAGGGATCAATTTTGGGAAGATGTGGTAAATCAAAGTGTAGTGACAAGGCAAGAGAGAAAGGTATTAATTTGGGAAATGATAAACAGACTGTGACAGGAAGGAAGAGAGAGTACAAATTTAAGAGTAAATCTGCAGTCAAGACTAGACGTTACAAAAATAATAAAAGGACAAAGTTAAAGGCTCTGTATCTGAATGCACGTAGCATTCGAAGCAGAACAGATGAACAAATAGACATAAATAAGTACGATCTGATAGCCATTACAGAGATATAGCTGCAGGATAACATCGATTGGGACCTGAATATTGAAGGGTACATGACATTTAGGAAGGACCGGAAGCTGGGAAAAGGTGGAGGGGTGGCTCTGTTAATTAATGATGGTATTAGCACAATAGAGAGGGATGACCTAAGTTCAGGAGACCAGGATGTAGAAGCAGTTTGGGTAGAGATGAGATATGATAAAGAGAAGTCACTCATGGGAGTGGTGTATAGGCCTCCAAACAGTAACAACATGGTAGGATGGTGTACAAAGGAAGAAATAATGGGAGCTTGTCAGAAAGGTACCGTGATAATTCTGGGGGATTTTAATCCACATATAGAGTGGAAAAATCAGATGGGCAAAGGTAGCCTAGATGAAGAGTTCATAGAATATTTTTGGATAATTTTTGAGAACAGCAGATTCTAGAGCCAATCAAAGAGCAGGCTATATTAGACCTGGTATTATGCAACGAGAAAGAATTAATTAACGACCTCATAGTGAAGGTGCCCTTAGGTAGCAGAGATCAGAATATGAATAAATTTTACATTCAGTTTGAGAGAGAGAAGAGTGGGTCTCAGATTACTTAAATAAGAGCAATTATAAGGGCATGAAAGCAGAGTGAAAAGTGAACTGGCAAATCAGGTTATGGGATAGGTCAATAGAGATGCAGTGGCAGACATTTAAGGGGATATTTCAGAATACACAGAATAGATACATTCCAATGAGAGAGAAAAATTCCAAGGGGAAAACGCTCCAACAATGGTTAACTAAAAAAGTTAAAGATAGTATCAAACTTAAAGAAAAAGCATATAATTGTGCAAAGATGGGAGGCAGGTCAGAAGGTTGGTCAGAATATAAAGAACAGCAAAGAATGACTAAAATATTGATAAGAAGGGAAAAATTAGACTATGAGTGGAAGCTAGCTAGAAATATAAAAACAGATAATGAGCGCAGTGAACATTGGTCCTATCGAAAGTGAGTCTGGGGAATTAATAAGGGAGAATAAGGAAACGACAGATGAATTGAACAGATATTTTACATCAGTCTTTACAATAAAGGATACAAGTAACATCCCAGAAATAGCTTTAAATCCGGAAATGGAAGGGAGGGAGGAACTCAAGAAAATTACAATCACCAGGGAAGTGGTACTGAACAAATTGTTGGAGCCTCAGGCTGACAAGTCCCCGGGTCCTGATGGACTTCATCCTAGGGTGTTAAAAGAAGTGGCTAGTGAGATAGTTGATGCATTAGTTTTAATTCCCTAGATTCGGGGAAGGTTCCGTTAGATTGGAAAATAGCGAATGTAACTCCTTTATTCAAAAAGGGAGGGAGACAGAAAGCAGGAAACTACAGGCCAGTTAGCTTAACATCTATTTTGGGGAAAATGTTAGAAGCTATTATTAAGACGGTGTAGCAGGGCACTTAGAAAACTTCAAGGTAATCAGGCAGAGTCAACATGCTTTTGTGAAAGGGAAATCATGTTTAACCAATTTATTGGAGTTCTTTGAGGGAGTCACATGTGCTGCAGATAAAGGGGAACCAGTGGATGTACTGTACTTAGATTTCCAGAAGGCATTTGACAACCTGCCACATCGAAGGATATTGCGGAAAATAAAAGCTCATGGTGTAGGGGATAATATATTGGCATGGATAGAAGATTGGCTAGCTAACAGGAAACAGACAGCAGCCATAAATGGGTCATTTTCTGGTTGGCGAGATGTAATGAGTGGTGTGCCATAGGGATCAGTGCTGGGGCCTCAAATTTTACAATTTATATAAATGACGTGGATGAAGGGACCGTAGGTATGGTTGCTAAATTTGCTGATGACACAAAGATATGTAGGAAACTAAGTTGTGAAGAGGACATAAGGGGGCTACAAAGAGATATAGATAGGCTAAGTGAGTGAGCAAAGACCTGGCAAATGGAGTATAATGTGGGAAAGTGTGAAATTGTCCATTTTGGCAGAAAGAATAAAAAAGAAGCATATTATCTAAATGGTGAGAGATTGCAGAGCTCTGAGATGTAGAGGGATCTGGGTGTCCTAGTGCATGAATCGCAAAAGCTTAGTATGCAGGTACAGCAAGTAATTAGGAAAGCTAATAGAATGTTATTGTTTATTGCGAGTGGAATTGAATACAAAAATAGAGAGCAAAACAAGAAATGCTGGAAGTCCTCGTCCCCTTCCCATGGCACCTTCCCCTGCAATCGCAGGAGGTGCAATGCCTGCCCATTTACCTCCTCTCTCCTCACTATCCCAGGCCCCAAACACTCCTTTCAGTTGAAGCAGCGATTTACTTGTACATTTTTCAATGTAGTATATTGTATTTGCTGCTCACAGTGTGGTCTCTTCTACATTGCTGAGACCAAGCACAGACTGGGTGACCGCTTTGCGGAACACCTCCGCTCTGTCCAAAAGCAGGACCCCGAGCTTCCAGTTGCTGGCCATTTCAACATTCCCCCTTGCTCTCATGCTCACATCTCTATCCTGGGATTGCTGCAGTGTTCCAGTGAACATCAACGCAAGCTCGAGGAACAGCATCTCATTTACTGATTAGGCACACTACAGCCTGCCGGACTGAACATTGAGTTCAATAATTTCAGAGCATGATGGGCCCCCCTTTTTATTTTTATTTTTCGTTATTTTTTCTTTTTTCTTTTTGATGTGTTTATTTAGTTTTAGTTTGTTTAGTTTGTTTCAACTGTGCCTACCCACTGTTTTTTTCATGTTTGTGCTTGTGGCCAAGCTGCTCAGTTTTCTGTCCATTAACTGTACTAACACATTGTCTTTCAGCACACCATTAACATACCATTTGCCTTTGTTCCATGACCTTCTGGTCAGTTATTCTCTGTGACCTTGTCCTATCAACACCTCTTTTGTTATCTCTTGCCCCACCCCTGCTTTACTTGCTTAAAACCTTTTCCATTTCTAATATTTGTCAGTTCTCATGAAGGGTCACTGACCTGAAACGTTAACTCTGCTTCTCTCTCCACAGATGCTGCCAGACCTGCTGAGTATTTCCAGCATTTCTTATCTTGTTTCAGATTTCCAGCATCTGCAGTATTTTGCTTTTACAAAGGTAGGGAGGTTATGCTTCAGTTATACAGGGCATTGGTGAGAACATATCTGCAGTACTGTGTCCAGTATTGGTCTCCTTACTTAAGGAAGGATGTAAATTCACTGGAAGCAATTCAGAGAAGGTTTACTAGACTAATATCTGGAATGGACGTGTTGTCTTATGAGAAAAGGTTGGACAGGCTAGGCTTGTATCTACTGGAGTTTAGAAGAGTAAGAGGCAACTTGATTGAAATATATAAGATCCTGAGGGGTCTTGACAGGGTGGATGTGGAAAGGATGTTTCCCCTTGTGGGAGAATCTAGAACTAGGGGTCACTGTTTAAAAATAAGGGGTTGCCCATTTAAGACAGAGATGAGGAGAATTTTTTTCTCTCAGAGGGTCGTGAGTCTTTGGAATTCTCTTCCTCAAAAGGCGGTGGAAGCAGAGTCTTTGAATATTTATAAGGCAGAAGTTGATAGATTCTTGATAAGCAAGGGGGTGGAAGGTTATCAGGGGTAGGTGAGAATGAGGAGTCATCAGTTCAGCCATGATCTTATTGAATGACGGAGTAGGCTCAAAGAGCCAACTCCTGCTCCTAACTCATGTGTCCGTGTATTTATATGGATAGGGCAGAAGGATATTATGGAATGGGGAATGGGCTGGACAGGGGCAGAGGAAATTCAATGTTAGTGTGAGGTAAAGGCCTGCTCAGGTCTGCAAATGAAACTGTACCCGAGCCCGACAGAACCCCATCCGACCCGAGCCCAACCCGGTCCGAGTCCTTCCAATTTTTCCCGTGACCAACCTGACCGGACCATTACTTTTTTAAAAATTCATTCATGGGATGTGGGTGTCACAGGCCAGGCCAGCATTTATTGCTCATCCCTAATTGCCCTGAGAAGGTGGTGGTGAGCTTCCTTCTTGAACCAATGCAGTCCATGTGAGGTAGGTATACCCAAAGTGCTGTTAGGAAAGGAGTTACATAGAAACATAGAAAATAGGAGCAGGAGTAGGCCATTCGGCCCTTCGAGCCTGCTCCGCCATTCATTATGATCATGGCTGATCATCCAACTCAGTAACCTGTACCCGATTTAGCCCCAGACCATTTGATCCCTTTAAACACAAGAGCTATATCTAACTCCTTCTTGCAAACATACAATGTTTTGGCCTCAACTGCTTTCTGTGGTAATGAATTCCACAGGTTCACCACTCTCTGGGTGATAAAATTTCTCCTCATCTCAGTCTTGAAAGGTTTACCCTGTATCCTTAGACTATGACCCCTGGTTCTGGATTCCCCCACCATCGGGAACATCCTTCCTGCATCTACCCTGTCAAGTCCTGTTAGAATTTTATAGGTTTCTATGAGATTCTCTCTCATTCTTCTGAACTCCAGCGAATATAATCCTGACTGACTCAATCTCTCCTCATACGTCAGTCCTGCCATCCCAGGAATCAGTCTGGTAAACCTTCGCTGCACTCCCTCTATAGCAAGAACATCCTTCCTCAGATAAGGAGACCAAAACTGCACACAATATTCCAGGTGCGGCCTCACCAAGGCCCTGTATAATTGCAGCAAGACATCCCTGCTCCTGTACTCGAATCCTCTCGCTATGAAGGCCAACATACCATTTGCCTTTTTTACCGCCTGCTGCACCTGCATGTTTACCTTCAGCGACTGGTGTACGAGAACACCCAGGTCTCGCTGCATATTCCCCTCTCTCAGTTTATAGCCATTCAGATAATAATCTGCCTTCCTGTTTTTGCTACCAAAGTGGATAACCTCACATTTATCCACATTATACTGCATCTGCCGTGCATTAGCCCACTCACTCAACTTGTCCAAATCACCCTGAAGCCTCTCTGTATCCTCCTCACAACTCATGCTCCCACCCAGTTTTGTCATCTGCAAATCTGGAGATATTACATTTAGTTCCCTCATCTAAATAATTAATATATATTGTGAATAGCTAGGGTCCTAGCACCGATCCCTGCGGTACCCCACTAGTCACTGCCTGCCATTCGGAAAAAGACCCATTTATCCCTACTCTTTGTTTCCTGTCTGCCAACCAATTTTCTATCCATCGCAATACACTACCCCCAATCCCATGCGCTTTAATTTTACATGTTAATTTCTTATGTGGAACTTTGTTGAAAGCCTTCTGAAAGTCCAAATAAACCACATCCACTGGCTCCCCTCATCAACTCTACTAGTTACATCCTCAAAGAATTCTAGTAGATTTGTCAAGCATGATTTCCCTTTCATAAATCCATGCTGACTCTGTCTGATTCTACCACTGTTCGCTAAGTGCTCTGCTATAAAATCTTTGATAATGGTCTCTAGAATTTTCCCCACTACTGACGTCAGGCTGACTGGTCTATAATTCCCTGTTTTCTCTCTACCTCCCTTTTTAAATAGTGGGGTTACATTAGCTACCCTCCAATCTGTAGGAACTGTTCCAGAGTCTATAGAATCTTGGAAGTTGACAACCAATGTATCCACTATTTCTAGGGCCACTTCCTTAAGTACTCTGGGATGCAGACCATCAGGCCCCGGGGATTTATCGGCCTTCAATCCCATAACAAAGGAAGTTAAGGAGAGTATCAAATCAAAAACAAAGGCGTACATAGCGGCGAAAATGAGTGGTAGGCTAGAGGATTGGGAATGTTTTAGAAACTAGCAACGGATGACTAAAAAACTATTAAAGAGGAAGAAAATTGATTATGAGGGTAAATTGGCAAGAAATATAAAAACAAACAGTAAGAGCTTCTACGGGTATATAAAAAGGAAGAGAGTAGCTAAAGTAAGTGTGGGAGCCTTAGAGGATGAGACTGGGGAATTAATAACAGGGAACAGGGAAATAGCAGATAATTTAAACCAGTATTTTGCATCGATCTTCACGGTGGAGGACACGATAAACATCCCAACAATAATAGATGAGCAAGGTGAAAATGGGAGGGAGGAATTTGTAACAAT
This sequence comes from Heterodontus francisci, assembly GCF_036365525.1. NCBI lineage: Eukaryota > Metazoa > Chordata > Chondrichthyes > Heterodontiformes > Heterodontidae > Heterodontus > Heterodontus francisci. The sequence goes on along the minus strand of NC_090378.1, from coordinate 2,395,959 downwards.
CCCTATCATGGGGGAAAAGGTGCTGGACAAACTGATGGGACTAAGGGCAGACAAGTCGCCAGGACCTGATGGCCTGCACCCAAGGGTTTTAAAGGAAGTGGCTGCAGAGATAGTGGTGGCATTGGTCATAATATACCAAAACTCACTGGATTCCGGTAGGGTACCAATGGATTGGAAAACCGCTAATGTGACACCCCTATTCAAGAAAGGAGAGAGACAGAAAACAGGAAACTACAGACCAGTTGGCTTAACATTAGTCCTGGGAAAATACTAGAGTCCATTACTAAGGAAGAAATAGCAGGACATTTAGAAAAACATAATGCAATCAAACAGAGTCAACATGGTTTTATGAAAGGGAAATCATGTTTGACAAATTTGTTGGAGTTCTTTGAGGATATAACAAGCAGAGTGGATAAAGAGGAACTGGTAGATGTTGTGTATTTGGATTTTCAGAAGGCATTCAATAAGGTGTCACATAAAAAGTTATTGCACAAAATAAGAGCTCAGGGTATTGGGGGTAATGTGTTGGCATGGATTGAGGATTGGCTAACACACAGAAGGCAGACAGTCGGGATTAATGGGTCTTTTTCAGGTTGGAAAGCCGTAACTAGTGGGGTGCCACAAGGATCGGTCCTAGGGCCTCAACTATTTACTATCTATATTCATGACTTGGAGGAAGGGACAGAGTGACGTGTATCTAAGTTTGCTGACGATACGAAAATGTGTGGGAAGGCATGTTGTGATGAGGACACAAAGAATCTGCAAAGGGATATAGATAGGTTAAGTGAGTGGGCAAAAACTTGGCAGATGGTGTTCAATGTGGGAAAGTGTGAGGTCATCCACTTTGGTAGGAAGAATAAAAAGGCAGATTATTATTTAGATGGAGAAAGACTACAAAATACTGCAGTACAGAGGGATCTGGGTGTTCTTGTACATGAGACACAAAAGGTTAGCATGCAGGTGCAGCAAGTAATTAGGAAGGCAAATGGAATTTTGGCCTTTATTGCTCGGGGGTTAGAGTTTAAAAATAGGGAAGTCTTGTTACAACTGTACAGGGTGTTGGTGAGGCCACACCTGGAGAACTGTGTACAGTTTTGGTCCCCGCATTTAAAGAAGGATATACTAGCATTGGAGGCAGTTCAGAAAAGGTTCACTAGGCTGATTCCTGGGATGAAGGGGTTGTCTTATCAAGAACGGCTAAACAGGTTAGGCCTTTATTCATTGGAGTTTAGAAGAATGAGAGGTGATCTTATTGAAACATGTAAGATTTTAAGGGGGCTTCACAGGGTAGATGTTGAGAAGATGTTTCCACTAGTGGGGGAATCTAGAACTAGGGGACATAATTACAGAATAATGGAGCACACATTTAAAACTGAGATGCAAAGGAATTTCTTCTCTCAGAGGGTGGTGAATCTCTGGAATTCTCTACCTCAGACAGTTGTGGAGGCTAGATCACTAAATGTATTTAAGGAGGAGGTAGATAGATTTTTGAAATCTCGGGGAGTCGAGGGGTATGCGGAGCAGGCCCGAAAGAGGAGTTGAGGCCTGGGACAGATCAGCCATGATCTTATTGAATGGCGGGGCAGGCTTGAAGGGCAGAATGGCCTACTCCTGCTTCTATCTCATATGTAACCACAGCCATCTTCCTTTGCACTAGGTATGACTCCAGCCAGCAGAGGGTTTTCCCCCTGATTCCCATTGACCTCAGTTTTGCTAGAGCTCCTTGATGCCATACTCGGTCAAATGCTGCCTTGATGTCAAGGGCAGTCACTTTCACCTCACCTCTTGAGTTCCGCACTTTTGCCCATGTTTGAACCAAGGCTGAAATAAGATCAGGAGCTGAGTGGCCCTGGCAGAACCCAAACTGAACATCACTGAGCAGGTTATTGCTAAGCAAGTGCCGCTTTATGGCACTGTTGATGACACCTTCCATCACTTTACTGATGATTGAGAGTAGGCTGATGGGGCAGTAACTGGCCGGGTTAGACTTGTCCTGCTTTTTGTGTACAGGACATACCTGGGCAATTTTCCACATTGCAGGGTAGATGCCAGTGTTGTAGCTGTACTGGAACAGCTTGGCTAGGGGCGCGGCAAGTTCTGGAGCACAGGTCTTCAGTACTATTGCTGGAATATTGTCAGGGCCCATAGCCTTTGCAGTATCCAGTGCCTTCTGTCATTTCTTAATAATCACACGGAGTGAATTCAAGTAGCTGAAGTCTGGCGTCTGTGATGCTGGGGACTTCAGGAGGAGGCCGAGATGGATCATCAACTTGGCACTTCTGGCTGAAGATTGTTGCATATGCTTCAGCCTTATCTTTCACACTGATGTGCTGGGCTCCCCCATCATTGAGGATGGGGATATTTGTGGAGCCACCTCCTCCAGTTAGTTGTTTAATTGTCCACCACCATTCACGGCTGGATGTGGCAGGACTGCAGAGCTTAGATCTGATCTGTTGGTTATGGGATCACTTAGCTCTGTCTATTGCATGCTGTTTATACAGTTTGGCATGCAAGTAGTCCTGGGTTGTAGCTTCACCAGGTTGACACCTCATTTTGAGGTATGCCTGATGCTGCTCCTGCCATGCCCTCCTGCAGTCTTCATTGAACCAGGATTGGTCTCCTGGCTTGATGGTAATGGTAGAGTGGGGGAGATACAGGGCCATGAGGTTACAGATTGTGGTTGAGTACAATTCTGCTGCTGATGATGGCCCACAGCGCCTCACGGATGCCCAGTTTTGCATTGCTAGATCTGTTCGAAATCTATCCCATTTAGCACGGTGATAGTGCCACACAACACGATGGACAGCATCCTCAATGTGAAGGCGGGACTTCGTCTCCACAAGGACTGTGCAGTGGTCACTCCTACCAATACAGTCATGGACAGAACCATCTGCAGCAGGCAGATTGGTGAGGACAAGGTCAAGTATGTTCTCCCGTCTTGTTGGTTCCCTCACCACCTGCCGCAGACCCATTCTAGCAGATGTGTTCTTCAGGACTCGGCCAGCAGTGGTGCTACCGAGCCACTCTTGGTGATGGACATTGAAATCCCCCACCCAGAGTACATTCTGCACCCTTGCCACCCTCAGTGCTTCCTCCAACAGGTGTTCAACATGGAGGAGTACTGACTCATCAGCTGAGGGAGGGTGATAGGTGGTAATCAGCAGGAGGTTTCCTTGCCCATGTTTGATCTGATGCCATGAGACTTCATGGGGTCCAGAGTGGATGTTGAGGACTCCCAGGGCAACTCCCTCCCCACTGTATACCACTGTACCACCACCTCTGGAGATGGTGATGGCAGTGTCTGGGACATTGTCTGTAAGGTATGATTCTGTGAGTATGACTATGTCAGGCTGTTGCTTGACTAGTCTGTGGGACAGCTCTTTCAACTTTGGCACAAGCCCCCAGATATTAGTAAGGAGGACTTTGCAGGGTTGACAGGGCTGGGTTTGCCGTTGTCGTTTCCGGTGCCTTGGTCGATGCCGGGTGGTCCGTCCGGTTTCATTCCTTTTTATTGACTTTGTAGCAGTTAGGTACAACTGAGTGGCTTGCTAGGCCATTTCAGAGGGCATGTAAGAGTCAACCACATTGCTGTGGGTCTGGAGTCACATGTAGGCCAGACCAGGTAAGGACGGCAGATTTCCTTCCCTGAAGGACATTAGTGAACCAGATGGGTTTTTACAACAATCGACAATGGTTTCATGGCCATCATTAGACTAGCTTTTAATTCCAGATTTATTAATTGAATTCAAATTCCACCTTCTGTTGTGGTGGGATTCGAACCCATGTCCCCAGAGCAATACCCTGGGTGTCTGGGTTACTAGTCCAGTGACAATACCACTACGCCACTGCCTCCCCATCCATTTTTCACTTTGTTCCTTACCTGCACAAGCTGAAAATAACTGTAACAAAACCACCTTTAAAGTCCAAAAAGTAAATTAACATTAAAGTCACTTACCTGAGGTGGTGATGGAGCGGGTCCGATCTGGCCCGACCTGACCCAAGCCCAAAGCGGGACCCGGATGTTTGACCCGACCCGACCCGAACCCAACATGTCGTCGGGTCCCATCGGGTTCGGGTCGGGTCGCAGGCCTTTAGTGTGGCCTGAACCTGAAATGTTAACTCTGTTTCTCTCTCCACAGATGCTGCCAGACCTGCTGAGTATTTCCAGCATTTCTTGTTTTTATTGCAGATTTCCAGCATCCGCAGTATTTTGCTTTTACTTTAGCGTGAGGTGATGTTTTCCAGTTAAATAAACTGTCGTTGTAATGATACTGTGAATAGGAATGAGCTCTGTCTGTGTGGGAGCAGTGCTACTTGGGGGACAGGATCTGTTTCTCTGTCTCTATTCCTCTCTTTCTCTTAAGATGAATGAGACAGGATCTTACACGGTATATGATACTATGTGGAATGGAGAACGTTAATCCCGAGTCACTATTCGAAGTTAAACAGTGACTGCCTGACTAGGATACACTGGTAGAGACCGGGAAAAGGCAGGTTCAGGACTGGTGCCAGGAGACTCTTCACACCAAGAGTGATCAAAATGTGAAATGTGCCCCGAGGCAGTGGAGTGGGATTGAAACCTCGGGGACTATTCACAAGGGACAGTGGGAGGGTGTGACGAATGGGGCTGGAGAATTTGTAGGATTACATGGGCTGACTAGCCTTGCTCTGCATCGCTCTTAAAGCTGCCAGATTTGCTTTTATTTCTCGAGTTAAATTTTGGGGGCGGAGAGGAGGCTGCAGGCAGAAACGGTCCAAAACCCCTCACCGCAAAGTTACTGTGTTTACTCCTTCCAGAGAACGTCACAGCACAGAGAAGGCCATTTGGCCCATCGTGCCTGTGCTGGCTCTTTCAAAGAGTTATCTAAAAAGGCCGAGTGCCCTGCTCCTTCCCCATAGCCCTGTATAGAGGGGGATTCGTAGGATGGGGAAGGAAACTGCAGGGGATGGGCACAGTCGAAATGTGGAGCTTATTCAAGGAGCAGCTACTGCGTGTCCTTGATAAGTATGTACCTGTCAGGCAGGGAGGAAGTTGTCGAGCGAGGGAGCCGTGGTTTACTAAAGAAGTTAAAGCGCTTGTCAAGAGGAAGAAGAAGGCTTATGTTAGGATGAGACGTGAAGGCTCAGTTAGGGCGCTTGAGAGTTACAAGCTAGCCAGGAAGGATCTAAAGGGAGAGCTAAGAAGAGCAAGGAGAGGACACGAGAAGTCATTGGCGGATAGGATCAGGGAAAACCCTAAGGCTTTCTATAGGTATATCAGGAATAAAAGAATGACTAGAGTTAGATTAGGGCCAATCAAGGATAGTAGTGGGAAGTTGTGTGTGGAATCAGAGGAGATAGGGGAAGCGTTAAATGAATATTTTGTGTCAGTATTTACAGTAGAGAAAGAAAATGTTGTCGAGGAGAATACTGAGATTCAGGCTACTAGGCTAGATGGGATTGAGGTTCACAAGGAGGAGGTGTTATCAATTTTGGAAAGTGTGAAAATAGATAAGTCCCCTGGGCCAGATGGGATTTATCCTAGGAATCTCTGGGAAGCTAGGGAGGAGATTGCAGAGCCCTTGTCCTTGATCTTTATGTCGTCATTGTCGACAGGAGTAGTGCCGGAAGACTGGAGGATAGCAAATGTTGTCCCCTTGTTCAAGAAGGGGAGTAGAGACAGCCCTGGTAATTATAGACCTGTGAGCCTTACTTCGGTTGTGGGTAAAATGTTGGAAAAGGTTATAAGAGACAGGATTTATAATCATCTTGAAAGGAATAAGTTCATTAGCGATAGTCAGCACGGTTTTGTGACGGGTAGGTCGTGCCTCACAAACCTTATTGAGTTTTTCGAGAAGGTGACCAAACAGGTGGATGAGGGTAAAGCAGTGGATGTGGTGTATATGGATTTCAGTAAGGCGTTTGATAAGGTTCCCCACAGTAGGCTATTGCAGAAAATACGGAAGTATGGGGTTGAAGGTGATTGAGAGCTTTGGATCAGAAATTGGCTAGCTGAAAGAAGACAGAGGGTGGTGGTTGATGGCAAATGTTCATCCTGGAGTTTAGTTACTAGTGGTGTACCGCAAGGATCTGTTTTGGGGCCACTGTTGTTTGTCATTTTTATAAATGATCTGGAAGAGGGTGTAGAAGAGTGGGTTAGTAAATTTGCGGATGACACTAAGGTCGGTGGAGTTGTGGATAGTGCCGAAGGATGTTGTAGGATACAGAGGGACATAGATAGGCTGCAGAGCTGGGCTGAGAGATGGCAAATGGAGTTTAATGCGGAAATGTGCGAGGTGATTCACTTTGGAAGGAGTAACAGGAATGCAGAGTACTGGGCTAATGGGAAGATTCTTGGTAGTGTAGATGAGCAGAGAGATCTTGGTGTCCAGGTGCATAAATCACTGAAGGTTGCTACCCAGGTTAATAGGGCTGTTAAGAAGGCATATGGTGTGTTAGCTTTTATTAGTAGGGGGATCGAGTTTCGGAGCCACGAGGTCATGCTGCAGCTGTACAAAACTCTGGTGAGACCGCACCTGGAGTATTGCGTGCAGTTCTGGTCACCGCATTATAGGAAGGATGTGGAAGCTATGGAAAGGGTGCAGAGGAGATTTACTAGGATGTTGCCTGGTATGGAGGGAAGGTCTTACGGGGAAAGGCTGAGGGACTTGAGGTTGTTTTCGTTGGAGAGAAGGAGGAGGAGAGGTGACTTAATAGAGACATATAAGATAATCAGAGGGTTAGATAGGGTGGATAGTGAGAGTCTTTTTCCTCGGATGGTGATGGCAAACACGAGGGGACATAGCTTCAAGTTGAGGGGTGATAGATATAGGACAGATGTCAGAGGTAGTTTCTTTACTCAGAGAGTAGTAGGGGCGTGGAACGCCCTGCCTGCAACAGTCGTAAACTCACCAATTTTAAGGGCATTTAAGTGGTCATTGTATAGACATATGGATGAAAATGGAATAGTGTAGGTCAGATGGTTTCACAGGTCGGCGCAACATCGAGGGCCGAAGGGCCTGTACTGCGCTGTAATGTTCAAATTCTCTGCTGGGAAGATTCTAAACAGCAACAGGAGCGATCCCTGAATCAAGGCAAATATGTAACCTCAGTTCTGGATATACACATCCCCTCCCCCAGATGATTCAAACTGTAATTACTCTGCATATGTTTTATTTATATAAATAACAGTGGACACTTCTCACAGCCCAAAACATCATCCATTTCGATTCGGGCAGACAGGTTGAAGAAATGTTTTTTCATGCAGCCTTTAGGACCGCGCGGAATCCTCAGGTGGGACAATTGGACTGTGAAATTTGGCAGGTATTAGGACCGCGCGGAATCCTCAGGTGGGACATTTGGACAGTGAAACGCAGCAGCGTTTAGGACCTTGCGGAATCCTCAGGTGGGACAATTAGACATTATACTCAGCAGGATTTAGGACCGCGCGGAATCCTCAGGTGCGGCGATTCCAGTCCAGGCTCCTCGATTAACATTTCTTTTTCTATCTGTGAGTCCGCGGCTCCGGGGCCTCTTCATCTCCCTCCATCCCTTCATCTCCCTCCATCCCCCTCCACCTCTTCATCTCCCTCCATCCCTTCATCTCCCTCCATCCCCCTCCACCTCTTCATCTCCCTCCATCCCTTCATCTCCCTCCATCCCTTCATCTCCCTCCATCCCTTCATTTCCCTCCATCCCTTCATCACTCTCCACCTCTTCATCTCCCTCCATCCCTTCATCTCCCTCCATCTCTTCATCTCCCTCCATCCCTTCGTCTCCCTCCATCCCTTCGTCTCCCTCCATCCCATCGTCTCCCTCCATCTCTTCGTCTCCCTCCATCTCTTCGTCTCCCTTATTCCCTTCCTCTCACTCCATCCCATCATCTCCCTCCATCCCTTCATCTCCCTCCATTTCATCTCCCTCCATTCCTTCATCTCCCTCCATCCCTTCATATCCCTCCATCTCATCCTCTCCCTCCATCTCTTCATCTCCCTCCATCCCTTCATCTCCCTCCGTCCCATCCTCTCCCTCCATCTCTTCGTCTCCCTCCATCCCTTCATCTCCCTACATCCTTTCATCTCCCTCCATCCCTTCATCTCCCTCCATCCCTTCATCTCCCTCCATCCCTTCATCACTCTCCATCCCTTCATCTCCCTCCATCTCTTCATCTCCCTCCATCCCTCCATCACCCTCCATCCCTTCATCTCCCTCCATCCCTTAATCTCCCTCCATCCCTTCACTTCCCCCATCCCTTCATCTCCCTCCATCTCTTCATCTGCATCCATCTCTTCATCTCCCTCCATCCCTTCACCTCCCTCCCTCCCTTCATCTCCTTCCATCCCTTTACCTCCCTCCATCCCTTCATCTCTCTCCATCCCTTCATCTCCCTCCATCTCTTCATCTCCCTTCATCTCCCTCCATCCCTTTACCTCCCTCCATCCCTTCATCTCTCTCCATCCCTTCATCTCCCTCCATCTCCTCATCTCCCTCCATCCCTTCACCTCCCACCATCTCTTCATCTCCCTCCATCCCTTCATCTCCCTCCATCCCTTCATCTCCCTCCATCCCTTTACCTCCCTTCATCTCTCTCCATCCCTTCATCTCCCTCCATCTCCTCATCTCCCTCCATCCCTTCACCTCCCACCATCCCTTCATCTCCCTCCATCCCTTCATCTCCCTCCATCCCTTTACCTCCCTCCATCCCTTCATCTCTCTCCATCCCTTCATCTCCCTCCATTTCCTCATCTCCCTCCATCCCTTCACCTCCCACGATCTCTTCATCTCCCTCCATCCCTGCATCTCCCTCCATCTTTTCATCTCCCTCCATCCCTTCACCTCCCACGATCTCTTCATCTCCCTTCATCCCTTCATCTCGCTCCATCTCTTTATCTGCATCTATCATTTTTTCTCTCTTTCTACATTTCCATTCTTTCCCCAATTCTATATCTCTCCCTCTTTGTCTTTCTCACTTTCCCACTCTCTCTTGCCTTCCCCCTCTCCTCTCCCTCTCTCCCTGCTTTCCTCTCTCCCACCCCTCTCTCCCCTCCACTACTTCCCTCTCCCTCCCTCCCTCACCCTCGCTCCCTTCCCCTCCCCACTCTCCCCCCTATTCCCCCTCCCTCTGCCTCCCTCTCCCCGCCACCTCTCCCCCTCCATCCCCCCTCTCTTCCCCTCCCCACTCTCTCCCCTTGTTCCCCCTCCCTCAGCCTCTGCCTCCTTTTCCCTTGCCCCCCCTCCCCCTCCCTCTCTCCCCCCTCCCTCTCTCCTCCTATCTCCCCTTCCCTCCATCTCTCCCCCTCCATCCCCCCTCTCTTCCCCTCCCCACTCTCTCCCCTTGTTCCCCCTCCCTCAGCCTCTGCCTCCTTTTCCCTTGCCCCCCCTCCCCCTCCCTCTCTCCTCCTATCTCCCCTTCCCTCCCTCTCTTCCCCTCCATCCCTCCCTCTCTCTCTCCGCCTCCCTCTCTCTCTCCGCCTCTCTCTCCCCCTCCCTCCCTCTCCCAGTCTCTTGATTCTTTGACACCTTTTTGCAGTCACTGCTGCTCCGGGACTGGGATTTGCTGCTCTCTCTGCTCCGGTTTGGATCCGGAGTCAGTCTGCAGTGGGATCTTTCCGCACCCGGAGCTGTGATTGAAGATTCTGCTGAACTTGTTGCTGTGAATTGCGGAGCCGCCTCCGGGATTTGTCCCCGTGCGGAACTGGCTGCTGTTGCCCGGTGTAAGTGAGACTCTGTCCCGGGATGGATGTCCCTGTGGCTCCGCTCTCCCGGGATTGCCTCCTGTTTGCAGCAGTGATTGCGGGTTTGCTCCGGGATCAGCCTCCTTCCTGTCTGTACAATTCACAGGGAGACTCTGGGCACAGTCTAGATGGTGTTTTACTACAAGAGGCTGCTAGACATTGGATCTGAGGATTGCAGACATTGGAAAAGAAATTTGACGATGAAATCGGAGGGTTAGTGTATTCTATAGGATGAATGTTCACACTGTACAACAACAACTTGCATTTCTATAGCGCCTTTAACAGAGTAAAACATCCCAAGGTGCTTGGCAGGAGATGATGGGACAGGTGAACAAAAGCTAAGTTAAAGAGGGAGGTTTTAAGGAGTTTGTTAAAGGAGGAGAGAGAGGTAGAGAGTCGGAGAGGTTTAGGGAGGGAATTCCAGAGCTTCGGACCCAGGCAGCTGAAGGCACGGCCGCCAATGGTGGAGTGATTAAATTCGGGGATGCTGAAGAGGCCAGAATTGGAGGAGTGCAGAGATCGCGGAGGGTTGTAGGGCTGGAGGAGATTACAGAGATGGAGAGGGGTGAGAACCATAGAGGGAGTTGAAAACAAGGATGAGAATTTTAAAATTGTGAAATCGTTTGACCAGGAGCCAGTGTAGGTCAATGAGTACAGGGGATAATAGGGAAACGGGACTTGGTGTGAGTTAGGACACGGGGGCAGCAGAGGTTTAGATGACCTCAAGTTTATGGAGAGTCGAATGTGGGAGATCGGCCAGGAGTGTGTTGGAATAGTCAGGTCGAGAGGTAACGAAGGCATAAATGAGAGTTTCAGCAGACGAGCTGTGACAGGAGTAAAGTCAGGCAATGTTACAGAGGTGGAAATAGTTGGTCTTAATTATGGTGTGAATATCTAGTTGGAAGCTCGTCACGGGGTCAAATACAGCACCAAGGTTGCACACAGTCTGGTTCTTCTTCAGACAGTTGCCGGGGAGTGGAGTGCGTGGTGAGGGAGTAGCGTGCGTGGTGAGGGAGTGGAGTGTGTAGTGAGGGAGTGGAGTGCGTGGTGAGGGAGTGGAGTGCGTGGTGAGGGAGTGGAGTGCGTGGTGAGGGAGTAGCGTGCGTGGTGAGGAAGTGGAGTGTATGGAGAGGGAGTGGAGTGCGTGGTGAGGGATTGGAGTGAGTGGTGAGGGAGTGGAGTGCGTGGTGAGGGATTGGAGTGAGTGGTGAGGGAGTAGCGTGCGAGGTGAGGGAGTGGAGTGAGTGGTGAGGGAGTGGAGTGCGTGGTGAGGGACTGGAGTGCGTGGTGAGGGAGTGGAGTGCGTGGTGAGGGATTGGAGTGAGTGGTGAGGGAGTAGCGTGCGAGGTGAGGGAGTGGAGTGAGTGGTGAGGGAGTGGAGTGCGTGGTGAGGGACTGGAGTGCGTGGTGAGGGAGTGGAGTGAGTGGTGAGGGTGTAGCGTGCGAGGTGAGGGAGTGGAGTGCGTGGTGAGGGAGTGGAGTGCGTGGTGGGGGATTGGAGTGCGTGGTGAGGGATTGGAGTGAGTGGTGAGGGAGTAGCGTGCGAGGTGAGGGAGTGGAGTGAGTGGTGAGGGAGTGGAGTGCGTGGTGAGGGACTGGAGTGCGTGGTGAGGGAGTGGAGTGCGTGGTGGGGGATTGGAGTGCGTGGTAAGGGAGTGGAGTGCGTGGTGAGGGATTGGAGTGAGTGGTGAGGGAGTGGAGTGCGTGGTGAGGGACTGGAGTGCGTGGTGAGGGAGTGGAGTGCGTGGTGAGGGAGTGGAGTGCGTGGTGAGGGAGTGGAGTGAGTGGTGAGGGAGTGGAGTGCATGGTGAGGGATTGGAGTGAGTGGTGAGGGACTGGCGTGCGAGGTGAGGGAGTGCAGTGCGTGGTGAGGGAGTGGAGTGTGTGGCAAGGGAGTGGAGTGTGTGGCGAGGGAGTGGAGTGCGTGGCAAGGGAGTGGAGTGCGTGGCGAGGGAGTGGTGTGCGTGGCGAGGGAGTGGAGTGCGTGGTGAGGGGGTGGAGTGCGTGGTGAGGGAGTGGAGTGAGTGGTGAGGGAGTAGCGTGCGTGCTGAGGGAGTGGAGTGCGTGGCCCGGGAGTGGAGTGCGTGGTGAGGGAGTGGAGTGAGTAGTGAGGGAGTGGAGTGCGTGGTGAGGGATTGGAGTGAGTGGTGAGGGAGTAGCGTGCGAGGTGAGGGAGTGCAGTGCGTGGTGAGGGAGTGGAGTGCGTGGCGAGGGTGTGGAGTGCGTGGCGAGGGAGTGGAGTGCGTGGCGAGGGAGTGGAGGGCGTGGCGAGGGAGTGGAGTGCATGGCGAGGGAATGGAGTGTGTGGTGAGGGGGTGGAGTGCGTGGTGAGGGAATGGAGTGAGTGGTGAGGGAGTAGCGTGCGTGGTGAGGGAGTGGAGTGCGTGGTGAGGGAGTGGAGTGCATGGTGAGGGAGTGCAGTGCGTGGTGAGGGAGTGGAGTGCGTGGTGAGGGAGTGGAGTGTGTGGTGAGGGAGTAGCGTGCGTGGTGAGGGAGTGGAGTGAGTGGTGAGGGAGTAGCGTGCGTGGTGAGGGAGTGGAATGTGTGGTGAGGGAGTGGAGTGCGTGGTGAGGAGTGGAGTGCGTGGTGAGGAGTGGAGTGTGTGTTGAGGGAGTGGAGTGTGTGTTGAGGGAGTGGAGTGCGTGGTGAGGGAGTGGAGTGCGTGGTGAGGGAGTGGCGTGCGTGGTGAGGGAGTGGAGTGTGTGGTGAGGGGGTGGAGTGCGTGTTGAGGGAGTGGAGTGTGTGGTGAGGGAGTGCAGTGCGTGGTGAGGGAGTGGAGTGAGTGTTGAGGGAGTAGCGAGCGTGTTGAGGGAGTGGAGTGTGTTGTGAGGGAGTTGTGTGAGTGGTGAGAGAGTGGAGTGCTTGGTGAGGGAGTGGTGTGTGTGGTGAGGGAGTGGAGTGCGTGGTCATGGAGTGGAGTGAGTGGTGAGGGAGTGGAGTGCTTGGTGAGGGAGTGGAGTGTGCGGTGAGGGAGTGGCATGCGCGGTGAGGAAGTGGAGTGAGTGGTGAGGGAGTGGAGTGCTTGGTGAGGGAGTGGAGTTTGTGATGAGGGAGTGAAGTTTGTGATGAGTGAGTGGAGTGAGTGGTGAGGGAGAGGAGTGCGTGGCGAGGGAGTGGAGTGAGTCGTGAGGTAGTGGAGTGAGTGGTGAGGGAATGGAGTGTGTGGTGAGGGATTGGAGTGAGAGGTGAGGGTGTGGAGTGTGTGGTGAGGGAGTGGAGTGTGTGGTGAGGGAGTGGAGTGTGTGGTGAGGGAGTGGAGTGAGTGGTGAGGGAGTGAAATGAGTGGTGAGGGTGTGGAGTGTGTGGTGAGGGAGTGGAGTGTGTGGTGAGGGAGTGGAGTATGTGGTGAGGGAGTGGAGTGAGTGGTGAGTGAGTGTAGTGTTTGGTGAGGGAGTGGAGTGTGTGGTGAGGGAGTGGCATGCAAGGTGAGGGAGTGGAGTGAGTGGTGAGGGAGTGGAGTGCTTGGTGAGGGAGTGGAATTTGTGATAAGGGAGTGGAGTTTGTGATGAGTGAGTGGAGTGAGTGGTGAGGGAGAGGAGTGCGTGGCGAGGGAGTGGAGGGTGTAGTGAGGGAGTGGAGTGTGTAGTGAGGGAGTGGAGTGAGTTGTGAGGGTGTGGAGTGCATGGTGAGGGATTGGAGTGAGTGGTGAGCGAGTAGCGTGCGAGGTGAGGGAGTAGCGTGCAAGGTGAGGGAGTGCAGTGCGTGGTGAGGGAGTGGAGTGCGTGGCGAGGGAGTGGAGTGCGTGGTGAGGGAGTGGAGTGCGTTGCGAGGGAGTAGAGTGCGTGGCGAGGGAGTGGTGTGCGTGGCGAGGGAGTGGTGTGCGTGGCGAGGGAGTGGAGTGGGTGGTGAGGGGGTGGAGTGCGTGGTGAGGGAGTGGAGTGAGTGGTGAGGGAGTAGCGTGCGTGGTGAGGGAGTGAAGCGCGTGGTGAGGGAGTGGAGTGCGTGGTGAGGGAGAGGAGTGTGTGGTGAGGGATTGGAGTGTGTGGTGAGGGAGTGGAGTGAGTGGTGAGGGAGTGGAGTGTGTGGTGAGGGAGTGGAGTGAGTGGTGAGGGAGTGAAGTGAGTGGTGAGGGATTGGAGTGTGTGGTGAGGGATTGGAGTTTGTGATGAGTGAGTGGAGTGAGTGGTGAGGGAGTAGCGTGCGTGGTGAGGGAGTGAAGCGCGTGGTGAGGGAGTGGAGTGAGTAGTGAGGGAGGGGAGTGCGTGGTGAGGGATTGGAGTGAGTGGTGAGGGAGTAGCGTGTGAGGTGAGGGAGTGAAGTGTGTGCTGAGGGAGTGGAGTGCGTGGCGAGGGAGTGGAGTGCGTGGCGAGGGAGTGGAGTGTGTGGTGAGGGAGTGGAGTGTGTCGTGAGGGAGTGGAGTGTGTGGTGAGGGAGTGAAGTGAGTGGTGAGGGAGAGGAGTGTGTGGTGAGGGATTGGAGTGTGTGGTGAGGGATTGGAGTGTGTGGTGAGGGAGTGGAGTGAGTGGTGAGGGAGTGGAGTGTGTGGTGAGGGAGTGGAGTGAGTGGTGAGGGAGTGGAGTGGGTGGTGAGGGAGTGGAGTGTGTAGTGAGGGAGTGGAGTGTGTGGTGAGGGAGTGGAGTGTGTGGTGAGGGAGTAGAGTGCGTGGTGAGGGAGTGGAGTGTGTAGTGAGGGAGTGGAGTGAGTGGTGAGGGAGTGGAGTGTGTGGTGAGGGAGTGGAGTGAGTGGTGAGGGAGTGGAGTGTGTGGTGAGGGAGTGGAGTGTGTGGTGAGGGAGTGGAGTGTGTGGTGAGGGAGTGGTGTGTGTTGTGAGGGAGTGGAGTGTGTGGTGAGGGAGTAGTGTGTGTGGTGAGGGAGTGGAGTGTGTGGAGGGAGTGGAGTGTGTGGTGAGGGTGTGCTGTGAGTGGTGATGGAGTGGAGTGTGTGGTGAGGGAGTGGAGTGTGTGGTGAGGGAGTGGTGTGTGTAGTGAGGGAGTGGAGTGTGTACTGAGGGAGTGGAGTGAGTGGTGAGGGAGTGGAGTGTGTGGTGAGGGAGTGGTGTGTGTAGTGAGGGAGTGGAGTGTGTACTGAGGGAGTGGAGTGAGTGGTGAGGGAGTGCAGTGTGTGGTAAGGGAGTGTAGTGTGTGGTGAGGGAGTGGAGTGTGTGGTGAGGGAGTGATGTGTGTGGTGAGGGAGTGCTGTGTGTAGTGAGGGAGTGGAGTGTGTGGTGAGGGAATGGAGTGTGTGGTGAGGGGGTGGTGTGTGTAGTGAGGGGGTGGAGTGTGTGGTGAGGGAGTGATGTGCGTGGTGAGGGAGTGGTGTGTTTGGTGAGGGAGTGGTATGTGTGGTGAGGGAGTGGAGTGTGTGGTGAGGGAGTGGTGTGTGTGGTGAGGGAGTGCTGTGTGTGGTGAGGGAGTGGAGTGTGTGGTGAGGGAGTGGTATGTGTAGTGAGGGAGTGGAGTGTGTGGTGAGGGAGTGGTGTGTGTGGTGAGGGAGTGATGTGTGTGGTGAGGGTGTGGTGTGTGTGGTGAGGGAGTGGTGTGTGTGGTGAGGGAGTGGTGTGTGTGGTGAGGGTGGAGTGTGTGGTGAGGGAGTGGTGTGTGTGGTGAGGGAGTGGAGTGTCTGGTGAGGGAGTGGAGTGTGTTGTGAGGGAGTGGAGTGTGTGGTGAGGGAGTGGTGTGTGTTGTGAGGGAGTGGAGTGTGTGGTGAGGGAGGTGTGTGTGCGGTGAGGGAGTGGAGTGTGTGGTGAGGGAGTGGAGTGTGTGGTGAGGGAGTGGTGTGTGTGGTGATGGAGTGGAGTGTGTGGTGAGGGAGTGGAGTGAGTGGTGAGGGAGTGGTGTGTGTAGGGAGGGAGTGGAGTGTGTACTGAGGGAGTGGAGTGAGTGGTGAGGGAGTTGAGTGTGTGGTGAGGGAGTGGTGTGTGTAGTGAGGGAGTGGAGTGTGTACTGAGGGAGTGAGTGAGTGGTGAGGGAGTGGAGTGTGTGGTGAGGGAGTGATGTGTGTAGTGAGGGAGTGGAGTGTGTGGTGAGGGAGTGGTGTGTGTAGTGAGGGAGTGGAGTGTGTGCTGAGGGAGTGGAGTGTGTGGTGAGGGAGTGGTGTGTGTGGTGAGGGAGTGGTGTGTGTAGTGAGGGGGTGGAGTGTGTGGTGAGGGAGTGGAGTGTGTGGTGAGGGAGTGGTGTGTGTAGTGAGGGAGTGGAGTGTGTGGTGAGGGTGTGGTGTGTGTGGTGAGGGAGTGGAGTGTTTGGTGAGGGAGTGGTATGTGTGGTGAGGGAGTGGAGTGTGTGGTGAGGGAGTGGAGTGTGTGCTGAGGGAGTGGAGTGTGTGGTGAGGGAGTGGTGTGTGTGGTGAGGGAGTGGTGTGTGTAGTGAGGGGGTGGAGTGTGTGGTGAGGGAGTGGAGTGTGTGGTGAGGGAGTGGTGTGTGTAGTGAGGGAGTGGAGTGTGTGGTGAGGGAGTGGTGTGTGTGGTGAGGGAGTGGAGTGTTTGGTGAGGGAGTGGTATGTGTGGTGAGGGAGTGGAGTGTGTGGTGAGGGAGTAGTGTGTGTGGTGAGGGAGTGGAGTGTGTGGTGAGGGAGTGGTGTGTGTGGTGAGGGAGTGCAGTGGGTGGTGAGGGAGTGCTGTGTGTAGTGAGGGAGTGCTGTGTGTGGTGACGGAGTGGAGTGTTTGGTGAGGGAGTGGTATGTGTGGTGAGGGAGTGGAGTGTGTGGTGAGGGAGCAGTGTGTGTGGTGAGGGAGTGGAGTGTGTGGTGAGGGAGTGGTGTGTGTGGTGAGGGAGTGGAGTGGGTGTTGAGGGAGTGCTGTGTGTAGTGAGGGAGTGGAGTGTGTGGTGAGGGAGTGGTGTGTGTGGTGAGGGAGTGGTGTGTGTGGTGAGGGAGTGGTGTGTGTGGTGAGGGAGTGGAGTGTGTGGTGAGGGAGTGGAGTGGATGGTGAGGGAGTGGTATGTGTTGTGAGGGAGTGGAGTGTGTGGTGAGGGAGTGGTGTGTGCAGAGAGGGAGTGGAGTGTGTGGTAAGGGAGTGCTGTGTGTGGTCAGGGAGTGGAGTGTGTGGTGAGGGAGTGGAGTGTGTGGTGAGGGAGTGGTGTGTGTCGTGAGGGAGTGGAGTGTGTGGTGAGGGAGTGGTGTGTGTGGTGAGGGAGTGGTGTGTGTGGTGAGGGAGTGGAGTGTGTGGTGAGGGATTGGTGTGTGTGGTGAGGGAGTGGTGTGTGTGGTGAGGGAGTGGTGTGTGTAGTGAGGGAGTGGAGTGTGTGGTGAGGGAGTGGAGTGTGTAGTGAGGGAGTTGTGTGTGTAGTGGGGGAGTGGAGTGTGTGGTGAGGGAGTGGTGTGTGTGGTGAGGGAGTGGAGTGTGTGGTGAGGGAGTGCAGTGAGTGGTGAGGGAGTGCTGTGTGTAGTGAGGGAGTGGAGTGTGTGGTGAGGGAGTGCTGTGTGTGGTGAGGGAGTGGAGTGTGTAGTGAGGGAGTGGAGTATGTAGTGAGGGAGTGGTGTGTGTGGTGAGGGAATTGTGTGTGTCGTGAGGGAGTGGAGTGTGTGGTGAGGGAGTGGAGTGTGTAGTGAGGGAGTGGTGTGTGTGGTGAGGGAGTGGAGTGTGTGGTGAGGGGTGGTGTGTGTGGTGAGGGAGTCGTGTGTGTGGTGAGGGAGTGGAGTGTGGTGAGGGAGTGGTGTGGGTGGTGAGGGAGTGGAGTGTGTGGTGAGGGAGTGGAGTGTGTGGTGAGGGCGTGGAGTGTGTGGTGAGGGAGTGGTGTGTGTGGTGAGGGAGTGGTGTGTGTGGTGAGGGAGTGGTGTGTGTGGTGAGGGAATTGTGTGTGTCGTGAGGGAGTGGAGTGTGTGATGAGGGAGTGGAGTGTGTAGTGAGGGAGTGGTGTGTGTGGTGAGGGAGTGGAGTGTGTGGTGAGGGGTGGTGTGTTTGGTGAGGGAGTGGTGTGTGTGGTGAGGGAGTGCAGTGTGTGGTGAGGGAGTGGTGTGTGTGGTGAGGGAGTGGTGTGTGTGGTGAGGGAGTTGTGTGTGTGGTGAGGGAGTGGTGTGTGTGGTGAGGGAGTGGAGTGTGTGGTGAGGGAGTGGTGTGTGTTGTGAGAAGGTATGTGTAGTGAGGGAGTGGAGTGTGTACTGAGGGAGTGGAGTGAGTGTTGAGGGAGTGCAGTGTGTGGTGAGGGAGTGGTGTGTGTAGTGAGGGAGTGGAGTGTGTGGTGAGGGAGTGATGTGTGTGGTGAGGGAGTGGAGTGTGTGGTGAGGGAGTGGAGTGTGTGGTGAGGGAGTGATGTGTGTGGTGAGGGAGTGGTGTGTGTAGTGAGGGGGTGGAGTGTGTGGTGAGGGAATGGAGTGTGTGGTGAGGGAGTGGTGTGTGTAGTGAGGGA
Source organism: Heterodontus francisci (assembly GCF_036365525.1). Classification (NCBI taxonomy): domain Eukaryota; kingdom Metazoa; phylum Chordata; class Chondrichthyes; order Heterodontiformes; family Heterodontidae; genus Heterodontus; species Heterodontus francisci. The sequence continues at coordinate 2,377,965 of NC_090378.1, read as the reverse complement.
GTGGAGTGTGTGGTGAGGGAGTGATGTGTGTGGTGAGGGAGTGGTGTGTTTGGTGAGGGAGTGGTATGTGTGGTGAGGGAGTGGAGTGTGTGGTGAGGGAGTGGTGTGTGTGGTGAGGGAGTGGAGTGTGTGGTGAGGGAGTGGTGTGTGTAGTGAGGGAGTGGAGTGTGTGGTGAGGGAGTGGTGTGTGTGGTGAGGGAGTGATGTGTGTGGTGAGGGTGTGGTGTGTGTGGTGAGGGAGTGCTGTGTGTGGTGAGGGAGTGGTGTGTGTGGTGAGGGAGTGGAGTGTGTGGTGAGGGAGTGGTGTGTGTGGTGAGGGAGTGGAGTGTCTGGTGAGGGAGTGGAGTGTGTTGTGAGGGAGTGGAGTGTGTGGTGAGGGAGTGGTGTGTGTTGTGAGGGAGTGGAGTGTGTGGTGAGGGAGTTGTGTGTGTGGTGAGGGAGTAGAGTGTGTGGTGAGGGAGTGGAGTGTGTGGTGAGGGAGTGGTGTGTGTGGTGATGGAGTGGAGTGTGTGGAGAGGGAGTGGAGTGTGTGGTGAGGGAGTGGTGTGTGTAGGGAGGGAGTGGAGTGTGTACTGAGGGAGTGGAGTGAGTGGTGAGGGTTGAGTGTGGTGAGGGAGTGGTGTGTGTAGTGAGGGAGTGGAGTGTGTACTGAGGGAGTGGAGTGAGTGGTGAGGGAGTGGAGTGTGTGGTGAGGGAGTGCTGTGTGTAGTGAGGGAGTGGAGTGTGTGGTGAGGGAGTGGTGTGTGTAGTGAGAGTGTGGAGTGTGTGCTGAGGGAGTGGAGTGTGTGGTGAGGGAGTGGTGTGTGTGGTGAGGGAGTGGAGTGTGTGGTGAGGGAGTGGTGTGTGTGGTGAGGGCGTGGAGTGTGTGGTGAGGGAGTGGTGTGTGTATTGAGGGAGTGGTGTGTGTGGTGAGGGAGTGGTGTGTGTGGTGAGGGAGTGGTGTGTGTGGTGAGGGAGTGGTGTGTGTAGTGAGGGGGTGGAGTGTGTGGTGAGGGAGTGGAGTGTGTGGTGAGGGAGTGGTGTGTGTTGTGAGGGAGTGGAGTGTGTGGTGAGGGAGTGGTGTGTGTGGTGAGGGAGTGGAGTGTTTGGTGAGGGAGTGGTATGTGTGGTGAGGGAGTGGAGTGTGTGGTGAGGGAGTTGTGTGTGTGGTGAGGGAGTCGTGTGTGTAGTGAGGGAGTCGACTGTGTGGTGAGGGAGTGGAGTGTGGTGAGGGAGTGGTGTGGGTGGTGAGGGAGTGGAGTGTGTGGTGAGGGAGTGGAGTGTGTGGTGAGGGCGTGGAGTGTGTGGTGAGGGAGTGGTGTGTGTGGTGAGGGAGTGATGTGTGTGGTGAGGGAGTGGAGTGTGTGGTGAGGGAGTGGAGTGTGTGGTGAGGGAGTGGTGTGTGTAGTGAGGGAGTGGAGTGTGTGGTGAGGGAGTGGAGTGAGTGGTGAGGGAGTGGTATGTATGGTGAGGGAGTGGTGTGAGTGGTGAGGGAGTGGAGTGTGTGGTGAGGGAGTGGAGTGTGTGGTGAGGGAGTGGAGTGTGTAGTGAGGGTGTGGTGTGTGTGGTGAGGGAGTGGAGTGTGTGGTGAGGGAGTGGTGTGTGTAGTGAGGGAGTGGTGTGTGTGGTGAGGGAGTGGAGTGTGTAGTGAGGGAGTGGAGGGAGTGGTGTGTGTGGTGAGGGAGTGGAGTGTGTGGTGAGGGAGTTGTGTGTGTGGTGAGGGAGTCGTGTGTGTAGTGAGGGAGTCGACTGTGTGGTGAGGGAGTGGAGTGTGGTGAGGGAGTGGTGTGGGTGGTGAGGGAGTGGAGTGTGTGGTGAGGGAGTGGAGTGTGTGGTGAGGGCGTGGAGTGTGTGGTGAGGGAGTGGTGTGTGTGGTGAGGGAGTGCTGTGTGTGGTGAGGGATTGGAGTGTGTGGTGAGGGAGTGGAGTGTGTGGTGAGGGAGTGGTGTGTGTGGTGAGGGAGTGGAGGGAGTGGTGTGTGTAGTGAGGGAGTGGTGTGTGTGGTGAGGGAGTGGTGTGTGTGGTGAGGGAGTGGAGTGTGTCGTGAGGGAGTGGTGTGTGTGGTGAGGGAGTGGTGTGTGTGGTGAGGGAGTGGTGTGTGTAGTGAGGGAGTGGTGTGTGTAGTGAGGGAGTGGTGTGTGTGGTGAGGGAGTGGTGTGTGTAGTGAGGGAGTGGTGTGTGTGGTGAGGGAGTGGAGTGTGTGGTGAGGGAGTGGAGGGAGTGGTGTGTGTAGTGAGGGAGTGGTGTGTGTGGTGAGGGAGTGGTGTGTATAGTGAGGGAGTGGAGTGTGTGGTGAGGGAGTGGAGTGTGTAGTGAGGGAGTGGAGGGAGTGGTGTGTGTGGTGAGGGAGTGGAGTGTGTGGTGAGGGAGTGGAGTGTGTGGTGAGGGAGTGGAGGGAGTGGTGTGTGTGGTGAGGGAGTGGTGTGTGTGGTGAGGGCGTGGAGTGTGTGGTGAGGGAGTGGAGTGTGTAGTGAGGGAGTGGAGGGAGTGGTGTGTGTGGTGAGGGAGTGGTGTGTGTAGTGAGGGAGTGGTGTGTGTGGTGAGGGAGTGGTGTGTGTAGTGAGGGAGTGGTGTGTGTGGTGAGGGAGTGGTGTGTGTAGTGAGGGAGTGGAGTGTGTGGTGAGGGAGTGCAGTGTGTAGTGAGGGAGTGGAGGGAGTTGTGTGTGTGGTGAGGGAGTGGAGTGTGTGGTGAGGGAGTGGAGTGTGTGGTGAGGGAGTGGAGTGAGTGATGAGGGAGAGGAGTGTGTGGTGAGGGAGTGGAGTGTGTAGTGAGGGAGTGGAGTGTGTGGTGAGGGAGTGGTGTGTGTAGTGAGGGAGTGGAGGGAGTTGTGTGTGTGGTGAGGGAGTGGAGTGTGTGGTGAGGGAGTGGAGTGAGTGGTGAGGGTTGAGTGTGTGGTGAGGGAGTGGAGTGTGTGGTGAGGGAGTGGTGTGTGTAGTGAGGGAGTGGTGTGTGTGGTGAGGGAGTGGTGTGTGTAGTGAGGGAGTGGTGTGTGTGGTGAGGGAGTGGTGTGTGTAGTGAGGGAGTGGTGTGTGTGGTGACGGAGTGGTGTGTGTAGTGAGGGAGTGGAGTGTGTGGTGAGGGAGTGGAGTGTGTAGTGAGGGAGTGGAGGGAGTGGTGTGTGTAGTGAGGGAGTGGTGTGTGTGGTGAGGGAGTGGTGTGTGTGGTGAGGGAGTGGAGGGAGTGGTGTGTGTGGTGAGGGAGTGGTGTGTGTAGTGAGGGAGTGGTGTGTGTAGTGAGGGAGTGGTGTGTGTAGTGAGGGAGTGGTGTGTGTGGTGAGGGAGTGGTGTGTGTAGTGAGGGAGTGGAGTGTGTGGTGAGGGAGTGGAGTGTGTGGTGAGGGAGTGGAGGGAGTGGTGTGTGTGGTGAGGGAGTGGTGTGTGTAGTGAGGGAGTGGTGTGTGTAGTGAGGGAGTGGTGTGTGTGGTGAGGGAGTGGTGTGTGTGGTGAGGGAGTGGAGGGAGTGGTGTGTGTGGTGAGGGAGTGGTGTGTGTGGTGAGGGAGTGGTGTGTGTGGTGAGGGAGTGGAGTGTGTGGTGAGGGAGTGGAGTGGATGGTGAGGGAGTGGTATGTGTTGTGAGGGAGTGGAGTGTGTGGTGAGGGAGTGGTGTGTGCAGAGAGGGAGTGGAGTGTGTGGTAAGGGAGTGCTGTGTGTGGTCAGGGAGTGGAGTGTGTGGTGAGGGAGTGGAGTGTGTGGTGAGGGAGTGGTGTGTGTCGTGAGGGAGTGGAGTGTGTGGTGAGGGAGTGGTGTGTGTGGTGAGGGAGTGGTGTGTGTGGTGAGGGAGTGGTGTGTGTGGTGAGGGAGTGGAGTGTGTGGTGAGGGATTGGTGTGTGTGGTGAGGGAGTGGTGTGTGTGGTGAGGGAGTGGTGTGTGTAGTGAGGGAGTGAAGTGTGTGGTGAGGGAGTGGAGTGTGTAGTGAGGGAGTTGTGTGTGTAGTGGGGGAGTGGAGTGTGTGGTGAGGGAGTGGTGTGTGTGGTGAGGGAGTGGAGTGTGTGGTGAGGGAGTGCAGTGAGTGGTGAGGGAGTGCTGTGTGTAGTGAGGGAGTGGAGTGTGTGGTGAGGGAGTGCTGTGTGTGGTGAGGGAGTGGAGTGTGTAGTGAGGGAGTGGAGTATGTAGTGAGGGAGTGGTGTGTGTGGTGAGGGAATTGTGTGTGTCGTGAGGGAGTGGAGTGTGTGGTGAGGGAGTGGAGTGTGTAGTGAGGGAGTGGTGTGTGTGGTGAGGGAGTGGAGTGTGTGGTGAGGGGTGGTGTGTGTGGTGAGGGAGTCGTGTGTGTGGTGAGGGAGTGGAGTGTGGTGAGGGAGTGGTGTGGGTGGTGAGGGAGTGGAGTGTGTGGTGAGGGAGTGGAGTGTGTGGTGAGGGCGTGGAGTGTGTGGTGAGGGAGTGGTGTGTGTGGTGAGGGAGTGGTGTGTGTGGTGAGGGAGTGGTGTGTGTGGTGAGGGAATTGTGTGTGTCGTGAGGGAGTGGAGTGTGTGATGAGGGAGTGGAGTGTGTAGTGAGGGAGTGGTGTGTGTGGTGAGGGAGTGGAGTGTGTGGTGAGGGGTGGTGTGTTTGGTGAGGGAGTGGTGTGTGTGGTGAGGGAGTGCAGTGTGTGGTGAGGGAGTGGTGTGTGTGGTGAGGGAGTGGTGTGTGTGGTGAGGGAGTTGTGTGTGTGGTGAGGGAGTGGTGTGTGTGGTGAGGGAGTGGAGTGTGTGGTGAGGGAGTGGTGTGTGTTGTGAGAAGGTATGTGTAGTGAGGGAGTGGAGTGTGTACTGAGGGAGTGGAGTGAGTGTTGAGGGAGTGCAGTGTGTGGTGAGGGAGTGGTGTGTGTAGTGAGGGAGTGGAGTGTGTGGTGAGGGAGTGATGTGTGTGGTGAGGGAGTGGAGTGTGTGGTGAGGGAGTGGAGTGTGTGGTGAGGGAGTGATGTGTGTGGTGAGGGAGTGGTGTGTGTAGTGAGGGGGTGGAGTGTGTGGTGAGGGAATGGAGTGTGTGGTGAGGGAGTGGTGTGTGTAGTGAGGGAGTGGAGTGAGTGGTGAGGGAGTGATGTGTGTGGTGAGGGAGTGGTGTGTTTGGTGAGGGAGTGGTATGTGTGGTGAGGGAGTGGAGTGTGTGGTGAGGGAGTGGTGTGTGTGGTGAGGGGGTGCTGTGTGTGGTGAGGGAGTGGAGTGTGTGGTGAGGGAGTGGTGTGTGTAGTGAGGGAGTGGAGTGTGTGGTGAGGGAGTGGTGTGTGTGGTGAGGGAGTGATGTGTGTGGTGAGGGTGTGGTGTGTGTGGTGAGGGAGTGCTGTGTGTGGTGAGGGAGTGGTGTGTGTGGTGAGGGAGTGGAGTGTGTGGTGAGGGAGTGGTGTGTGTGGTGAGGGAGTGGAGTGTCTGGTGAGGGAGTGGAGTGTGTTGTGAGGGAGTGGAGTGTGTGGTGAGGGAGTGGTGTGTGTTGTGAGGGAGTGGAGTGTGTGGTGAGGGAGTTGTGTGTGTGGTGAGGGAGTGGAGTGTGTGGTGAGGGAGTGGAGTGTGTGGTGAGGGAGTGGTGTGTGTGGTGATGGAGTGGAGTGTGTGGAGAGGGAGTGGAGTGTGTGGTGAGGGAGTGGTGTGTGTAGGGAGGGAGTGGAGTGTGTACTGAGGGAGTGGAGTGAGTGGTGAGGGTTGAGTGTGGTGAGGGAGTGGTGTGTGTAGTGAGGGAGTGGAGTGTGTAGTGAGGGAGTGGAGTGTGTGCTGAGGGAGTGGTGTGTGTAGTGAGAGTGTGGAGTGTGTGCTGAGGGAGTGGAGTGTGTGGTGAGGGAGTGGTGTGTGTGGTGAGGGAGTGGAGTGTGTGGTGAGGGAGTGGAGTGTGTGGTGAGGGCGTGGAGTGTGTGGTGAGGGAGTGGTGTGTGTATTGAGGGAGTGGTGTGTGTGGTGAGGGAGTGGTGTGTGTGGTGAGGGAGTGGTGTGTGTGGTGAGGGAGTGGTGTGTGTAGTGAGGGGGTGGAGTGTGTGGTGAGGGAGTGGAGTGTGTGGTGAGGGAGTGGTGTGTGTTGTGAGGGAGTGGAGTGTGTGGTGAGGGAGTGGTGTGTGTGGTGAGGGAGTGGAGTGTTTGGTGAGGGAGTGGTATGTGTGGTGAGGGAGTGGAGTGTGTGGTGAGGGAGTTGTGTGTGTGGTGAGGGAGTCGTGTGTGTAGTGAGGGAGTCGACTGTGTGGTGAGGGAGTGGAGTGTGGTGAGGGAGTGGTGTGGGTGGTGAGGGAGTGGAGTGTGTGGTGAGGGAGTGGAGTGTGTGGTGAGGGCGTGGAGTGTGTGGTGAGGGAGTGGTGTGTGTGGTGAGGGAGTGGTGTGTGTGGTGAGGGAGTGGAGTGTGTGGTGAGGGAGTGGAGTGTGTGGTGAGGGAGTGGTGTGTGTAGTGAGGGAGTGGAGTGTGTGGTGAGGGAGTGGAGTGAGTGGTGAGGGAGTGGTGTGTATGGTGAGGGAGTGGTGTGAGTGGTGAGGGAGTGGAGTGTGTGGTGAGGGAGTGGAGTGTGTGGTGAGGGAGTGGAGTGTGTAGTGAGGGTGTGGTGTGTGTGGTGAGGGAGTGGAGTGTGTGGTGAGGGAGTGGTGTGTGTAGTGAGGGAGTGGTGTGTGTGGTGAGGGAGTGGAGTGTGTAGTGAGGGAGTGGAGGGAGTGGTGTGTGTGGTGAGGGAGTGGAGTGTGTGGTGAGGGAGTTGTGTGTGTGGTGAGGGAGTCGTGTGTGTAGTGAGGGAGTCGACTGTGTGGTGAGGGAGTGGAGTGTGGTGAGGGAGTGGTGTGGGTGGTGAGGGAGTGGAGTGTGTGGTGAGGGAGTGGAGTGTGTGGTGAGGGCGTGGAGTGTGTGGTGAGGGAGTGGTGTGTGTGGTGAGGGAGTGGTGTGTGTGGTGAGGGATTGGAGTGTGTGGTGAGGGAGTGGAGTGTGTGGTGAGGGAGTGGTGTGTGTGGTGAGGGAGTGGAGGGAGTGGTGTGTGTAGTGAGGGAGTGGTGTGTGTGGTGAGGGAGTGGTGTGTGTGGTGAGGGAGTGGAGTGTGTCGTGAGGGAGTGGTGTGTGTGGTGAGGGAGTGGTGTGTGTAGTGAGGGAGTGGTGTGTGTAGTGAGGGAGTGGTGTGTGTGGTGAGGGAGTGGTGTGTGTAGTGAGGGAGTGGTGTGTGTGGTGAGGGAGTGGAGTGTGTGGTGAGGGAGTGGAGGGAGTGGTGTGTGTAGTGAGGGAGTGGTGTGTGTGGTGAGGGAGTGGTGTGTGTAGTGAGGGAGTGGAGTGTGTGGTGAGGGAGTGGAGTGTGTAGTGAGGGAGTGGAGGGAGTGGTGTGTGTGGTGAGGGAGTGGAGTGTGTGGTGAGGGAGTGGAGTGTGTGGTGAGGGAGTGGAGGGAGTGGTGTGTGTGGTGAGGGAGTGGTGTGTGTGGTGAGGGCGTGGAGTGTGTGGTGAGGGAGTGGAGTGTGTAGTGAGGGAGTGGAGGGAGTGGTGTGTGTGGTGAGGGAGTGGTGTGTGTAGTGAGGGAGTGGTGTGTGTGGTGAGGGAGTGGTGTGTGTAGTGAGGGAGTGGTGTGTGTGGTGAGGGAGTGGTGTGTGTAGTGAGGGAGTGGAGTGTGTGGTGAGGGAGTGCAGTGTGTAGTGAGGGAGTGGAGGGAGTTGTGTGTGTGGTGAGGGAGTGGAGTGTGTGGTGAGGGAGTGGAGTGTGTGGTGAGGGAGTGGAGTGAGTGATGAGGGAGAGGAGTGTGTGGTGAGGGAGTGGAGTGTGTAGTGAGGGAGTGGAGTGTGTGGTGAGGGAGTGGAGTGTGTAGTGAGGGAGTGGAGGGAGTTGTGTGTGTGGTGAGGGAGTGGAGTGTGTGGTGAGGGAGTGGAGTGAGTGGTGAGGGTTGAGTGTGTGGTGAGGGAGTGGAGTGTGTGGTGAGGGAGTGGTGTGTGCAGTGAGGGAGTGGTGTGTGTGGTGAGGGAGTGGTGTGTGTAGTGAGGGAGTGGTGTGTGTGGTGAGGGAGTGGTGTGTGTAGTGAGGGAGTGGTATGTGTGGTGACGGAGTGGTGTGTGTAGTGAGGGAGTGGAGTGTGTGGTGAGGGAGTGGAGTGTGTAGTGAGGGAGTGGAGGGAGTGGTGTGTGTAGTGAGGGAGTGGTGTGTGTGGTGAGGGAGTGGTGTGTGTGGTGAGGGAGTGGAGGGAGTGGTGTGTGTGGTGAGGGAGTGGTGTGTGTAGTGAGGGAGTGGTGTGTGTAGTGAGGGAGTGGTGTGTGTGGTGAGGGAGTGGTGTGTGTAGTGAGGGAGTGGAGTGTGTGGTGAGGGAGTGGAGTGTGTGGTGAGGGAGTGGAGGGAGTGGTGTGTGTGGTGAGGGAGTGGTGTGTGTAGTGAGGGAGTGGTGTGTGTAGTGAGGGAGTGGTGTGTGTGGTGAGGGAGTGGTGTGTGTGGTGAGGGAGTGGAGGGAGTGGTGTGTGTGGTGAGGGAGTGGTGTGTGTAGTGAGGGAGTGGTGTGTGTAGTGAGGGAGTGGTGTGTGTGGTGAGGGAGTGGTGTGTGTAGTGAGGGAGTGGAGTGTGTGGTGAGGCAGTGGTGTGTGTAGTGAGGGAGTGGAGGGAGTGGTGTGTGTGGTGAGGGAGTGGAGTGTGTGGTGAGGGAGTGGAGTGTGTGGTGAGGGAGTGGAGTGAGTGATGAGGGAGTGGAGTGTGTGGTGAGGGAGTGGAGTGTGTAGTGAGGGAGTGGAGTGTGTGGTGAGGGAGTGGAGGGAGTGGTGAGGGAGTGGTGTGTGTAGTGAGGGAGTGGAGGGAGTGGTGTGTGTGGTGAGGGAGTGGAGTGTGTGGTGAGGGAGTGGAGTGTGTGGTGAGGGAGTGGAGTGAGTGATGAGGGAGTGGAGTGTGTGGTGAGGGAGTGGAGTGTGTAGTGAGGGAGTGGAGTGTGTGGTGAGGGAGTGGAGGGAGTGGTGGTCCAAACACAATGGCTTCATTTTTCCCAATATTTAGTTGGAAGAAATTTCTGCTCATCTGATGCTGAACCTTTTCACCCAGAGGGTGAGGGTCTGGAACTCACTACCTGTGAGGGTGATCGAGGCAGAAACCCTCCTTGCATTTAAACAAAAATCACATGGATAAGCAGCTGAAGTGCCGTCACCTACAGGGGTACGGATCAGGTGCTGGAAAGTGGGATAAGACTGAATAGCTCTTTTACAGCTGGCACAGACATGATGGGCTGAATGGCCTCCTACTGTGCTGTTTATCTTTCTGTATTCTATTGATATTTGAGAGGGGTTTGTGCATTGTTTGGGACAGTTCTATGCATCTCATCGAAGAACGTGAGTATTCCTTAAGGGGATCGTCGGCGTTCTATGTGAGTCTGTGTTTATTGTATATGAGGGTGTATTGAGGTATATCAGTCTGGGACAGAGCATCTGCAACAGCGCTCCCTGTCTGTCCTGGCCGGCGGTCTGGAACAGCACCCCTGTCTATCTCACCCAGTCTGGGACACAGCGTCTGGAACAGCGTCCCCTGTCCGTCCCACCCAGTCTGGGGCACAGCGACTGGAACAGCGTCCCCTGTCCGTCCCGTCCGGTAGTCTGGAACAGCGCCCCTGTCTGTCTCGCCCAGTCTGCGGCACAGCGTCTGGAACAGCGTCCCCTGTCCGTCCCGCCCAGTGGTCTGGAACAGCGCCCCTGTCTGTCTCGCCCAGTCTGGGACACAGCGTCTGGAACAGCGTCCCCTGTCCGTCCCGTCCGGTGGTCTGGAACAGCGCCCCTGTCTGTCTCGCCCAGTCTGGGACACAGCGTCTGGAACAGCGTCCCCTGTCCGTCCCGCCCGGTGGTCTGGAACAGCGCCCCTGTCTGTCTCGCCCAGTCTGGGACACAGCGTCTGGAACAGCGTCCCCTGTCCGTCCCGCCCGGTGGTCTGGAACAGCGCCCCTGTCTATCTCGACCAGTCTGGGACACAGCGTCTGGAACAGCGTCCCCTGTCTGTCCTGGCCGGCGGTCTGGAACAGCACCCCTGTCTATCTCGACCAGTCTGGGACACAGCGTCTGGAACTGCGTCCCCTGTCTTTTCCGCCCGGTCTCTCACAACGGGATTCTCCCAATGTTGGAGCCAATTGGTTTTCACTGAGCGTCTCCCCACTCACCCATTTCAACACTGACTGAATTTATAAATAATTTGAGATGCAGAATGAGTTTTTTTTGTTTAATGGTTAATAAAGAAATAATCCTGAACAAACAAACAATGGAATTGATGAGCCTTAAAACAGCCTTGTTGGAAATGAGATTTTGATGAACAGCCAGATTTTGAACTTGTTCTGTTTCGCTGCCGTGTGTTTAATGTTCCTGCCTGATATCAGATTGACGTTCCCAGCATTTCATTTCATGTCGAAATCATCGAGTTTCCAGAGTGAGGGATCAAACTCAGCCCACATCCCAGAACCAAATGCACTGGGCAAGATTCAAACCCCCCTCAGCTCAGAGCTCTCAAAATTCAAACCCATGTGGCCTGTTCTCAAGGTGTATTTATTTAGATTGATTTGCAACTCGTGAAGATAATGTGATAACTGAAAATGGTCTCTGCGAAACTAGGCAGAAAAATTCACAACCTCATCAAAGTTTAGTGATGTTTGACTGTGAGAATATCCAGTCCCGACAACCCTCCCGATCTCTGTAACCTCCTCCAGCCCCTACAACCCTCCCTATCTCTGTAACCTCCTCCAGCCCCTACAACCCTCCCTATCTCTGTAACCTCCGCAACAACCCTCCCTATCTCTGTAACCTCCTCCAGCCCCTACAACCCTCCCTATCTCTGTAACCTCCTCCAGCCCCTACAACCCTCCCTATCTCTGTAACCTCCTCCAGCCCCTACAACCCTCCCTATCTCTGTAACCTCCGCAACAACCCTCCCTATCTCTGTAACCTCCTCCAGCCCCTACAACCCTCCCTATCTCTGTAACCTCCGCAACAACCCTCCCTATCTCTGTAACCTCCTCCAGCCCCTACAACCCTCCCTATCTCTGTAACCTCCGCAACAACCCTCCCTATCTCTGTAACCTCCTCCAGCCCCTACAACCCTCCCTATCTCTGTAACCTCCTCCAGCCCCTACAACCCTCCCTATCTCTGTAACCTCCTCCAGCCCCTACAACCCTCCCTATCTCTGTAACCTCCGCAACAACCCTCCCTATCTCTGTAACCTCCTCCAGCCCCTACAACCCTCCCTATCTCTGTAACCTCCGCAACAACCCTCCCTATCTCTGTAACCTCCTCCAGCCCCTACAACCCTCCCTATCTCTGTAACCTCCGCAACAACCCTCCCTATCTCTGTAACCTCCTCCAGCCCTACACCCCTCCCTATCTCTGTAACCTCCTCCAGCCCTACACCCCTCCCTATCTCTGTAACCTCCTCCAGTCCCTACACCCCTCCCTATCTCTGTAACCTCCTCCTGTCCCTACACCCCTGCCTATCTCTGTAACCTCCTCCAGTCCCTACACCCCTCCCTATCTCTGTAACCTCCTCCAGCCCGACACCCCTCCCTATCTCTGTAACCTCCTCCTGTCCCTACACCCCTGCCTATCTCTGTAACCTCCTCCAGTCCCTACACCCCTCCCTATCTCTGTAACCTCCTCCAGCCCGACACCCCTCCCTATCTCTGTAACCTCCTCCTGTCCCTACACCCCTGCCTATCTCTGTAACCTCCTCCATCCCTACACCCCTCCCTATCTCTGTAACCTCCTCCAGTCCCTACACCCCTCCCTATCTCTGTAACCTCCTCCAGTCCCTACACCCCTCCCTATCTCTGTAACCTCCTCCTGTCCCTACACCCCTGCCTATCTCTGTAACCTCCTCCAGTCCCTACACCCCTCCCTATCTCTGTAACCTCCTCCAGCCCGACACCCCTCCCTATCTCTGTAACCTCCTCCTGTCCCTACACCCCTGCCTATCTCTGTAACCTCCTCCAGTCCCTACACCCCTCCCTATCTCTGTAACCTCCTCCAGCCCGACACCCCTCCCTATCTCTGTAACCTCCTCCTGTCCCTACACCCCTGCCTATCTCTGTAACCTCCTCCATCCCTACACCCCTCCCTATCTCTGTAACCTCCTCCAGTCCCTACACCCCTCCCTATCTCTGTAACCTCCTCCTGTCCCTACACCCCTGCCTATCTCTGTAACCTCCTCCAGTCCCTACACCCCTCCCTATCTCTGTAACCTCCTCCAGCCCGACACCCCTCCCTATCTCTGTAACCTCCTCCTGTCCCTACACCCCTGCCTATCTCTGTAACCACCTCCAGTCCCTACACCCCTCCCTATCTCTGTAACCTCCTCCAGCCCGACACCCCTCCCTATCTCTGTAACCTCCTCCAGTCCCTACACCCCACACTATCTCTGTAACCTCCTCCCGCCCCTACTCCACTCCCTGTCTCTGGAACCTCCTCCAGTCCCTACACCCCTCCCTATCTCTGTAACCTCCTCCAACCCCTACACCCCTCCCTATCTCTGTAACCTCCTCCAACCCCTACACCCCTCCCTATCTCTGTAACCTCCTCCAGCCCCTACACCCCACCCTGTCTCTGTAACCTCCGCAACAACCCTCCCTATCTCTGTAACCTCCTCCAGCCCTACACCCCTCCCTATCTCTGTAACCTCCTCCAGCCCCTACACCCCTCCCTGTCTCTGTAACCTCCGCAACAACCCTCCCTATCTCTGTAACCTCCTCCAGCCCTACACCCCACCCTATCTCTGTAACCTCTTCCAACCCCTACACCCGTCCCTATCTCTGTAACCTCCTCCAGCCCCGACAACCCTCCCTATCTCTGTAACCTCCGCAACAATCCTCCCTATCTCTGTAACCTCCTCCAGCCCTACACCCCTCCCTATCTCTGTAACCTCCTCCAGCCCCGACAACCCTCCCTATCTCTGTAACCTCCGCAACAATCCTCCCTATCTCTGTAACCTCCTCCAGCCCTACACCCCTCCCTGTCTCTGTAACCTCTTCCAACACCGACACCCCTCCCGATCTCTGTCACCTCTTCCAACCCCTACACCCCCCCTATCTCTGTAAACTCCTCCAACCCCTACACCCCTCCCGATCTCTGTAACCTCCTCCAGCCCCTGCACCCCTCCCTATCTCTGTAACCTCCTCCAACACCTACACCCCTCCCTATCTCTGTAACCTCCTCCAACCCCTACACCCCTCCCTATCTCTGTAACCTCCTCCAACCCCTACATCCCTCCCTATCTCTATAACCTCCTCCAACCCCTACACCCCTCCCTGTCTCTGTAACCTCCTCCAGCCCCTGCACCCCTCCCTATCTCTGTAACCTCCTCCAACCCCTACACCCCTCCCCATCTCTGTAGCCTCCTCCAACCCCTACACCCCTCCCGATCTCTGTAACCTCCTCCAACCACTATACCCCTCCCTATCTCTGTAACCTCCTCCAACCCCTACACCCCTCCCTATCTCTGGAAGCTCCTCCAGCCCCTATACACCTTCCTATCTCTGTAACCTCCTCCAACCACTACACCCTCCCTATCTCTGTAACCTCCTCCAGCCCTTACACGCCTCCCTATCTTTGTAAATTCCTCCAGCCCCTACACCCCTCCCTATTTCTGTAACTTCCTCCAGCCCCTACACCCCTCCCTATCTCTGTAACCTCCTCCAGCCCCACAACCCTCCCTATCTCTGTAACCTCCTCCAGCCACTACAACCCTCCCTATCTCTGTAACCTCCTCCAGCCCCTACACACCTCCCTATCTCTGTAACCTCCTCCAGCCCCAAGACCAATCCCTATCTCTGTAACCTCCTCCAGCCCCTACACTCCTCCCTATCTCTGTAACCTCCTCCAGCCCCTACACCCCTCCCAAGTCTGCAACCTCCTCCAGCCCCTACAACCCTCCCTATCTCTGTAACCTCCTCCAGCCCCGACACCCCTCCCTGTCTCTGTAACCTCGTCCAGCCCCTACAACCCTCCCTATCTCTGTAACCTCCTCCAGCCCCTACAACCCTCCCTATCTCTGTAACCTCCTCCAGCCCCGACAACCCTCCCTATCTCTGAAACCTCCTCCAGCCCCTACAACCCTCCCTATCTCTGTAACCTCCTCCAGCCCCCACACCCCTCCCTATCTCTGTAACCTCCTCCAACACCGACAACCCTCCCTATCTCTGTAAACTCCTCCAACCCCTACACCCCTCCCTATCTCTGTAACCTGCTCCAGCCCCTACAAACCTCCCTATCTCTGTAACCTCCGCAACAAACCTCCCTACCTCTGTAACCTCCTCCAGCCCTACACCCCTCGCTATCTCTGTAACCTCTTCCAACCCCGACACCCCTCCCTATCTCTGTAACCTCCTCCAGCCCCTGCACCCCTCCCTATCTCTGTAACATCCTCCAACCCCTACACCCCTCCCTATCTCTGTAAACTCCTCCAGCCCCTACACCCCTCCCTATCTCTGTAACCTGCTCCAGCCCCTACACCCCTCCCTATTTCTGTAACTTCCTCCAGCCCCTACACCCCTCCCTATCTCTGTAACCTCCTCCAGCCTCGACACCCCTCCCTATTTCTGTAACCTCCTCCAGCCCCTACACACCTCCCTATCTTTGTAACCTCCTCCAGCCCCTACACCCCTCCCTATCTCTGTAACCTCCTCCAGCCCCTAACCCCTCCCTATCTCTGTAACCTCCTCCAGCCCCTACACCCCTTCCTATCTCTGTAACTTCCTCCAGCCCTTACACTCCTCCCTATCTTTGTAACCTCCTCCAGCCCCTACACCCCTCCCTATCTCTGTAACCTCCTCCAGCCCCTACACCCCTCCCTATCTCTGTAACTTCCTCCAGCCCTTACACTCTTCCCTATCTTTGTAACCTCCTCCAGCCCCTACACCTCTCCCTATCTCTGTAACCTCCTCCAGCCCCTACACCCCTCCCTATCTCTGTAACCTCCTCCAGCCCCTACACCCCTCCCTATCTCTGTAACCTCCTCCAGCCCCTACACCCCTCCCTATCTCTGTAACCTCCTCCAGCCCCTAGACCAATCCGTATCTCTGTATCCTCCTCCAGCCCCTACACTCCTCCCTATCTCTGTAACCTCCTCCAGCCCCTACACCTCTCCCAAGTCTGCAACCTCCTCCAGCCCCTACAACCCTCCCTATCTCTGTAACCTGCTCCAGCCCCTACACCCCTCCCTATTTCTGTAACTTCCTCCAGCCCCTACACCCCTCCCTATCTCTGTAACCTCTTCCAGCCTCGACACCCCTCCCTATTTCTGTAACCTCCTCCAGCCCCTACACGCCTCCCTATCTTTGTAACCTCCTCCAGCCCCTACACCCCTCCCTATCTCTGTAACCTCCTCCAGCCCCTAAACCCCTCCCTATCTCTGTAACCTCCTCCAGCCCCTACACCCCTCCCTATCTCTGTAACCTCCTCCAGCCCCAAGACCAATCCTTATCTCTGTAACCTCCTCCTGCCCCTACACTCCTCCTTATCTCTGTAACCTCCTCCAGCCCCTACACCCCTCCCAAGTCTGCAACCTCCTCCAGCCCCTACAACCCTCCCTATCTCTGTAACCTCCTCCAGCCCCTACACCCCTCACTATCTCTGTAACCTGCTCCAGCCCCTACACCCCTCCCTATCTCTGTAACCTCCTCCAGCCCCTACACCCCTCCCTATCTCTGTAACCTCCTCCAGCCCCTACAACCCTCCCTATCTCTGTAACCTCCTCCAGCCCCTACAACCTCCCTATCTCTGAAACCTCCTCCAGCACCTACAACCCTCCCTATTTCTGTAACCTCCTCCAGCCCCCACACCCCTCCCTATCTCTGTAACCTCCTCCAACCCCGACAACCCTCCCTATCTCTGTAAACTCCTCCAACCCCTACACACCTCCCTATCTCTGTAAACTCCTCCAACCCCTACACCCCTCCCTATCTCTGTAACCTCCTCCAGCCCCTACAACCCTCCCTATCTCTGTAACCTCCGCAACAAACCTCCCTACCTCTGTAACCTCCTCCAGCCCTACACCCCTCGCTATCTCTGTAACCTCTTCCAACCCCTACACTCCTCCCTATCTCTGTAACCTCCTCCAGCCCCTGCACCCCTCCCTATCTCTGTAACCTCCTCCAACCCCGACACCCCTCCCTATCTCTGTAACCTCCTCCAACCCCTACACCCCTCCCTATCTCTGTAACCTCCTCCAACCCCTACACCCCTCCCTATCTCTGTAAACTCCTCCAACCCCTACACCCCTCCCTATCTCTGTAACCTCCTCCAGCCCCTACACCCCTCCCTATCTCTGTAACCTCCTCCAGCCCCTACATCCCTCCCTATCTCTGTAACCTCCTACAACCCTTGCACCCCTCCCTATCTCTGTAAACTCCTCCAGCCCCTACACCCCTCCCTATCTCTGTAACTTCCTCCAGCCCTGACACTCTTCCCTATCTTTGTAACCTCCTCCAGCCCCTACACCTCTCCCTATCTCTGTAACCTCCTCCAGCCCCTACACCCCTCCCTATCTCTGTAACCTCCTCCAGCCCCTACACCCCTCCCTATCTCTGTAACCTCCTCCAGCCCCTACACCCCTCCCTATCTCTGTAACCTCCTCCAGCCCCAAGACCAATCCTTATCTCTGTAACCTCCTCCAGCCCCTACACTCCTCCCTATCTCCGTAACCTCCTCCAGCCCCTACACCTCTCCCAAGTCTGCAACCTCCTCCAGCCCCTACAACCCTCCGTATCTCTGTAACCTCCTCCAGCCCCTACACCCCTCCCTATCTCTGTAACCTGCTCCAGCCCCTACACCCCTCCCTATCTCTGTAACCTCCTCCAGCCCCTACACCCCTCCCTATCTCTGTAACCTCCTCCAGCCCCTCCAACCCTCCCTATCTCTGTAACCTCCTCCAGCCCCTACAACACTCCCTATCTCTGAAACCTCCTCCGGCCCCTACAACCCTCCCTATCTCTGTAACCTCCTCCAGCCCCCACACCCCTCCCTATCTCTGTAACCTCCTCCAGCCCCTACACACCTCCCTAACTCTGTAAACTCCTCCAACCCCTACACCCCTCCCTATCTCTGTAACCTCCGCAACAACCCTCCCTACCTCTGTAACCTCCTCCAGCCCTACACCCCTCCCTATCTCTGTAACCTCTTCCAACCCCTACACCCCTCCCTATCTCTGTAACCTCCTCCAGCCCCTGCACCCCTCCCTATCTCTGTAACCTCCTCCAATCCCTACACCCCTCCCTATCTCTGTAACCTCCTCCAACCCCTACACCCCTCCCTATCTCTGTAACCTCCTCCAACCCCTACACCCCTCCCTATCTCTGTAAACTCCTCCAACCCCTACACCCCTCCCTATCTCTGTAACCTCCTCCAGCCCCTACATCCCTCCCTATCTCTGTAACCTCCTCCAGCCCCTACACCCCTCCCTATCTCTGTAACCTCCTCCGGCCCCTACACCCCTCCCTATCTCTGTAACCTCCTCCGGCCCCTACATCCCTCCCTATCTCTGTAACCTCCTCCAGCCCCTACACCCCTCACTATCACTGTAACCTCCTCCAAAGGTTTATTGGAGATGGTGAGTGTGTGTTTGGGGTTTATTGGAGACGGTGAGTGTGTGTTTGGGGTTTATTTGAGATGGTGAGTGTGCTTTTGGGGTTTATTGGAGACGGTGAGTGTGTATTTGGGGTTTATTGGAGACGGTGAGTGTGTGTTTGGGGTTTATTGGAGACGGTGAGTGTGTGTTTGGGATTTATTGAAGACGGTGAGTGTGTGTTTGGGGTTTATTGAAGACGGTGAGTGTGTGTTTGGGGTTTATTGGAGACGGTGAGTGTGTGTTTGGGGTTTATTGGAGATGGCGAGTGTGCGTTTGGGATTTATTGAAGACGGTGAGTGTGCGTTTGGGGTTTATTGGAGACGGTGAGTGTGTGTTTGGGGTTTATTGAAGACGGTGAGTGTGTGTTTGGGGTTTATTGGAGACGGTGAGTGTGTGTTTGGGGTTTATTGGAGGCGGTGAGTGTGTGTTTGGGATTTATTGAAGACGGTGAGTGTGTGTTTGGGGTTTATTGGAGATGGCGAGTGTGCGTTTGGGATTTATTGAAGACGGTGAGTGTGCGTTTGGTATTTATTGAAGACGGTGAGTGTGTGTTTGGGGTTTATTGGAGACGGTGAGTGTGTGTTTGGGGTTTATTGGAGACGGTGAGTGTGCGTTTGGGGTTTATTGGAGACGGTGAGTGTGCGTTTGGGGTTTATTGGAGACGGTGAGTGTGTGTTTGGTATTTATTGAAGACGGTGAGTGTGTGTTTGGGGTTTATTGGAGACGTTGAGTGTGCGTTTGGGATTTATTGAAGACGGTGAGTGTGTGTTTGGGGTTTATTGGA
This sequence comes from Heterodontus francisci, assembly GCF_036365525.1. Lineage (NCBI taxonomy): Eukaryota > Metazoa > Chordata > Chondrichthyes > Heterodontiformes > Heterodontidae > Heterodontus > Heterodontus francisci. The sequence goes on along the minus strand of NC_090378.1, from coordinate 2,359,735 downwards.
GACGGTGAGTGTGCGTTTGGGATTTATTGAAGACGGTGAGTGTGTGTTTGGGGTTTATTGGAGACGGTGAGTGTGTGTTTGGGGTTTATTGGAGATGGCGAGTGTGCGTTTGGGATTTATTGAAGACGGTGAGTGTGCGTTTGGGGTTTATTGAAGACGGTGAGTGTGTGTTTGGGGTTTATTGGAGACGTTGAGAGTGCGTTTGGGATTTATTGAAGACGGTGAGTGTGTGTTTGGGGGTAATTGGAGACGGTGAGTGTGTGTTTGGGGTTTATTGAAGATGGTGAGTGTGTGTTTGGGGTTTATTGGAGACGGTGAGTGTGCATTTGGGGTTTATTGGAGATGGTGAGTGTGTGTTTGGGGTTTATTGGAGACGGTGAGTGTGTGTTTGGGGTTTATTGAAGACGGTGAGTGTGTGTTTGGGGTTTATTGGAGACGGTGAGTGTGCGTTTGGGGTTTATTGGAGACGGTGAGTGTGCGTTTGGGGTTTATTAGTGATGGTGAGTGTGTGTTTGGGGTTTATTGGAGACGGTGAGTGTGTGTTTGGGGTTTATTGGAGACGGTGAGTGTGTGTGTAGGGTTTATTGGAGACGGTGAGTGTGTGTTTGGGGTTTATTGGAGACGGTGAGTGTGCGTTTGGGATTTATTGAAGACGGTGAGTGTATTTTTGGGGTTTATTGGAGACGGTGAGTGTGTGTTTGGGGTTTATTGGAGATGGCGAGTGTGCATTTGGGGTTTATTAGAGATGGTGAGTGTGTGTTTGGGGTTTATTGGAGACGGTGAGTGTGTGTTTGGGGTTTATTGGAGATGGCGAGTGTGCGTTTGGGATTTATTGAAGACGGTGAGTGTGCGTTTGGGGTTTATTGAAGACGGTGAGTGTGTGTTTGGGGTTTATTGGAGACATTGAGTGTGCGTTTGGGATTTATTGAAGACGGTGAGTGTGTGTTTGGGGGTAATTGGAGACGGTGAGTGTGTGTTTGGGGTTTATTGAAGATGGTGAGTGTGTGTTTGGGGTTTATTGGAGACGGTGAGTGTGCATTTGGGGTTTATTGGAGATGGTGAGTGTGTGTTTGGGGTTTATTGGAGACGGTGAGTGTGTGTTTGGGGTTTATTGAAGACGGTGAGTGTGTGTTTGGGGTTTATTGGAGACGGTGAGTGTGCGTTTGGGGTTTATTGGAGACGGTGAGTGTGCGTTTGGGGTTTATTAGTGATGGTGAGTGTGTGTTTGGGGTTTATTGGAGACGGTGAGTGTGTGTTTGGGGTTTATTGGAGACGGTGAGTGTGTGTGTAGGGTTTATTGGAGACGGTGAGTGTGTGTTTGGGGTTTATTGGAGACGGTGAGTGTGCGTTTGGGATTTATTGAAGACGGTGAGTGTATTTTTGGGGTTTATTGGAGACGGTGAGTGTGTGTTTGGGGTTTATTGGAGATGGCGAGTGTGCATTTGGGGTTTATTGGAGACGGTGAGTGTGTGTTTGGGGTTTATTGGAGACGGTGAGTGTGTGTTTGGGGTTTATTGGAGATGGCGAGTGTGCGTTTGGGATTTATTGAAGACGGTGAGTGTGCGTTTGGGGTTTATTGAAGACGGTGAGTGTGTGTTTGGGGTTTATTGGAGACATTGAGTGTGCGTTTGGGATTTATTGAAGACGGTGAGTGTGTGTTTGGGGGTAATTGGAGACGGTGAGTGTGTGTTTGGGGTTTATTGAAGATGGTGAGTGTGTGTTTGGGGTTTATTGGAGACGGTGAGTGTGCATTTGGGGTTTATTGGAGATGGTGAGTGTGTGTTTGGGGTTTATTGGAGACGGTGAGTGTGTGTTTGGGGTTTATTGAAGACGGTGAGTGTGTGTTTGGGGTTTATTGGAGACGGTGAGTGTGCGTTTGGGGTTTATTGGAGACGGTGAGTGTGCGTTTGGGGTTTATTAGTGATGGTGAGTGTGTGTTTGGGGTTTATTGGAGACGGTGAGTGTGTGTTTGGGGTTTATTGGAGACGGTGAGTGTGTGTGTAGGGTTTATTGGAGACGGTGAGTGTGTGTTTGGGGTTTATTGGAGACGGTGAGTGTGCGTTTGGGATTTATTGAAGACGGTGAGTGTATTTTTGGGGTTTATTGGAGACGGTGAGTGTGTGTTTGGGGTTTATTGGAGATGGCGAGTGTGCATTTGGGGTTTATTAGAGATGGTGAGTGTGTGTTTGGGGTTTATTGGAGACGGTGAGTGTGTGTTTGGGGTTTATTGGAGACGGTGAGTGTGTGTTTGGGGTTTATTGGAGACGGTCAGTGTGCATTTGGGATTTATTGAAGACGGTGAGTGTGTGTTTGGGGTTTATTGGAGACGGCGAGTGTGCTTTTGGGGTTGATTAGAGACGGTGAGTGTGTGTTTGGGGTTTATTGGAGACGGTGAGTGTGTGTTTGGGGTTTATTGGAGACGGCGAGTGTGCTTTTGGGGTTGATTAGAGACGGTGAGTGTGTGTTTGGGGTTTATTGGAGATGGCGAGTGTGCATTTGGGGTTTATTAAAGATGGTGAGTGTGCTTTTGGGGTTGATTAGAGACGGTGAGTGTGTGTTTGGGGTTTATTGGAGATGGCGAGTGTGCATTTGGGGTTTATTAAAGATGGTGAGTGTGCTTTTGGGGTTTATTGGAGACGGTGAGTGTGTTTTTGGGGTTTATTGGAGACGGTGAGTGTCTGTTTGGGATTTATTGAAGACGGTGAGTGTGTTTTTGGGGTTTATTGGAGATGGTGAGTGTGTGTTTGGGGTTTATTGGAGATGGCAAGTGTGCGTTTGGGGTTTATTGAAGACGGTGAGTGTGTGTTTGGGATTTATTGAAGACGGTGAGTGTGTTTTTGGGGTTTATTGGAGACGGTGAGCGTGTGTTTGGGCTTTATTGGAGATGGCGAGTGTGCGTTTGGGGTTTATTGGAGACGGTGAGTGTGTGTTTGCAGTTTATTGGAGACGGTGAGTGTGTGTTTGGGGTTTATTGGAGGCGGTGAGTGTGTGTTCGGAGTTTATTGGAGATGGTGAGTGTGTGTTTGGGGTTTATTGGAGACGGTGAGTGTGTGTTTGCAGTTTATTGGAGACGGTGAGTGTGTTTTTGGGGTTTATTGGAGACGGTGAGTGTGCGTTTGGGATTCATTGGAGACGGTGAGTGTGTTTTTGGGGTTTATTGGAGACGGTGAGTGTGCGTTTGGGATTTATTGAAGACGGTGAGTGTGTGTTTGGGGTTTATTGGAGACGGTGAGTGTGTGTTTAGGGTTTATTGGAGACGGTTAGCGTGTGTTTGGGGTTTATTGGAGATGGCGAGTGTGCGTTTGGGATTTATTGAAGACGGTGAGTGTGCGTTTGGGGTTTATTGAAGACGGTGAGTGTGTGTTTGGGGTTTATTGGAGACGTTGAGTGTGCGTTTGGGATTTATTGAAGACGGTGAGTGTGTGTTTGGGGGTAATTGGAGACGGTGAGTGTGTGTTTGGGGTTTATTGAAGACGGTGAGTGTGTGTTTGGGGTTTATTGGAGACGGTGAGTGTGCATTTGGGGTTTATTGGAGATGGTGAGTGTGTGTTTGGGGTTTATTGGAGACGGTGAGAGTGTGTTTGGGGTTTATTGAAGACGGTGAGTGTGTGTTTGGGGTTTATTGGAGACGGTGAGTGTGCGTTTGGGGTTTATTGGAGACGGTGAGTGTGCGTTTGGGGTTTATTAGTGACGGTGAGTGTGTGTTTGGGGTTTATTGGAGACGGTGAGTGTGTGTTTGGGGTTTATTGGAGACGGTGAGTGTGTGTGTAGGGTTTATTGGAGACGGTGAGTGTGTGTTTGGGGTTTATTGGAGATGGCGAGTATGCATTTGGGGTTTATTAAAGATGGTGAGTGTTCTTTTGGGGTTTATTGGAGACGGTGAGTGTGTGTTTGGGGTTTATTGGAGATGGCGAGTGTGCATTTGGGGTTTATTAAAGATGGTGAGTGTGCTTTTGGGGTTTATTGGAGACGGTGAGTGTGTTTTTGGGGTTTATTGGAGACGGTGAGTGTCTGTTTGGGATTTATTGAAGACGGTGAGTGTGTTTTTGGGGTTTATTGGAGACGGTGAGTGTGTGTTTGGGGTTTATTGGAGATGGCGAGTGTGCGTTTGGGGTTTATTGAAGACGGTGAGTGTGTGTTTGGGATTTATTGAAGACGGTGAGTGTGTTTTTGGGGTTTATTGGAGATGGTGAGTGTGCGTTTGGGGTTTATTGGAGGCGGTGAGTGTGTGTTTGGAGTTTATTGGAGATGGTGAGTGTGTGTTTGGGGTTTATTGGAGACGGTGAGTGTGTGTTTGCAGTTTATTGGAGACGGTGAGTGTGCGTTTGGGGTTTATTGGAGACGGTGAGTGTGTGTTTGGGGTTTATTGGAGACGGTGAGTGTGTGTTTGGGGATTATTGGAGACGGTGAGTGTGTGTTTGGGGATTATTGGAGACGGTGAGTGTGTGTTTGGGGTTTATTGGAGTTTTTGAGTGTGATTTTGGGGTTTATTGGAGACGGTGAGTGTGTGTTTGGGGTTTATCGGAGACGGTGAGTGTGTTTTTGGGGTTTATTGGAGACGGTCAGTGTGTGTTTGGGGTTTATTGGAGACGGTGAGTGTGTTTTTGGGGTTTATTGGAGGCGGTGAGTGTGTTTTGGGGGTTTATTGGAGACGGTGAGTGTGTGTTTGGGGTTTATTGGAGGCGGTGAGTGTGTGTTTGCAGTTTATTGGAGATGGTGAGTGTGCTTTTGGGGTTTATTGGAGACGGTGAGTGTGTTTTTGGGGTTTATTGGAGATGGTGAGTGTGTGTTTGGGGTTTATTGGAGACGGCGAGTGTGTGTTTGGGGATTATTGGAGACGGTGAGTGTGTGTTTGGGGTTTATTGGAGACGGTGAGTGTGTGTTTGGGGTTTATTGGAGACGGTGAGTGTGTTTTTGGGGTTTATTGGAGACGGTCAGTGTGTGTTTGTGGTTTATTGGAGGCGGTGAGTGTGTTTTGGGGGTTTATTGGAGACGGTGAGTGTGTGTTTGGGGTTTATTGGAGGCGGTGAGTGTGTCTTTGGGGTTTATTGGAGACGGTGAGTGTGTTTTTGGGGTTTATTGGAGGCGGTGAGTGTGTTTTGGGGGTTTATTGGAGACGGTGAGTGTGTGTTTGGGGTTTATTGGAGACGGTGAGTGTGTTTTTGGGGTTTATTGGAGGCGGTGAGTGTGTTTTGGGGGTTTATTGGAGACGGTGAGTGTGTGTTTGGGGTTTATTGGAGGCGGTGAGTGTGTTTTGGGTGTTTATTGGAGACGGTGAGTGTGTGTTTGGGGGTTTATTTGAGACGGTGAGTGTGTGTTTGGGGTTTATTGGAGGCGGTGAGTGTGTGTTTGCAGTTTATTGGAGATGGTGAGTGTGCTTTTGGGGTTTATTGGAGACGGTGAGTGTGTTTTTGGGGTTTATTGGAGACGGTGAGTGTGTTTTTGGGGTTTATTGGAGACGGTGAGTGTGTGTTTTGGGGGTTTATTGGAGACGGCGAGTGTCTGTTTGGGGTTTATTGGAGACGGTGAGTGTGTGTTTTGGGGGTTTATTGGAGACGTTGAGTGTGTGTTTGGGGATTATTGGAGACGGTGAGTGTGTGTTTGGGGTTTATTGGAGACGGTGAGTGTGTGTTTGGGGTTTATTTGAGTCGTTGAGTGTGTTTTTGGGGTTTATTGGAGACGGTGAGTGTGTGTTTGAGGTTTATTGGAGACGGTGAGTGTGTTTTTGGGGTTTATTGGAGACGGTGAGTGTGTGTTTGGGGTTTATTGGAGACGGTGAGAGTGTTTTCGGGGTTTATTGGAGGCGGTGAGTGTGTTTTGGGGTTTATTGGAGGCGGTGAGTGTGTGTTTGGGGTTTATTGGAGGCGGTGAGTGTGTGTTTGCAGTTTATTGGAGATGGTGAGTGTGCTTTTGGGGTTTATTGGAGACGGTGAGTGTGTTTTGGGGGTTTATTGGAGACGGTGAGTGTGCGTTTCGGGTTTATTGGAGACGGTGAGTGTGCGTTTGGGGTTTATTGGAGACGGTGAGTGTGTGTTTGGGGTTTATTGGAGACGGTGAGTGTGTTTTTCGGGTTTATTGGAGACGGTGAGTGTGTGTTTGGGGTTTATTGGAGACGGTGAGTGTGTTTTTGGGGTTTATTGGAGACGGTGAGTGTGTGTTTGGGTTTATTGGAGACGGCGAGTTTGTGTTTGGGGATTATTGGAGACGGTGAGTGTGTGTTTGGGGTTTATTGGAGACGGTGAGTGTGTGTTTGGGGTTTATTGGAGACGTTGAGTGTGTTTTTGGGGTTTATTGGAGACGGTGAGTGTGTGTTTGGGGTTTATTGGAGACGGTGAGTGTGTGTTTGGGGTTTATTGGAGACGGTGAGTGTGTGTTTGGGGTTTATTGGAGACGGTGAGTGTGTTTTTGGGGTTTATTGGAGACGGTCAGTGTGTGTTTGGGGTTTATTGGAGACGGTGAGTGTGTTTTTGGGGTTTATTGGAGGCGGTGAGTGTGTGTTTGGGGTTTATTGGAGGCGGTGAGTGTGTTTTGGGGGTTTATTGGAGACGGTGAGTGTGTGTTTGGGGTTTATTGGAGGCGGTGAGTGTGTTTTGGGGGTTTATTGGAGACGGTGAGTGTGTGTTTGGGGTTTATTGGAGCCGGTGATTGTGTGTTTGGGGTTTATTGGAGACGGTGAGTGTGTTTTTGCGGTTTATTGGAGGCGGTGAGTGTGTTTTGGGGTTTATTGGAGACGGTGAGTGTGTGTTTTGGGGGTTTATTGGAGACGGTGAGTGTGTGTTTTGGGGGTTTATTGGAGACGGCGAGTGTGTGTTTGGGGTTTATTGGAGACGGTGAGTGTGTGTTTGGTGTTTATTGGAGACGGCGAGTGTGTGTTTTGGGGGTTTATTGGAGATGGTGAGTGTGTGTTTGGGGTTTATTGGAGACGGTGAGTGTGTGTTTGGGGTTTATTGGAGACGGTGAGTGTGTTTTGGGGGTTTATTGGAGACGGTGAGTGTGTGTTTTGGGGGTTTATTGGAGACGGCGAGTGTGTGTTTGGGGTTTATTGGAGACGGTGAGTGTGTTTTTGGGGTTTATTGGAGACGGTGAGTGTGTGTTTGGTGTTTATTGGAGACGGTGAGTGTGTTTTTGGGGTTTATTGGAGACGGTGAGTGTGTGTTTTGGGGTTTATTGGAGACGGTGAGTGTGTGTTTGGGGTTTATTGGAGACGGTGAGTGTGTGTTTGGGGTTTATTGGAGACGGTGAGTGTGTGTTTGGGGTTTATTGGAGACGGTGAGTGTGTTTTGGGGGTTTATTGGAGACGGTGAGTGTGTGTTTTGGGGGTTTATTGGAGACGGCGAGTGTGTGTTTGGGGTTTATTGGAGACGGTGAGTGTGTTTTTGGGGTTTATTGGAGACGGTGAGTGTGTGTTTGGTGTTTATTGGAGACGGTGAGTGTGTTTTTGGGGTTTATTGGAGACGGTGAGTGTGTGTTTTGGGGTTTATTGGAGACGGTGAGTGTGTGTTTGGGGTTTATTGGAGACGGTGAGTGTGTGTTTGGGGTTTATTGGAGACGGCGAGTGTGTGTTTGGGGTTTATTGGAGACTGTGAGTGTGTGTTTAGGGTTTATTGGAGACGGTGAGTGTGTGTTTTGGGGGTTTATTGGAGACGGCGAGTGTGTGTTTGGGGTTTATTGGAGATGGTGAGTGTGTGTTTGGGGTTTATTGGAGACGGTGAGTGTGTGTTTGGGGTTTATTGGAGATGGTGAGTGTGTGTTTGGGGTTTATTGGAGGCGGTGAGTGTGTTTTGGGGGTTTATTGGAGACGGTGAGTGTGTGTTTGGGGTTTATTGGAGGCGGTGAGTGTGTTTTGGGGGTTTATTGGAGACGGTGAGTGTGTGTTTGGGGTTTATTGGAGACGGTGAGTGTGTGTTTGGGGTTTATTGGAGACGGTGAGTGTGTTTTGGGGGTTTATTTGAGACGGTGAGTGTGTGTTTGGGGTTTATTGGAGACGGTGAGTGTGTGTTTGGGGTTTATTGGAGACGGTGAGTGTGTTTTTGGGGTTTATTGGAGGCGGTGAGTGTGTTTTGGGGGTTTATTGGAGACGGTGAGTGTGTGTTTGGGGTTTATTGGAGACAGTGAGTGTGTGTTTGGGGTTGATTGGAGACGGTGAGTGTGTGTTTGGGGTTTATTGGAGACGGTGAGTGTGTGTTTGGGGTTTATTGGAGACGGTGAGTGTGTGTTTTGGGGGTTTATTGGAGACGGCGAGTGTGTGTTTGGGGTTTATTGGAGACGGTGAGTGTGTGTTTGGGGTTTATTGGAGACGGTGAGTGTGTGTTTTGGGGGTTTATTGGAGACGGCGAGTGTGTTTTTGGGGTTTATTGGAGATGGTGAGTGTGTGTTTGGGGTTTATTGGAGACGGTGAGTGTGTGTTTGGGGTTTATTGGAGACGGTGAGTGTGTGTTTGGGGTTTATTGGAGGCGGTGAGTGTGTTTTGGGGGTTTATTGGAGACGGTGAGTGTGTGTTTGGGGTTTATTGGAGGCGGTGAGTGTGTTTTGGGCGTTTATTGGAGACGGTGAGTGTGTGTTTGGGGTTTATTGGAGACGGTGAGTGTGTGTTTGGGGTTTATTGGAGACGGTGAGTGTGTTTTTGGGGTTTATTGGAGACGGCGAGTGTGTGTTTGGGGTTTATTGGAGGCGGTGAGTGTGTTTTTGGGCTTTATTGGAGACGGCGAGTGTGTGTTTGGGGTTTATTGGAGACGGTGAGTGTGTCTTTGGGGTTTATTGGAGACGGTGAGTGTGTGTTTGGGGTTTATTGGAGGCGGTGAGTGTGTGTTTGGGGTTTATTGGAGGCGGTGAGTGTGTGTTTGGGGTTTATTGGAGACGGTGAGTGTGTGTTTAGGGTTTATTGGCGACGGTGAGTGTGTGTTTGTTGTTTGAGAGTGAGTTTGAGCTCCAGGATGTGAGTGTGGATTGTGACGCTTGATCTGACGGGGAACAGCATTACGTGGGAGAATGTGAGACATTTGGAGACTATTTCTTCTCTCATTGTAGCAGTTTATAAAATCCCGTAGTATTTATCACAGAAAATAGGTTATAAATATCCTGATATTCGTCTTTATATCAGTGACAACACAGAGTAACATCATGTGTTGTCAAATAGACAGTGGGCGGGGTCACCAAACCCTGAATTTGTGTTTAAAGGGGAGACAAATTTATATAAAATGAGAATAACTTTGCTTTAGCAGTGTGTGCTGCTGCTGTGTTTGTGGTGAGATGATGGAGGAAGGACAGTCGTTTTTGTCTCATTTGGGATTTTAACCTGTGCTATTTATTCACCGTCTCTGAGCTGCTGTGATTCACAATTATTTCTGTGTAATGCTGCAGTTAATGGGGGAAGAGACTGAGGGTGGGGCCGAAGGTCAGGAGCAGCACCTATTCCGAAAGTCATAGATTTTATTTCTCTCCTTCCAGGGAACTGATGCCAGTCGGAAGAGATGATTGATGGGAAACAAACTTTGGTCAGGACACAGTCATCCCATTGGCTCCCACTACTGACTAATCAGCCAATCAGAACATTCGTTTGATGCAGAAAACAGCCGGGAAAACATCTGGAATCCGAACCCCCGGAACATCTGCGTTCATTGAGAACCTCCCTCTCTGAGCTGGCTCCAGTCGGAGTGGAGACCCCCTGAATCACCCCCAAGTGGGGCAAGATCTTCCCTCTCTAAACGGAGATCCAGTCGGAGTGATGCTTCTGCCCAGTTTGTTGTCCCTTCTGGCCCTTTGGGCGACCCTGTGTCTCGCTGCCCCCCACTTCCCGTCCTGGGGTCACTACGACTTGTGTAAGACTCAGGTTCACTGGGACCAGGGGGTGAGTTGGGATTACATGGCCTGTCAGCCTGAGGCTGCCCTGCTCACCAGATTCCTGAAGATCAGGTTGGATCCCCCCAACAGTACGTGTGGAGAGACCCCCGAGATGTATTGCTCGCTGGTGAGTAGAAGCCTTTCTGAACCAGCCTCTGTTGTATGTGTCGCACTGTGAATTGATGCTCAATGAAGAGCCTTCATCAAAGTGAATTCCTTCCAAACTCCCACATTGGTTTTATTAGCAGAGGCACAGAGTACAAAAACAAGGAAGTTATTGCTAAACCTTTATAAATCACTGGTTCAGCCCCCGCTGGAGGATTGTGTCCAGTTCTGGGCACCATACTTTCGGAAGGATGTTAAGGGCTTGGAGAGGGTGCAGGGAGATAGAGTCAAAATTATTACAGCACATAAGGAGGCCATTTGGATCATCCAGTCCATGCTGGCTTCCTGTACAGCAATCCAGTCAGTCCCACTCTCCCTGTAACCCTGTCATTTTCTTTCCTTCAAGTGCCCATCCAATTTCCTTTTGAAATCATTGATCATCTCCACTTCCACCACCCTCATGGGCAGCGAGTTCCAGGTCATTAACACTCGCTGCAGAAAAAAGTTCTTCCTCACATTCCCCCCTGCATCTCGTGCCCAAAACCTCAAATCTGTCCCCCCTAGTCCTTATATCATTAGTTACTGGGAACAGCTTTTCTTTGTCCACTGAATCTAACCCTAATGTGTCTTAATCCTGTACATCTCTATTAAATCTCCCCTCAAACTCCTTTACTCCAAGGAGAACAACCCCAGCTTTTCCAGCTTGTAATTAAAATCCCTCATCCCTGGAACCATTCTGGTAAATCTCCTCTCAAGGACCCTCACATCCTTCCTAATGTGTGGTGACCAGAACTGGACACAATACTCCAGTTGTGACTGAACCAGAGCTTTATAAAGGTTCAGCATAATTTCCCTGCTTTTATACTCAACGCCTCAATTTATGAAGACCAGGATCCCATATGCTTTACTCACCACTCTCTCAATATGTCCTGCCACCTTCAATAATCTATGCACATGAACCCCCAGGTCCCTCTGTTCTTCCACACGAATTCGAACTCTGCCATTAATTCTAAATTGCCTCTCCCAATCCTGTCTGTCTCACACTTGTCTGTGTTAAATTCCATCTGCCACTTCTCTGAAAAGAAAAACTTGCATTTATATAGCACCTTTCATAACTACCAGACATCTCAAAGCACTTCATAGCCTGTGAAGTACTTTTTGAAGTGTCATCACTGTTGTAATGTTGGAAACATAGCAGCCAGTAGTTGACTAAGGGTTAAATATTGGTTCGGACAAACGCCACTGCTCTTCTAAATAGTGTCATGGGATTTCTTATATCCACCTTGGCTTGATATCTCATCGGAAAGGCAGCACCACCTCCCCCTCCCCCTCCCCCCCACCTTCCCCTTCCCCCCCGCCAGTGCTGCACTGGCATATCAGCCTTCATTTTTATGCTCAAGTCCCATAGAGCGAGACTTAAACCCAGAAGCCTGTGAGTTAAAGGCAACCGTGCTACCAACTGAGTCACACCTGACACTCTGTCCCTTCTGCTAGCCTATCACTGTCCTGTTGCAGGTGGTTCATATCATCCTCACTATTTGCCTCTCCTCCAAATTTGGTTTCATCATCAGATTTTGAGATTCTACTCTGTATTCCAAGATCCAAGTCATTTATATGTAGCAAAAAAAGCAGTGATCCCAGCACTGACCCTTGGGGAACACCACTGTCTACCATCCTCCAGTCTGAAAAACAACCAGTTACCAACTTTTTATCTAATTGGACACTGACCCTCCTATTCCATGAGTCTCAATTTTATTAACCAGTCTTTTATGTGGTACTTTGTCAAACACTTTCTTCAAATCCATATAGACAACATCTACGGCATTCTCTTCATCAAACTTCTCTGTTACTTCATCAAAAAATTCAATTAGATCAGTCAAGCATGATCTGCTTTTTACAAATCCGTGCTGGCTCTCCTTAATTAACTCAAACCTCTCCAAGTATCTGTTGATTTTTTCCCCTGATAATTGTTTCTAAAACCTTACCCACTACTGATGTACTGAAGGTTTCGGGGAGATGTCAGAGGTAGGTTCTTTACACAGAGAGTGGTGGGTGCGTGGAATGCACTGCCAGCGGTGGTAGTAGAAGCAGATACATTAGGGACATTTAAGCGACTCTTGGATAGGTACATGGATGATAGTAGTATGAAGGGTAGGTAGTTAGTTTGATCTTAGAGTAGGTTAAAGGTTCGGCACAACATCGTGGGCCGAAGGGCCTGTACTGTGCTGTACTGTTCTATGTTCTTTGTTCTATAAACTAACTAGCCTGTAGTTGCTAGGACTGTCCTTACACCCTTTCCTGAATAAGGGTGTCACGTTTGCCACTCTCCAATCCTCTGCCACCTCCCCCATATACAGGGAATATTGGAAGATTATGGCAAGCCCTTCTGCTATCTCCATCCCCACTTCATTTAGCAACGTGGGATGCAAACCATCCGGTGAATTGTCTACTGTCAATCATAGCCAGCCTTTCCAGTATATCCTGCCTATCAATTTTCACCCCATCCATTACCTCTACCATCTCCACTTCCAGTGATATTTTGTCAGCCTCCATTTCCTGAGTGAATACCTTTACAAAGTAATCATTAAGTATTCTAGTTTTGCCCTGTGCCTCTAAGCATATATTGCCCTCTTTGTCGCTAGTGGGCCCCACTCCACCTCTTACTACCCATTTACTATTTACATGCCAGTAGAAAATTTTTGTATTCCCTTTTATGTTGACTGCCATTCTATTCTCATATGCTCTCTTTGCCAGTCTTATTTTCCTCTTCACCTCCCCTCTTAACTAATTGTATATGGCCTGGTTCTCACATGAAGAATTCACATGACATGCATCATACACTCTCTTTTTATCGTTTCATTGTAATCTCTATCTCCCTTGTCATCCAAGGAGCCCTGGCTTTGGTTTCCCTACTTTTCAACCTTGTTGGAATGTTCCTAGCCTGCACCTGAAGTATCTCTTCCTTAAAGGTTACCCATTGTTCGATTAGTTTTTCCTGTCAGTCTTTGGTTCTATTTTACTAAAATGCTACCAGGGATGAGGGACTTCAATTGTGTGGTGAGAAGCTGGGATTGTTCTCCTTAGAGTGGAAAAGGTTAAGAGGAGATTTAATAGAGGTGTTCAAAATTATCAAGGTTTTAATAGAGTAAATAAAAAAACTTTTTCCACTGGCAGCAGGGTCAATAACTAGAGGACTCAGATTGAAGGCAATAGGCAAAAATACCAGAGGGGAGATGAGGCAAAATATTTTGAAAGAGTGTCTTGTTCTGAACCTGTCCGGCACAGTGACGCAGTGGTTAGCACCACAGCCTTACAGCTCCAGCGACCCGGGTTCGGTTCTGGGTCCTGCCTGTGTGGAGTTTGCAAGTTCTCCCTGTGACCGCGTGGGTTTCCGCCGGGTGCTCCAGTTTCCTCCCACAGCCAAAGACTTGCAGGTGATAGGTGAATTGGCCATTGTAAATTGCCCCTAGTGTAGGTAGGTGGTGGGGATGTGGTAGGGAATATGGGATTAATGTAGGATTAGTATAAATGGGTGGTTGTTGGTCGGCTCAGACTCGGTGGGCCGAAGGGCCTGTTTCAGTGCTGTATCTCTAAATAAAATAAAATTGTGTTTCTGACCCTATCCAATATCTCCATTGGGGTTTATGTCCAATTGTGTTTCTGGCCACTGATGTTTATAATGTTCAGTCTCTTTGGAGTTGCTGGCAAACCTTTCATTTCACGACGTTCTGATTTAGGCCAAAAGGCACCAGACTAGATTCCGATTCGTGTTGCTCTAATCTCCCTGTGTCTGACAATCTGATCTGATTGGTTTTCAGTCTGATATAAACTGTACTGCAATGAAGTCATTGAAATGTAAATTCAGGACTGTTTCTAAATATTAATTATCCTGTCGTTGAGTTAATCATCTCCTCAGGCTAACTGGTTCCTACATCATTATTAGAAGGAAAACTCCTGATTTAATAATCAGCCATATGTCTTACCAATAATTGAAAAGGTATAATTTATTGCAGAACATGTAGTTTATCAGAGGGAATTATTCTCCAGGTCAATTAGTAATCTGTTATAAAAACAATACCAGTCTTTGAGGTAAATTTTACAACTGTTCCACATTCTACTGTCTGAGCTGCGTCTGAAACACTGAGTGGACCCAGTGAGTCCAGACTAGGTGTCTCTGTGTCAGCTTCACCATCCCAGAATGTCCCAAAGTACTTCACAGACAATGGAGTACATTGTAATGTAGGAAACAGATCAGCCAAATTGTGCACAGCAAGATCCCACAAGCAGCAATGTGATAATAACCAGATCATCTGTCTTTTAGTGATATTGGTTGAATAAATATTGTCTTCCTGCTACTATATTGGGGCTTAGGAGGAAAGTTAGTGCCTGAAAAATGTGCCTGAATTTCTAGGCCTTTATCTCGTAGTTTGCATTTTTTGATATGCAACTGTTTTTTTCTACATCTACACGCTCCCTCTTTTCCAATCTGTTCCGTCTCCTGAACTTCTGTTCTCTGATTCTGTATTCAGTATGAGTGGGTGAGTGAGACGGAAAGACTCCAGGGTGAGAATGTATTCAGACTGTGGCTCTAACGTTGGTGCAAAGACATTAATTCCTGCACAGATGTCGTGGTGATATAATGTACTGGGATACGGTGCGGTAGGGGTTATGTTACGGGATCAGTGATTCAGTGAATGAGAGTTCCAATCCCACCATAGGGTTTGAGACTGGGCTGAGGGAGATACTGTGGGTTCTGCTGTTTAGACCAGTCACATTGTTCATTTCTCTCTTACAACCTTTATCTGAACAGACAGCACTCTTCAACAGAAACCCTGACTGTTCTGTCTACCGCACTGGCAGGAGGTCAAAGATCAGGTTATCTACCTGTCACCCCGTCCCTAACTCTCCTTCCCTTCAACACACATACAGCACACTCACACACACAATAAAGAGATGAGACAAGCAGTCAGTGACAACACTGATTCACAAAGGAGATCGCACGAACGAGTGATTCAGTCTCCCAGCACATCACAAAAACAGCAAAACCTCAATCAGATTAATTCATAACATCAGTGTTTGAGTCAAAATGAAATGGGATAAATTTAATCCACTTACTATTTCAATGGATTTTATTTAAACTGTAAATTAGATGAAATGTAAATGTAAATTATGTTTCTGTATGTGGTTACCCTGTAGCTTAAGGATTTGAATGCAGATAGGGAATGGGTGACTGCCAGGCAGTCAAGAAGGACCAGACAGGTGGAATCTCCTAAGTGCATCTCGTTTTTCAATCAGTAGTGAGTTCTGAATACTGGGGAGAGTGATGGCACCTCTGGGGAGTGAATACTGGGGAGAGTGATGGCACCTCTGGGGAGTGAATACTGGGGAGAGTGATGGCACCTCTGGGGAGTGAATACTGGGGAGAGTGATGGCACCTCTGGGGAGTGAATACTGGGGAGAGTGATGGCACCTCTGGGGAGTGAATACTGGGGAGAGTGATGGCACCTCTGGGGAGTGAATACTGGGGAGAGTGATGGCACCTCTGGGGAGTGAATACTGGGGAGAGTGATGGCACCTCTGGGGAGTGCAGCCAGAGCTATATCCACGGCACTATATCTGGCTCAGCTGTATAGGGGAGTGGGAGGAAGATTGGTAAAGCAATCGTGACAGGGGATTCTATAGTCAGGGGAACAGACAGCCGTTTCTGTGGCCGCAGACATAAATCCAGGATGGTATGTTTCCTCCCTGGTGCCAGGGTCAAGGATGTCGCAGAGCAGCTGCAGTGCACTCCGAGGAGGGAGGGTGAACAGCCAGAGCTTGTGGTCCATATCAGTACCAATGACATAGGTGGAAAGAGAGATGATATCCTGCAGGTAGAGTTTAGGGAGCTAGAAAAGAAACCAGCAATCAGGACTTCAAAGATAGTAATCTCTGAATTACTCCCACTACCATGTGCAAGTGAGTATAAAAATAGGAGGATAGAGCAGATAGTGCAGGAGCATGGGCTTCAGATTCTTGGAAAACTGGGATCAGTTCTCAGGGAGATGGGACCCAGACTAGCCGGCAGGTTGTACCTGAACTGAGCCGGGACCAATGTCCTTGTGGGCAATTTGCTAATGTTATTGGGGAGGGTTTAATCAAACTTGACAGGGGTGTGGGAACCAGGAGGTAATAATCGAGAGGAAAACCAAGGTGCATAGAGAATTGGGAGAGACAGATAGCATGAGAGTAGGAAATAATAAGGTATTAAGTCGGGTCAGAGTAAGAGGGAATGCAATAGGGTCTAAATTAGGTTTACTGTGCGTGTGTATGAAGGTTAGGAGTGTGGTAAATAAGGTGGATGAGCTGCAGGCGCAGATAACCACATGGGGATATAATGTAATGGCAGGCCTGGTTCGAAAAGGGGCAGGACTGGATGCTATATATTCCTGGATATAAGATGTTCAGGAAAGATAGGGAAGGAAAGAAAGGAGGAGGGGTGGCAGTATTGATTAAGGAGAACATTACAGTGCTGGAGAGAGAGAGGATGTCTTGGAGGGGGTCAAGGATAGAATCTATTTGGTTAGAGCTAAGAAATAATAGAAGTACCATTACACTGATGGATGTATTGTGCAGGACGCCAACTAGTGGGAAATACCTAGAGGAACCAATTTTCAAGGAAATTATAGAGAGCTGCAATAATTATAGAGTAGTTGTAATGGGGGACATTAATTCTCCTATTATAAACTGGGATAGTAATAGTGTAAAGGGAAAAGAAGGGCAAGAGTTTCTAGAGTGTGTTCAGGAATATTTTCTAGATCAGTATGTTTGCAGTCCAATGAGGAAGGAGGCATTGCTGGACCTGGTTCTGGGGAATGAGGTGGACCAAGTGGATCAAATATCAGTAGGAGAGCATGTAGGGGACAATGACCATAGTATCATAAGGTTTAGGTTAGCTGTGAAAAAGGACAAGGAGCAACCCAGAGTGAAAAATAATTAATTGGAGGAGGGCCAATTTCGATGGGGTGAGAACAGATCTGTCCCAGGTAAATTGGAATAAAAGGTTGGCAGGCAACACTGTAACTGAACGATATCCTGCCTTCAAGGAAGAGATAGTTCGGGTACAGTCAAGCAAGAACATAAGAGCGTAAGAATTAGGAGTAGGAGTAGGCCACTCGGCCCCTCGAGCCTGCTTCACTATTCAATAAGACCATGGCTGATATGATTGTGGCCTTTACTCCACTTCCCTGCCTGCCCACCTTGACCCCCTTGTCAATCAAAAATCTGTCTAACTCAGCCTTAAATATATTCAATGACTCAGCCTCCACTGCTGACTGGGGGAAATCCCAAATAATAACAACCCTCTGAGAGAAGAAACTTCTCCTTACCTCCGTCTTCAATGGGAGACCCCTTAATTTGAAACTGTGCCCCAAAGTTCTAGATTCCCCCACGAGAGGAAACATCGTCTCAGCATCTACCCTCTTAAACCCCTCAGACCCTTTGCTGCATTGTACTCCTTTTCTTTTAATTTGATACCATCCTTAACCTCCTTCGTTAGCCATGGATGGCACATTCTACTGGTAGAGTTTTTCTTCCTCAATGGAATATATCTTTGTTGAGAGTTATGAACACATTTTGGCAGGAAGAATAAAAAAGAGGCATATTATCTAAATGGTGAGAGATTGCAGAGCTCTGAGATGCAGAGGGATCTGGGTGTCCTAGTGCATGAATCACAAAACGTTATATACAGGTACAACACGTAATTAGGAAAGCTAATAGAATGTTATCATTTATTGTGAGGGGAATTGAACACAAAAGTAGGGAGGTTATGCTTCAGTTATACAGGGCATTGGTGAGACCACATCTGGAGTACTGTGTACAGTACTGGTCTCCTTATTTAAGGAAGGATGTAAATGTGTTGGAGGCAGGACAGAGAAGGTTTACTAGACTAATACCAGGAATGGGCGGACTGTCTTATGAGGAAAGATTGGACAGGGATAGCCTTGTATCTGCATGAATTTAGAAGAGTAAGAGGGGACTTGATTGAAACATATAAGATCCTGAGGCGGCACAGTGGCGCAGTGGTTAGTACCGCAGCCTGACAGCTCCTGTGACCCGGGTTCAATTCTGGGTACTGCCTGTGTGGAGTTTGCAAGTTCTCCCTGTGTCTGCATGGGTTTCCTCCGGGTGCTCCGGTTTCCTCCCACATGCCAAAGACTTGCGGGTTGATAGGTTAATTGGCCATTATAAATTGCCCCTAGTATAGGTAGGTGGTAGGGAAATATAGGGACAGGTGGGGATGTGGTAGGAATATGGGATTAGTGTAGGATTAGTATAAATGGGCGGTTGATGGTCGGCACAGACTCGGTGGGCCGAAGGGCCTGTTTCAGTGCTGTATCTCTAAATAAATAAATAAATAAACTGTTTATTTCCCACTTTAATAGAGGGATGGTTTGTGGATGCTTTAAAAATTAACGCACAAGATTTGACACTGAGCCACATAAGGAGATATTAGGACAGATTACTAAAAGCTTGGTCAAAGAGGTGGGTTTTAAGGAGCATCATAAAGCAGGAAAGAGAGTCAGAGAGGTTCAGGGAGGGAATTCCAGTGCTTAGGGCCCAGGCAGCTGAATGCACGGCTGCCAATGGTGGAGCGATTAAAATCAGGGAAGCTCAAGAGGCCAGAATTGGAGCAGCACAGAGATCCTGGAGGATGGTCGGGCTGAAGGAGGTTACAGAGATAGGGAGGGGTGAGGTCATGGTGTGATTTGAAAACAGGAATTTTAAGTCTAGGCGTTGACGGACTGGAGGCCCATGTAGGTCAGCGAGCACAGGGGGTGATGGATGGATGGGACTTGGTCCGAACATGGACAAATACAAGTTAATTAATGAACACCAACATGGATTTCTTAAGGGAAAATCATTTTTAACTAATTTGCTGGAGTTTTTAGAGGAGGTAACAGAGAGGGTTGATGAGGGCAATGCTGTTGATGTGATGTACATGGACTTTCAAAAGGTATTTGATACAGTGCCACACAACAGACTTGTGAGCAAACTTGTAGCTCATGGAATAAAAGGGACGGTAGTAACATGGATATGAAATTGGCTGAGTGACAGGAAACAAAGAGTAGTGGTTAATGGATGTTTTTCGGGCTGGAGGAAGGTTTGTAGTGGAGTTCCCCAGGGGTCAGTGTCGGGACCCTTGCTTTTCCTGATATATATTAATGACCTAGACCTTGGTGTACAGGGCACAATTTCAATATGTGCAGACGACACGAAACTTGGAAGCGTTGTGAACTGTGAGGAGGATAGTGTAGAACTCCAAAAGGACACAGACAAGTTGGTGGAATGGGCAGACGGGTGGCAGATGAAGTTCAATGGGGAGAAATGTGAAGTGATTCATTTTGGTAGGAAGAACATGAAGAGACAATATAGAATAAAGGGTACAATTCTAAAGGGGGTGCAGGAGCAGAGGGACCTGGGTGTATATGTGCATAAGTCATTAAAGGTGGCAGGACAGGTTGAGAGAGCGGTTAATAAAGTATACAGTATCCTGGGCTTTATTAATAGGGGCAGAGAGTACAAGAGCAAGGAAGTTATGTTGAACTTGTATAAGACACCAGTTCAGCCTCAGCTGGAGCATTGTGTCCAATTCTGGGTGCTGCACTTTAGGAAAGACGTGAGGGTATTAGAGAGGGCGTAGAAAAGATTCACGAGAATGGTTCCAGGGATGAGGTATTTATGAAGATAGATTGGAGAAGTTAGGACTGTTTTCCTTGGAGAAGAGAAGGCTGAGAGGTGATTTGATAGAGGTATTCAAAACCATGAGGGGTCTGGACAGAGTAGATGGAGAGAAACTGTTCACACTCGTGAAAGGATCGAGAACGAGAGGGCACAGATTTAAAGTATTTGGTAAGAGAAGCAAAAGTGACATGAGGAAAAACTTCTTCACACAGCGAGTGGTTAAGGTCTGGAATGTGCTGCCTGAGAACGTGGTGGAGGCAGGTTCAATTGAAGCATTCAAAAGGGAATCAGACAGTTATATGAAAAGGAAGAATGTGCAGGATTACGGGGAGAAGGCAGGGGAAATGGAACTGAGGGAATTGCTCTTTCAGAGAGCCAGTGCGGACACGATGGGCCGAATGGCTTCCTTCTGCACTGGAACAATTCTGTGATTCTGAGTTGGGTGGGATATGGACAGGAGTGCGTTAGAATAGTCGGGTCCGGAGGTAACAAATGTACGGTGAGGGTTTCAGCAGCAGATGAGCTTAGGTAGAGGCGGAGTCGGGTGATGTCACAGAGGTGGAAGTCGGCAATGTTAGTGATAGAGAGGATGTGATTGTTTCTTCAGTTCTTCCAGACTAAAAGGTGTCTGTTAATTCTCATCGATCTCAGTGTTGAAAGTGGAATATTCCGCTAGCTCTGTAATCCCCAATTTGATTAATCTCTGGCACCAGCTCAAAGTATTCACATCCAATTTCACTTAGTGCCGATTGGTTGATTGATTTGAGTGTTTCGTGTGCTACAAAGCAAAACTCACAGCGACTCTGAACAAAATGATGAATCAGCTACTTCTAGGATAATGTAGGTTAGACACCTCACTGTAGGAGAGACAGGACGCTGTGTACAGTGTGACTGAGAGAGAGAGAGAATTGGGACACTGTACAATGCGACTGAGAGAGAGAGAGAGACAGGACACTGTGTACAATGTGACAGAGAGAGACTGTGAGAGAGAGAGAGGATTGCGACACTGAGTACAGTGTGACACAATGAGACTGATAGAGAGACGGGACACTGTGTACAGGGTGACAGTGTGACAGAGAGAGAGAGAGAGAGACGGGACACAGTGGAGTGTGAGGGAGAGAGAGACGGGACACTGTGTACAGTGTGACAGAGAGAGAGAGAGAAACGAGACACAGTAGAGTGTGAGAGAGAGAGAGACGGGACACAGTACGGGGTGGCAGTGAGACTGGGAGAGAGAGAGAGAGACAGTACACTGTGTACAATGTGACACAGTGAGACTGGGAGGGAGAGAGAGAGACGGGACACAGTACAGTATGACAGCGAGAGAGAGAGAGAAACGAGACACAGTAGAGTGTGAGAGAGAGAGAGACGGGACACAGTACGGGGTGGCAGTGAGACTGGGAGAGAGAGCTGGGACACTGGGTACAATGTGACATTGTGACAGAGAGATGGGACTCTGTGTACAATGTGACACAGTGAGACTGGGAGGGAGAGAGAGAGACGGGACACAGTACAGTATGACAGAGAGAGAGAGAGAAACGAGACACAGTAGAGTGTGAGAGAGAGAGAGACGGGACACAGTACGGGGTGGCAGTGAGACTGGGAGAGAGAGAGATGGGACACTGGATACAGTTTTTAGACAGTGAGTTGTTGTGATCTGGAATGCGCTGCCTGAAAGGGCGGTGGAAGCAGATTCAATAATAACTTTTAAAAGGGAATTGGATAAATACTTGAAAAGGAGAAGTTTGCAGGAATATGGGGAAAGAGCAGGAGAGTGGGACTAATTGGATAGCTCTTTCAAAGAGCCAGCATAGGCATGATGGGCCGAATGGACTTCTGTGCTGTAAAATTCTATGTGATCTCACTGGGCTCAAATCAGTTTAAAATGGCCTTCCTGGTGTCATGCTCACAAAGGGAACAGTGATGAAATAGGAAATGAACTGGAGGAATTATGAAATAAAAGTTAACTGTTGAACTGAACTCCCAAAAAGGACACATTTTTGCTACAGACAAAATGGAGTCGAGGTCAGGTTACACTTCCTGTACTGTCAATACACATGTTTGTCTGTTAAAGAAAAAAAACATTATCTACATCTGAAATAGCTTTGGGGAAAACACATTGAAATGGAAAACAGCCCATTCCATGCGAACACCTATCTGCAGGAATGGAGCGAACAAAGACTTTTACAGATGGACTGACTCTGAAGCCAAGGCCAAAATAATAGGTACGAGTTGACACCTATTTATCAAAATGGACCACATTCAGATGCCATCTGTAACAATGGTTCCCATATCCTGGAGCATTGTATGAATCACCCCTGGGGAGAGAGCCCTTAGTCACCTGACTGACACTCTAACCTGACAAGTTTCTACCTTCAAAGGTATCTCTCTGGAGAGAGAGAGAGAGAGAGAACAGCAAGAGAAGATTTTTTCCAGCAGTGAGACAGTTCCCGCTAAGCAGGAGCTCTGCGGACAACATCTTTTAACCACTGCAGTAGAGAGACAGTTCCCGCTAAGCAGGAGCTCTGCGGACAACATCTTTTAACCACTGCAGCAGTGAGACAGTTCCCGCTAAGCAGGAGCTCTGCGGACAACACCTTTTAACCATTGCAGCAGTGAGACAGTTCCCGCTAAGCAGGAGTCCTGCGGACAACACCTTTTAACCATTGCAGCAGTGAGACAGTTCCCGCTAAGCAGGAGCTCTGCGGACAACATCTTTTAACCACTGCAGCAGTGAGACAGTTCCCGCTAAGCAGGAGCTCTGCGGACAACACCTTTTAACCATTGCAGCAGTGAGACAGTTCCCGCTAAGCAGGAACTCTGCGGACAACATCTTTTAACCACTGCAGCAGTGAGACAGTTCCCGCTAAGCAGGAGCTCTGCGGACAACATCTTTTAACCACTGCAGCAGTGAGACAGTTCCCGCTAAGCAGGAGCTCTGCGGACAACATCTTTTAACCACTACAGCAGTGAGACAGTTCCCGCTAAGCAGGAGCTCTGCGGACAACACCTTTTAACCATTGCAGCAGTGAGACAGTTCCCGCTAAGCAGGAGCTCTGCGGACAACATCTTTTAACCACTGCAGCAGTGAGACAGTTCCCGCTAAGCAGGAGCTCTGCGGACAACACCTTTTAACCATTGCAGCAGTGAGACAGTTCCCGCTAAGCAGGAGCTCTGCGGACAACATCTTTTAACCACTGCAGCAGTGAGACAGTTCCCGCTAAGCAGGAGCTCTGCGGACAACATCTTTTAACCACTGCAGCAGTGAGACAGTTCCCGCTAAGCAGGAGCTCTGCGGACAACATCTTTTAACCACTGCAGCAGTGAGACAGTTCCCGCTAAGCAGGAGCTCTGCGGACAACACCTTTTAACCATTGCAGCAGTGAGACAGTTCCCGCTAAGCAGGAGCTCTGCGGACAACATCTTTTAACCACTGCAGCAGTGAGACAGTTCCCGCTAAGCAGGAGCTCTGCGGACAACACCTTTTAACCATTGCAGCAGTGAGACAGTTCCCGCTAAGCAGGAGCTCTGCGGACAACATCTTTTAACCACTGCAGCAGTGAGACAGTTCCCGCTAAGCAGGAGCTCTGCGGACAACACCTTTTAACCATTGCAGCAGTGAGACAGTTCCCGCTAAGCAGGAGTCCTGCGGACAACACCTTTTAACCATTGCAGCAGTGAGACAGTTCCCGCTAAGCAGGAGCTCTGCGGACAACACCTTTTAACCATTGCAGCAGTGAGACAGTTCCCGCTAAGCAGGAGCTCTGCGGACAACATCTTTTAACCATTGCAGCAGTGAGACAGTTCCCGCTAAGCAGGAGTCCTGCGGACAACACCTTTTAACCATTGCAGCAGTGAGACAGTTCCCGCTAAGCAGGAGCTCTGCGGACAACACCTTTTAACCATTGCAGCAGTGAGACAGTTCCCGCTAAGCAGGAGTCCTGCGGACAACATCTTTTAACCATTGCAGCAGTGAGACAGTTCCCGCTAAGCAGGAGCTCTGCGGACAACACCTTTTAACCATTGCAGCAGTGAGACAGTTCCCGCTAAGCAGGAGTCCTGCGGACAACACCTTTTAACCATTGCAGCAGTGAGACAGTTCCCGCTAAGCAGGAGCTCTGCGGACAACACCTTTTAACCATTGCAGCAGTGAGACAGTTCCCGCTAAGCAGGAGCTCTGCGGACAACACCTTTTAACCATTGCAGCAGTGAGACAGTTCCCGCTAAGCAGGAGCTCTGCGGACAACACCTTTTAACCACTGCAGCAGTGAGACAGTTCCCGCTAAGCAGGAGTCCTGCGGACAACATCTTTTAACCACTGCAGCAGAGAAATCGCAAGGTGACTTTGGAACTTCCCCATCTGCAAAAGTGAACCAGAATATTCACCATCGACTTTGGATTGAGGCTTAACCAGAAGGAGCCTGTGACACTTCATCCTTTTCAAGACAACGAACATTCAGGCCTACACTGCTGAACAATTTCCTTCCGAAAAGTTTCTAAAGGTTTTTTAAAACAACAAACTCTTTTACAACAATTGGACTCTAACTGCATGTTCCACTCTACTCTCCAACGTTTCCTGTGTGTGTATGTGTGTGAATGCGTGAGTTACACAGGAACATAGGCAGATAGGAACAGGAGTAGGCCATTCAGCCCCTCGAGCCTGTCCCGCCATTCAATGAGATCATGGCTGATCTGCGGCCTAACTCCATATACCTGCCTTTGGCCCATATCCCTTAATATCTTTGCTTAACAAACATCTTTCTATCTCAGATTTAAAATTAACAACTGTTCTAGCTTCAACTGCTGTTTGTGGGAGAGAGTTCCAAACCTCTACCACCCTTTGCGTGAAGAAGTGCTTCCTAACATCTCTCCTGAACGGTCTGGTCCTAACTTTTAGACTATGCCCCCTAGTTTTAGAATCTCTAACCAGTGAAAATAGTTTATCTTTCTCTAGCCTGTCTTTTCCTGTTAATATCTTGAAGACTTCGATCAGATCACCCTTTAACCTTCTAAATTCTAGCGAAAACAGGCCTAATTTGTGTAATCTCTCCTCGTAACTTAACCCCTGTAGTCCAGGTATCATTCTTGTAAACCTACATTGCACTCCCTCCAAGGCCAATATATCCTTCCTAAGGTGTGGTGCCCAGAACTGCTCACAGTACTCCAAGTGGGATCTAACCAGGGTTTTGTACAGCTGCAGCATAACCTCTGTGTCTTTATACTCCAATCCTCTAGATATAAAGGCTAGCATTCCATTAGCCTTTTTGATTATTTTCTGCACTTGCTCGTGGCATTTTAAAGATCTATGCACCTGAACCCCAAGTCTCTTTGGACATCCACTGTACTTACCCTCTTCCCATTTAGAAAGTACCCTGCTCTATCCTCTTTTGGTCCAAAATGGATAATCTCACACTTGCCCGCATTGAAATCCATCTGCCACAGTTTTGCCCACTCACCTAGTCTGTCAATATCTCTTTGCAATTTTATACTATCATCTAGACTGTCTACAATGCCACCTAACTTTGTATCATCAGCAAATTTGGATATATGATTTACTATGCCATCATCCAAGTCGTTAATGAATAATATGAATAATTGAGGCCCCAACACAGATCCCTGTGGGACACCACTAGTTACATCCTGCCAATCAGAGTACTTACCCATTATCCCCACTCTCTGTCACCTACCACTCAACACACTTCCCAACCATGTCTATAATTTGTTCTCAACTCCATGGGCTTCTACCTTAGTAAACAGTCTCTTCTATGGGACTTTATCAAATGCCTTCTGGAAGTCCATATAAATAACATCCATAGACATTCCCCTGTCCACTACCTTAGTCACCTCTTCAAAAAATTCCATGAGATTTGTCAGGCATGACCTTCCAGTCATGAATCCATGCTGGCTGTCCCTGATTAACTGAAATTTTTCTAGGTGTTCAGTCACCCTATCCTTGATTATAGACTCCAGCAACTTGCCCACCACAGATGTCAGGCTAACTGGTCTGTAATTTCCTTGGTTCCCTCTTTCACCCTTCTTAAAAAGTGGAGTGACATGTGCAACTTTCCAATCCAGAGGGACCATTCCTGAATCTAGGGAACTCTGAAAGACTATAGTTAGGGCATCTACAATGTGCTCCCCTACTTCCTTTAACACCCTCGGATGGAAAAGTTGGTGAAGTCAGAAATATTTTTCAGTTATTGTGTTTCAATAAATATTTATTTTTTTAACCTACGATAAAACCTGTTACTTGTCTATTTATTTGACCCTTAAAACATTCTGGAACTAAGACAGTATTTTTAAAACACTATATGTGGTCAGTTGAGAAGTGAAAAGTGGAAGTCACCCACACCACTGTAACACTGGATTAAACATTTTTTTTTATTCATTCATGGGATGTGGGCGTCGCTGGCCAGGTCAGCATTTATTGCCCACCCCTAATTGCCCTTGAGAAGGTGGTGGTGAGCTGCCTTCTTGAACCACTGCAGTCCAGTTGGGGTAGGTACACCCACAGTGCTGTTAGGAAGGGAGTTCCAGGATTTTGACCCAGTGACAATGAAGGAACGGCGAGAGAGTTCCAAGTCAGGATGGTGTGTGACTTGGAGGGGAACTTGCAGGTGGTGGTGTTCCCATGCATTTGCTGCCCTTGTCCTTCCAGTTGGTAGAGGTCACGGGTTTGGAAGGTGCTGTCTAAGGAGCCTTGGTGCATTGCTGCAGTGCATCTTGTAGATGCTACACACTGCTGCCACTGTGCATCAGTGGTGGAGGGAGTGAATGTTTGTAGATGGGGTGCCAATCAAGTGGGCTGCTTTGTCCTGGATGGTGTCGAGCTTCTTGAGTGTTGTTGGAGCTGCACCCATCCAGGCAAGTGGAGAGTATTCCATCACACTCCTGACTTGTGCCTTGTAGATGGTGGACAGGCTTTGGGGAGTCAGGAGGTGAGTTACTCGCATCAGGATTCCTAGCATCTGACCTGCTCTCTGACTGGCTACTCCAGTTCAGTTTCTGGTCAATGGTAGCCCCGAGGATGTTGATAGTGGGGGATTCAGCGATGGTAATGCCATTGAATGTCAAGGGGAGATGGTTAGATTCTCCCTTGTTGGAGAAGATCATTGCCTGGCACTTGTGTGGCGCGAATGTTACTTGCCACTTATCAGCCCAAGCCTGGATATTGTCCAGGTCTTGCTGCATTTCGACACGGACTGCTTCAGTATCTGAGGAGTCACGAATGGTTCTGAACATTGTGCAATCATCAACGAACATCCCCACTTCTGACCTTACGATTGAAGGAAGGTCATTGATGAAGCAGCTGAAGATGGTTGGGCCTAGGACACTACCCTGAGGAACTCCTGCAGTGATGTCCTGGAGCTCAGATGATTGACCTCCAACAACCACAACCATCTTCCTTTGCGCTAGGTGTGACTCCAGCCAGCGGAGGGCTTTCCCCCTGATTCCCATTGACTCCAGTTTTGCTAGGGCTCCTTGATGCCATTCTCAGTCAAATGCTGCCTTGATGTCAAGGGCAGTCACTGTCACCTCACCTCTTGTGTTCAGCTCTTTTGTCCATGATTGAACCAAGGCTGTAATGAGGTCAGGAGCTGAGTGGCTCTGGCGGAACCCAAACTGAGCATCACTGAGCAGGTTATTGCTAAGCAAGTGTCGCTTGATGGCACTGTTGATGACACCTTCCATCACTTTACTGATGATTGAGAGTAGACTGATGGGGCGGTAATTGCCCGGGTTGGACGTGTCCTGCTTTTTGTGTACAGGACATACCTCGGCAATTTTCCACATTACAGAGTAGATGCCAGTGTTGTAGCTGTACTGGAACAGCTTGGCTCAGGGCACGGCAAGTTCTGGAGCACAGGTCTTCAGTACGACTGCCCGAATATTGCCAGGGCCCATAGTCTTTGCAGTATCCAGTGCCTTCAGTCGTTTATTCATATCACGCAGAGTGAATTGAATTGGCTGAAGTCTGGCCTCTGTGATGCTGGGGACTTCAGGAGGAGGCCGAGATGGATCATCAACTCGGCACTTCTGGCTGAAGATTGTTGCAAATGCTTCAACCTTATGTTTCGCACTGATGTGCTGGGCTCCCCCATCATTGAGGATGGGGATATTTGTGGAGCCACCTCCTCCAATTAGTTGTTTAATTGTCCACCATCATTCACGGCTGGATGTGGCAGGACTGCAGAGCTTAGATCTGATCCGTTGGTTATGGGATTGCTTATCTCTGTCTATTGCATGCTGCTTACGCAGTTTGGCACGCAGATAGTCCTGTGTTGTAGCTTCACCAGGTTGACACCTCATTTTGAGGTGTGCCTGGTGCTGCTCCTGGCATGCCCTCCTGCATTCTTCATTGAACCAGGGTTAGTCTCCTGGCTTGATGGTAATGGTAGAGTCGGGGATATGCCGGGCCATGAGGTTACAGATTGTGGTTGAGTACAATTCTGCTGCTGCTGATGGCCCACAGCGTCTCATGGATGCCCAGTTTGGCATTGCTAGATCTGTTCGAAATCTATCCCATTCAGCACAGTGGTAGTGCCACACAACAATGTGAAAGTGGGACTGCGTCTCCACAAGGACTGTGCCATGGTTACTCCTACCAATACTGTCATGGACAGATGCATCTGCGGCAGGCAGATTGGTGAGGACGAGGTCAAGTATGTTTTCCCGTCTTTTTGGTTCCCTCACCACCTGCCGCATCCCCAGTCTAGCAGATGTGTTCTTTAGGACTCGGCCAGCTCGGTCAGTAGTGGTGCAACTGAGCCACTCTTGGTGACGGGCATTGAAGTCCCCACCCAGAGTACATTTTGTGCCCTCGCCACCCTCAGTGCTTCCTGCAATTGCTGTTCAACATGGAGGAGTACTGACTCATCAGCTGAGGGAGGGCAGTAGGTGGTATTCAGCAGGAGGTTTCCTTGTCCATGTTTGACCTGATGCCATGAGACTTCATGGGGTCCAGAGTCGATGTTGAGGACTCCCAGGGCAACTCCCTCCCTACTGTATACCACTGTGCTGCCACCTCTGCTGGGTCTGTCCTGCCGGTGGGACAGGACATACCCAGGGATGGTAATGGAAGTGTCTGGGACATTGTCTGTAAGGTATGATTCTGTGAGTATGACTATGTCAGGCTGTTGCTTGACTAGTCTGTGGGACAGCTCTCCCAACTTTGGCACAAGCCCCCAGATGTTAGTAAGGAGGACTTTGCAGGGTCGACAGGGCAGGGTTTGCCGTTGTCGTTTCCGGTGCCTAGGTTGATGCCGGGTGATCCATCTGGTTTCATTCCTTTTTATTGACTTTGTAGTGGTTTGGTACAACTGAGTGGCTTGCTAGGCCATTTCAGAGGGCATGTAATAGTCAACCACATTGCTGTGGGTCTGGAGTCAAATGTAGCCCAGACCAGGTAAGGACAACAGATTTCCTTCCCAAAAGGACATTAGTGAACCAGATGGGCTTTTACAACAATCGACAATGGTTTCATGGCCATCATTAGACTAGCTTTTAATTCCAGATTTATTAATTAATTAAAATTCCGCCTTCTGCTGTGGTGGGATTTGAACCCATGCCCCCAGAGCAATACCCTGGGCCTCTGGGTTACTAGTCCAGTGATAATACCACTACGCCACCGCCTACCCTTTATCTCTTGTATCCCTCGCAATGTGTCCCAATGTTCTGTTTGCCTGTTTAGCAGCCTGTGAACATTGTGCTGATGGTTTCAGTAACCTATCCACTCAAACCCCAAGATCTCTCTCCTGCTCTGACACAAGTACATTCCCATTTAGCACATAATCCACATCATCCTTCCCTCTTCCAAATCCATAACTTTACATTTCCCTCTATTAAACTGTATCTGCCATTTCTCTGCCCACTAATTGAGCTTGTCCGGATC
Organism: Heterodontus francisci; assembly: GCF_036365525.1. Classification (NCBI taxonomy): domain Eukaryota; kingdom Metazoa; phylum Chordata; class Chondrichthyes; order Heterodontiformes; family Heterodontidae; genus Heterodontus; species Heterodontus francisci. The sequence continues at coordinate 2,330,175 of NC_090378.1, read as the reverse complement.
CTTTTGAATTTTAGTTTAGAGATGCAGCACTGAAACAGGCCCTTCGGCCCACAGAGTCTGTGCCGACCATCAACCACCCATTTATACTAATCCTACACTAATTCCATGTTCCTACCACATCCCCACTTGTCCCTACATTTCCCTACCACCTACCTATACTAGGGGCAATTTATAATGGCCAATTTACCTATCAACCTGCAAGTCTTTGGCATGTGGAATTTGTGTATTGATATTCATCATTTACACTGCTCCCAATTTGGTTTCATCTGCAAATTTGGACACAATTCCTTCCTCTAAATCATTTATTAAAATTACATACTGCAGCCCCAGCAATGAACCTTGTGTCTCTCCTTGTAACTGTCAGCCAATCAAATACCTGTCCACGTACTTCTATTCGTCAAAATAAAAGCAAAATACTGCAGATGCTGGAAATCTGAAACAAAAACAAAAAGTGCTGGAAATACTCAGCAGGTCAGGCAGCATCTGTGGAGAGAGAAGCAAAGTTAACAAGTCTGTGACCTTTCATCCGAACTGGCAAAGGTCAGAAAATAATTAGGTTTTCAGCAAGTGATGAGGAGGGGGATGGGGGAGAGAACAAAGGGGAAGGTGTTTGATAGGGCAGGAGAGATTAAATAACTAAGCTGTCCTGGGACAAAGGCAAAGAGTGTGTTGTTGCTTGTGGTGAAAGACAAAGCATTAGTCCGGAGAGAGTGTTAACAGCGGACTACTATTCATTGTCCTTTTTCATCCTTTCATGGAATGTGGGCGTCGCTGGCCAGGCCAGTAATTATTGCCCATTCTTAATTGCCCTTGAGAAGGTGGTGGTAGTGAACTGCCTTCTTGAATCACTGCATCCATGTAGTGTAGGTACACTCACAGGTGGGAGTTCCAGGATTTTGACCCAGCGACAGAGAAGGAACGGTGAAATGGATCCAAGTCAGGATGGTGTGTGACTTGGAGGGGAACTTGCAGATGATGGTGTTCCCATGCATTTGCTGCCCTTGTCCTTTTAGTTGGTAGAGGTCGCGGGTTTGGAAGGTGCTGTCTAAGGAGCCTTGGTGCATTGCTGCAGTGCATCTTGTAGATGGTACACACTGCTGCCACTGTGCGTCGGTTGTGGAGCGAGTGAATGTTTAAGGTGGTGGATTGCACGCTAATCAAGCGGGCAGCTTTGTCCTGGATGGTGTCAAGCTGCTCGAATGTTTTTGGAGCTGCACCCATTCAGGCAAGTGGAGAGTATTCCATCACACTCCTGACTTGTGCCTGTGGGTGGTTGACAGGCTTTGGGGAGTCAGGAGGTGAGTTGCTCGTGGCAGGATTCCCAGCCTCTCACCTGCTGTTATAAGTACTGTGGTTACATGGCTGATTTAGTTCAGTTTCTGGTCAATGGTGACCCCCCCCCAGGATGTTGATAGCGGGGGATCATTGATGGTAATGCCATTGAACATCAAGGAGATGGTTGGATTCTCTCTTGTTACGAACATATGAATTAGGAGCAGGAATAGGCCTCTCGGCCCCTCGAGCCTGCTCCGTCATTCAATAAGATCATGGCTGAACTGATTACTCCACATTCCCACCTACCCTCGATAACCTTCACCCTCTTATCAAGAATCTATCTACCTCTGCCTTAAAAATATTCAAATATTTAAAAATATTCCACCACCTTTTGAGGAAGAGAATTCCAAAGACTAACAACCCTCTGAGAGGATCTCTGTCTTAAATGGACGACCCCTTATTTTAAACAGTGACCCCTAGTTCAAGTTTCTCCCACAAGGGGAAACATCCTTTCCACATCCACCCTGTTAAGACCCCTCAGGATCTGATATGTTTCAATCAAGTCACCTCTTACTCTTCTAAATTCCAGTGGATACAAGCCGAGCCTGTCCAACCTTTCCTCATAAGACAGCCCGTCCATTGCAGGTATTAGTCTAGTAAACCTTCTCTGTTCTGCCTCCAATGCATTTACATCCTTGCTTAAATAAGGAGACCAGTACTGTACACAGTATTCCAGATGTGGTCTCACCAATGCCCTGTATAACTGAAGCATAACCGCCCTACTTTTGTATTCAATTCCCCTCACAATAAACGATAACATTCTATTAGCTTTCCTAATTACTTGCTGTACCTGCATACTAACCTTTTGCGATTCATGCACTAGGACACCCAGATCCCTCTGCATCTCAGAGCTCTACAATCTCTCACCATTTAGATAATATGCTTCTTTTTTATTCTTCCTGCCAAAGTGGACAAGTTCCCACTTTCCCACATGATACTTCATTTTCCAGATCTTTGTACACTCACTTAACCCATCTATATCCTTTGTAGCCCCTTATGTCCTCTTCACAATTTACTTTCCTACCTATCTCTGTGTCATCAGCAAATTTAGCAACCTTGATCCAAGTCATTTATATAAATTGTAAAAAGTTGAGGCCCCAGCACAGATCACTGTGGCACACCACTTGTTACATCTTGCCGAACAGAAAATGACCCATTTATGCCTACTCTGTTTTCTGTTAGCTAGCCAATTTTCTATCAATGCCAATATGTTACCCCCACACCATGAACTTTTATTTTCTGCAATAATCTTTGATGTGGCACCTTATCAAATATCTTCCGGAAATCTAAGTACAATACATCCACCGGTTCCCATTTATCAAGAGCACATGTAACTCCCTCAAAGAACACGAATAAATTGGTTAAACATGATTTCCCTTTCACAAAACCATGGTGACTCTGCCTGATTACCTTGAATTTTTCTAAATGCCCTGCTATCACCTCTTTAATAATAACTTTGAACATTTTCCCTAAGACCGATGTTAAGCTAACTACTCTCTGTTTCCTGTTAGCTAGCCAATCTTCTATCTATGCCAGAATGTTACCCCCTACAGCACGAGTGTTTATTTTCTGTAATAACCTTTGATGTGGCACCTTATCAAAAACATTCTGTAAAGCCGAAGCTGATAAGCAACCATTTACCGCTATAGTTCAACACATTCCCTAGAAGCCCATGGTCTTGAAGCTTGCGTAATGGCTTAATCTGTGGGACAGGCAAATGTCAAAATTGGCAAGTCATGTTGGAGCTGTACAGAACTTTAGTTAGGCCACACTTGGAATATTGCGTGCAATTCTGGTTGTCACACTACCAGAAGGATGTGGAGGCTTTGGAGAGGGTACAGAAGAGGTTTACCAGGATGTTGCCTGGTCTGGAGGGTATGAGCTATGAGGAGGGGTTGGGTAAACTCAGATCGTTTTCACTGGAACGACGGAGGTGGAGGGGTGACATGATAGAGGTTTACAAAGTTAGGAGTGGCATGGACAGAGTGGATAGTCAGAAGCTTTTTTCCAGGGTGGAAGAGTCAGTTACTAGGGGACATAGGTTTAAGGTGCGAGGGGCAAAGTTTAGAGGAGATGTGCAAGGCAAGTTTTTTACACAGAGGGTAGTGAGTGTCTGGAACCTGCTGCTGGGGGAGGTGGTGGAAGCAGGTAGGATAGCGACGTTTAAGAGGCATCTTGACAAATATATGAATCGGATGGGAATAGAGGGATACGGTCCCCGGAAGTGCAGAAGGTTTTAGTTTAGACAGGCATCAAGATCGGCGCAGGCTTGGAGGGCCGAATGGCCTGTTCCTGTGCTGTACTGTTCTTTGTTCTTCCTGAAACCTGCGTAGATAACACCCACCATCTCCTCTATCGTCCTCGCTGGTCATCTTCTCAAAGAAGTCCAATTCCAAACTCAAGCAGAATTTCCCATTGTCTTGAATTCACTCAAGTCTCACAAGATGCCTCTGATACTCGACCTCATAATACTTCTAAATACTTTTCCAAGGGTGGAGATAAAGCTTGTGCCATCCAGGAGTCACATTTACTATTTTCCAAGATCTGGGATATGGTTCGTGTCTTGGAAACTCTGAAAAATATCCATTGAAACCACTTGCAATGATCTGAGTTGATTCTTTCACAACCCGAGGATGATTCAGGAGTCTCCTCGAACATGAGCTTCAACAACCTCCCAATCTGCCCTTTCAACATTTTTCTCTCTACATTCAGTGGGGGAGCATTTCAGGAGCAGTGACCATAATTCCATAAGTTTTAAGGTACTTGTGGATAAGGATAAGAGTAGTCCTCGGGTGAAGGTGCTGAATTGGGGGAAGGCTAATTATAACAATATTAGGCAGGAACTGAAGAATTTAGATTGGGGGCGGCTGTTTGAGGGTAAATCAACATCTGACATGTGGGAGTCTTTCAAACGTCAGCTGATTAGAATCCAGGACCAGCATGTTCCTGTGAGGAAGAAGGATAAGTTTGGCAAGTTTCGGGAACCTTGGATAATGCGGGATATTGTGAGCTGAGTCAAAAAGAAAAAGGAAGCATTTGTAAGGGCTGGAAGGCTAGGAACAGATGACGCACTTGAGGAATATAAAGACAGTAGGAAGGAACTTAAGCAAGGAGTTAGGAGGGCTAAAAGGGGTCATGAAAAGTCATTGGCAAACAGGATTAAGGAGAATCACAAGGCTTTTTATACATATATAAAGAGCAAGAGGGTAACCAGGGAAAGGGTTGGCCCACTCAAGGACAGAGATGGGAATCTATGTGTGGAGCCAGAGGAAATGGGCGAGGTGCTAAATGAGTACTTTGCATCAGTATTCACCAAAGAGAAGGACTTGGTGGATGATGAGCCGAGGGAAGGGAGTGTAGATAGTCTCAGTCATCTCATTATCAAAAAGGAGGAGATATTGGGTGTCTTGCAAAGCATTAAGGTAGATAAGTCCACAGGGCCTGATGGGATCTACCTTAGAATACTGAGGGAGGCAAGGGAAGAAATTGTTGGGGCCTTGACAGAAATCTTTGCATCCTCATTGGCTACAGGTGAGGTCCCAGAGGACTGGAGAATAGCCTTTGTTTAAGAAGGGTAGCAAGGATAATCCAGGAAATTATAGGCCGGTGAGCCTATACCACCGGTGAGTGGTAGGGAAACTATTAGAGAGGATTATTTGGGACAGGATTTACTCCCATTTGGAAACAAACAAACTTATTAGCGAGAGACAGCATGATTTTGTGAAAGGGAGGTCGTGTCTTACTAATTTGATTGAGTTTTTTGAGGAAGTGACAAAGATGATTGATGAAGGAAGGGCAGTAGATGTTATCTATATGGACTTCAGTAAAGCCTTTGACAAGGTCCCGCATGGCAGACTGGTGCAAAAGGTGAAGTCTCACGGGATCAGAGGTGAGCTGGCAAGATGGATACAGAACTGGCTCGGTCACAGAAGACAGAGGGTATCAGTGGATGGGCGTTTTTCTGAATGGAGGGATGTGACTAGTGGTGTTCCGCAGGGATCAGTGCTGGGACCTTTGCTGTTTGTAGTATATATAAATGATTTGGAGGAAAATGTAGCTGGTCTGATTAGTAAGTTTGCGGATGACACAAAGGTTGGTGGAGTTGCGGATAATGATGAGGATTGTCAGAGGATACAGCAGGATATAGATCGGGTGGAGACTTGGGCGGAGAAATGGCAGATGGAGTTTAATCCGGACAAATGTGAGGTAATGCATTTTGGAAGGTCTAATGCAGGTGGGAGGTATACAGTAAATGGCAGAACCCTTAGGAGTATTGACAGGCAGAGAGATCTGGGCGTACAGGTCCACAGGTCACTGAAAGTGGCAACGCAGGTGGATAAGGTAGTCAAGAAGGCATACGGCATGCTTGCCTTCATCGGTCGGGGCATGGAGTATAAAAATTGGCAAGTCATGCTGCAGCTGTACAGAACTTTAGTTAGGCCACACTTAGAATATTGCGTGCAATTCTGGTCGCCACACTACCAGAAGGACGTGGAGGCTTTGGAGAGGGTACAGAGGAGGTTTACCAGGATGTTGCCTGGTCTGGAGGGCATTGGCTATGAGGAGAGGTTGGATAAACTCTGATTGTTTTCACTGGAACGACGGAGGTGGAGGGGCGACATGATAGAGGTTTACAAAGTTATGAGCGGCATGGACAGAGAGAATAGTCAGAAGCTTTTTCCCAGGGTGGAAGAGTCAGTTACTAGGGGACATAGGTTTAAGGTGCGAGGAGCAAAGTTTAGAGGGGATGTGCGAGGCAAGTTCTTTACACAGAGGGTGGTGAGTGCCTGGAACTTGCTGCCAGGGGAGGTGGTGGAAGCAAGTACGATAGCGACGTTTAAGAGGCATCTTGACAAATACATGAATAGGATGGGAATAGAGGGATACGGTCCCCGGAAGTGCAGAAGGTATTAGTTTAGGCAGGCATCAAGATCAGTGCAGGCTTGGAGGGCCGAATGGCCTGTTCCTGTGCTGTACTGTTCTTTGTTCTTTGTTCATCTTTAAATCCTACCGCAATTCTGACATTTCTCCATCATTCCTTGTGTAAAAAAAAACTGTGAAATATTTCAGCAACGTCTTTCTCTGGGATGTGACTTCCCCATTGTCTGTGTTGTAATTGTGTCAATTTCAAACTCCCGGTTAATGACTGGCTTTATTATGTTTTGTGTTTGTCACCATGCGGTGTTTCCTGGGTGACAGAGTAACGCCAGATGTGACAGGAGTTGAGTATTTCGGTTTGTGCAGGATTGGTTTAATGGTTCTCCACAGGAATTACTGGACAATAACAGACCTGAGCTCCATTTCGTTAAACTTCGACCATCCCAATAGTCACATGATCCAATGATAATAGAATTATTGACCAATCACAGTGTTTAATCTCTATCAATGACTCTACAACTGACCCAGATATGAAGTGGGGAAAACCCCCAGTGGGGGAGAACTTTGGGAACAATAGGCCAAAGGTCACCTGTTCCTCCTGCGCTCGCTCCACTCACTACACGTCATGTCTCCAATTACTCAGATACTGGAGAACAAAATGTTATTTTCTGGGGAAATCTCTCGAATTTACATTTGAATGAATCAATAGTAACAGCTTCTACCATCTCCCTCGAGATCCTGTTCCACAGATTGACCACTTGCTCCCTGAAATATTGTTTCCCCAGATGAGTTTTGAATTTTCCCCTTCAAGCTTAGGTCGTGTCGTCTGGTTCTACTGTTCTGGACAAGGTGAGACAGCTGGTCACGGCCGACATTGTCCAGTTCATTTAGAATCTAACAACAGCAATCACATCAGCAATCAACCGTCTCCTCTCCAGTGAGAACTTTTCCAAAACAAAAATAATTCCTCCTCGTAATCCAATTCGTCCAACCTTTCGATCATCCTGGTTGCTCTTTCTACTCTTTGTTACGACCAGGTGAGAAAGGTGTATCAGGTTCTGTTACTGTCTTCACTTTACTGTAAGAGGATTTAATTTGGAAACACACTGTGTTTTGACCTCCCCCTTGGTGAATCCTTGTTCATTGCTTTCCAATTATAAGGCAAAGAAATGAGCCACAAACAGGCTTTCTCAGGTTTAAAGAAGAAAAGTGAAATTTATTAAACCTTAAACTTAAACTCTAATTCTGTCAACGCCTACGGATACACACCACGCCCCATGCTAGCGTGCGTATGTGATATGCACATGCAAATGGAAACAGAGAAGAGTCAAGCCAAAAGACTTGCAGGTTGGTAGGTAAATTGGCCATTATAAATTGCCCCTAGTATAGGTAGGTGGTAGGGAAATATAGGGACAGGTGGGAATGTGGTAGGAATATGGGATTAGTGTAGGATTACTATAAATGGGTGGTTGATGGTCGGCACAGACTCGGTGGGCCGAAGGGCCTGTTTCAGTGCTTTATCTCTAAACTAAAGTAGAAGAAAAATAAAGTAAAAAAGTTTGAGGCAATCTCTGGAGGGGTTTTTACTGAGCTTCAAGCTCACTGTAGTCCTTGACTGTAGGTAGATCTTGCTTTTCGTTGGGGCCCAGTATTCTTCTTAAAGCTTGTTCACTGTAGGAGACTTTTTTCTCTTGGGGTTCACTTCACTGGATCTTCAGTTCCATGAGAATGAGATGGGAACAGACAGGAGAGATCTTTTCAGTCCAGGAGCAAACAGCTTTCCCAGTTTCAAACACTCAGTGGCAAGTTCAAATTCAAACAGCCAGTTAGTGATGTGACTAAATTGGTCTGACCAGGTCTTGTGTGTATTGGAGAAGCAGGGACTGGGTCCTTTGTTCCAACACTGTCTGCTGATATGCAAAAAAGTCTTTCTGGTGAGGGGCCCTGCAATTACTTGTGATCGGCCCTCTTTACTTCCCAGGAACATTAAGTTTTTAATTTTCATGTGGCGAAATAATGTGGGCCCATTCTTGGCAGCTGGGAGCCTGCATGACATCTCCACACCCAGGGGAATGATATGCAATTTTTTTTTAAATGACGCATTTCATTACAATTTTGGTGGGGTGCTTCTAGAGTCTGCATTTGTATAGGAGGATGTGAATCTAACTTTTCCCATTTTTCGGGGTTGGTTGACAGAATAGTAGGGGTTTTCATCTGGGCTTCCTCCCGGACTTCCTTTAACTTGCCCTCTTAGTCACTTTTTCCCTTCTCTTTCTAAACTTTCGCCAGCCGTTTGCCTGCCTGTCTCTTTTTGTTCTCAGCGGGGGTCTCTTACAGTTTTGGCCAGTCAAACTGCTGTCTTATGCGGGCTTTGGTCTTTCGTATACCAGCATGTACAGCTACTGTAGCCTCATGGGCCCTTCTTACTATTTCTCCCCGATACCTCTGTGGCACCACTAACTGGTGAACTACTGTCCACTCCTTGTCCTCAGGTCTGTGAGGAGAACTCTATTTCCTCATCAGTACCTCATTCTTTAAATAGTAGCAATCAGGGACTCCCTCTGCTTCACTTTCAGACTGGGCAGCCTGTGCTAACTCTCGCAATACTGGGTCGCCTCGCTAAATCTCAGCTCGGGAAAATCCATTTAATTCATTCCCTGGGTCTCCTAACTTTCCAAAGAAAGTCTCGGACAGGCAGACCTGGTCATCTGCCTGCACTGTCAATGCAGTCTCCTCTGGGGGAGCTGGTTTGATCATGGCCTGATCCACTACACATTCAGGAAAACTGCAGGGTCCGTCTCCTGCCACTGCCCTGTCTCTCTGACCTCCTGTGGTCTTTCTTTGACTATTGTGGGGAGGGGGGGGGCTACCACCTTCACCCCCGCCAGATCATTACCTAGGAGCAGGTCAACCCCATCCACAGACAAACTAGGGACAATCCCTACGGTTATCGGTCCCGAAACTAGATCACACTCCAGGTGCACCCAGTGTACAGGTACAGGCATACACTGCCCTCCAATACCATTCACCACCATTCTGGTGTTCACTGCACTCTCTGGGGGAAAGGTCAGGCCTTTTCCCAGTAAAAGGGAGCTAGTGGCCCCTGTATCCCTGAGAATCACTATGGGCTTTCTTGCTCCACTCGAGGGGTATGGGGTTACTATCCCTTCAAATACAAAACCCTGATAACCTTCAGGAATCCTATTAACTTTTCTTGCACTGGCCGTAGTAAGCTTCCTGGATTGCACTCTTACTGCAGTTAAAGCCACAGCTTGTTCTGCTGTGCTTTGCATCAGGGTCCAGTCTTCACTGAGTGGGTGTGCCCTGATTAACCCTACAGGTTTCCCCTTTAGTTTGCAGCAGTCAGCTTTTAAATGCCCTGCTTTATTACAATGGAATCACACAGGTCTCCGGGTCTCACAGCACCTTCCTTTTTACCTGGAGGAGGGCCCTCTGTGTCTCCTGCTTTCCTTTCTCTTCCAGGACTGCCTGGGCAGAAATCACCTTCCCACCCTTTGTCCTTTTCAGATTTGTGGGGGTAATTAGGAAAAGTTCTCCCCTGGGAAACTGACTGATAAATTAAAGCAAACTCATTGGCCAGAACAGCCGCTTGCCAGGCTTCCTGAACCCCCTGCTCCTCTACATGGGTCTTTATTGAGAATTGGAGAAAGTTTTTAAATTCCTCTAACAGGATTACTTCTCAGAGTCTCATAGCTGAGCTGTATTTTTAGAGCTCTCAGCCACTGGTCAAAAGCCAGCTGCTTACTTCTTTCAAACTCGAGATAAATGTGATTAGCTTGTTTTTTGAGGGTTCTAAATATTTGGCGATAGGCTTCGGGTACTAATTTATTGTGTCCTGACGATAGCATTTTTGGTCAGTTCATAATTTGATGAACTCTCATCTGGCAAGAAGGAATGAACCTCATGGGCTTTTCCGGTTAGTTTGCTTTGCAATAGGAGAGACCAGGTCTCAGCTGGCTATTTTAGCTGCCTTACCAGTTTCTCAAAAGATGCAAAAAATTCTTCCACATCTTCCTCATTGAATTTTGGAATAAATTAAGTGAGTTTTAGCAATTTTGTACCCAGCCCTGAATTATACTCCTCCATATTGGCCATGCTTTCACTGGGGTTACTCTGTCACCCCCTAGTTAACTCAAGCTGCTTCAGCTCTCTCTCTTCGAATTCTTTCTGGTATATTCTTTTTCTCTCTCTCTCTCTCTCTCTCTCTCTCTCTCTCCCCTGCCTTTCATTCTCTTCACGTTCCTTTTGGAAAGCTCTCTCTTTCTCCCTCTCTTGCCTCTCTCTCTCTTTTTCCTCTAATTCAAGTTTCCTCTGTTCCAATTGTATCTTTGCTAGCAATACCCTCTCTGGGTCTGCTTCTAACCCTGTTTCTGCTTCTTCAGATTCAAGGGAATAATGGTTGGCCACTAGCCTTGGGATTTCAGACTTCCTAGCCTTGCCATGTACAGTGATCCCACACTGCTCAGCCATTTTCCTCAACTCCTCCATAGACAGTGCTTTTAACTTATCCCAAGTTACTTCACCCTGTCTTGGAGAACTACTAGCTTCAGTTGCAGACATGTTTGTTTTCAATCACACACAACCACAAAAAAACCTGCATTAATCTTGCTCTTTTTTTGATTGGGAACAATTTGGCTTCCCACTTCCAATTTCTCTCATTTGTCTGTGGGTAAAATTCCGGACGCTAGCAGCCAATTTCTGTTACGACCATGTGAGAAAGGTGTCTCGGGATCTTTTACTGTCCTCACCTGGTCTTATTGTAACAGGGTTTAATTTTAAACACACTGTGTTTTTAGCTCCCCCTTGGTGAATTCCAGTTCACTGCTTTCCAACTGTAAGGCAAAGAAATGAGCACAACCAGGTTTTCTCAGGTTTAAAGAAGAAAAGGACACGATAAACATTCCACAGAAATCAGATAAGTAAGGAGCTAATGGGAGGAAAGATCTTGTAATAGTCTCTATCACGAGGGACAAAGTATTTGACAAACTAATGGGACTAAAGGCAGACAAGTCGCCAGGACCTGATGGCCTGCATCCAAGGGTTTTAAAAGAAGTGGCTGCAGAGATAGTGGAGGCATTGGTTAAAATATTCCAGAACTTACTGGTTTCCGGTAGGGTCCCAGCAGATTGGAAAACCGCTAATGTGACGCCTCTGTTCAAGAAAGGAGGGAGACAAAAAGCAGGAAACTATAGGCCAGTCAGCCTAACATCGATCGTTGGGAAAATGCTAGAGTCCATTTATTAAGGAAGAAATAGCAGGACATTTAGAAAAGCTTAACACAATCAAACAGAGTCAACACGATTTTGTGAAAGGGAAATCATGTTTGATAAATTTGCTAGAGTTCTTTGATATAACAAGCAGAGTTAATAAAGAGGAACTGGTAGATGTCGTGTATTTGGATTTCCAGAAGGCATTCGATAAGGTGCTACATAAAAGATTATTGCACAAGATAGGAGTTCACTGTATTGGGAGTAATGTATTAGCATGGATTGAGGATTGGTTAACACACAGAAGACAGGGAGTCGGGATTAATGGGTCTTTTTCAGGTTGGAAAGACGTAACTAGTGGAGTGCCACAAGGATCAGTCCTAGGGCCTCAATTATTTACTATCTATATTAATGACTTGGAGGAGGGGGCAGAGTGTAATATATCCAAATTTGCTGACGATACAAAAATAGGTGGGAGGGCATGTTGTGATGAGGACATAAGGAATCTGCAAGGGGATATAGATAGGTTAAGTGAGTGGGCAAAAACTTGGCAGATGGAGTTTAATATAGGAAAGTGTGAGGTCATGCACTTTGGTAGGAAGAATCAAAAGGCAGATTATTATTTAAATAGAGAGAGACTTCAAAAAAGTGCAGCACAGAGGGATCTGGGTGTAATGACCCTGAGCTTCCGGTTGCTTGCCATTTCAACGCTCCCCCCTGCTCTCATGCTCACACCTCTGTCCTGGGATTGCTGCAGTGTTCCAGTGAACATCAACGCAAGCTCGAGGAACAGCATCTCATTTACCGATTAGGCACACTACAGCCTGCCGGACTGAACATTGAGTTCAATAATTTCAGAGCATGACGGGCCCCCCTACTTTTTGTTTTTCTTTTGAGTTATTTTTTCTTTTTTCATTTTGATGTGTATTTTATTTTAGTTTGTTCAGTTAGTTTTTATGGTGCCTACCCACTGTTTTGTTCATGTTTGTGCTTGGGGCCAGGCTGTTCAGTTTTCTATCAATTAACACCCTCTCTGTACTAATGCTTTGTCTTTCACCACACCATTAACATACCATTTGCCTTTGTTCCATGACCTTCTGATCAATTATTCTCTGTGCCCCAGTCCTATCTACACCTTCCCCTTTGTTATCTCTTGCCCCACCCCCACTTTACTTGCTTAAAACCTTTCACATTTCTAATATCTGCTAGTTCTGAAGAAGAGTCACTGAACTGAAATGTTAACTCTGCTTCACTCTCCACAGATGCTGCCAGACCTGCTGAGTATTTCCAGCATTTCTTGTTCTTATTTCTGATTTCCAGCATCTGCAGTATTTTGCTTTCATTTGGGTGTTCTTGTGTAAAAAACACAAAAAGTTAGCATGCAGGTGCAGCAAGTAATTAAGAAGCCAAATGGAATTTTGGCCTTTATTGCTAGGGGGTTGGAGTTTAAAAATAGGGAAGTCTTGTTACAACTGTACAGGGTGTTGGTGAGGCCGTACCTGGAGTACTGTGTACAGTTTTAGTTCCTGTATTTAAGAAAGGATATACTGGCATTGGAGGCAGTTCAAAAGAGATTCACTCGGCGGATTCCTGGGATGAAAGGGTTGACCTATCAAGAATGGCTGAACAGGTTAGGCCTCTATGCATTAGGGTTTAGAAGAATGAGGGGTGATCTTATTGAAATGTACAAGATTCTGAGGGGGCTTGACAGGGTAGCTGTTGAGAAGATGATTCCACTGGTGGGGGAATCTTGAACTATATATATATATATATATAAGAACTAGGAGCAGGAGTAGGCCATCCGGCCCCTCGAGCCTGCTCTGCCATTCAATAAGATCATGGCTGATCTTTTCGTGGACTCAGATCCACTTACCCATGCTCCCACCATATCCCTTAATTCCTTTATTGTTCAAAAAGATATCTACCTTAGCTTTAAAGACGTTTACTGAAGAAGCGTCAACTACTTCACTGGGCAAGGAATTCCATAGATTAACAACCCTCTGGGTGAAGAAGTTCCTTCTTAATTCAGTCCTAAATCTGCTCCCTCTAATCTTGAGGCTATGCCCTCTTGTCCTAGCTTCACCTGCCAGTGGAAACATCCTCTCTACTTGTATCTTATCTATTCCCTTCATGATTTTATATTTTTCTATAAGATCCCCCCTCATTCTTCTGAACTCCAATGAATATAATCCCAATCTACTCAGTCTCTCCTCATAAGCCAACCCCCTCAACTCCGGAATCAATCTAGTGAACCTCCTCTGCACCCTCTCCAGTGCCAGTATATCCTTTCTCAAGTGAGGAGACCAAAACTGCACACAGTACTCCAGGTGCGGCCTCACCAGTACCTTATACAGCTGCAACATAACCTCTCTACTTTTAAACTCAATCCCTTTAGCAATGAAGGACAAAATTCCATTTGCCTTCCAAATTACTTGCTGTACCTGCAGACCAACCTTCTGCGATTCATGCACAAGGACACCTAGGTCCCTCTGCATAGCAGCATGCTGCAACTTTTTACCATTCAAGTAATAATCCTTTTTACTGTTACTCCTACCGAAATGAATGACTTCACATTTATTAACATTGTATTCCATCTGCCAGACCTTTGCCCACTCACTCAATGTATCTATGTTCCTCTGCAAAGTTTCACAGTCATCTGCACTCTTTGCTCTGCCTCTCATCTTAGTGTCATCTGCAAACTTTGACAACCTACACGTGGTCCCCAACTCCAAATCATCTATATAAATTGTAAATAATTGCGGTCCCAACACCGATCCCTGAGGCACACCACTAGTGACTGACTGCCAACCAGAATAGCACTCATTTATCCCCACTCTCTGCTTCCTGTTAGTCAACCAATCCTCTATCCATGCTAATACTTTAAACTAGGGAACATAGTTACAGAATAAGGGGAGACTCATTTATTTATTTTCATGAATTAATTGAATTTAAGATCCACCAGCTGCTGTGGGAGAGGGGAGGGGGTGGTGGGGGTAGAATTTAAACCCATGTCCTCAGGGCATTAGCCAGGCCCCTGGATTTGTAGCTCAGTGACATTACCACTACACCACCATCTCCTCCTAGCTTTCTTCTGTACCCTTTCAATAGCTGCAATATCATTTTTGTAATGGAACTGTGCACAGTATTTGATGAACTGTACACAGTATTTGATGAACTGTAACTGTTTTCTAAGTGCGGTTGCACTGATGATTTACCCAGTGACAGGATTATCTCACTATTTTGCTCCCTTTACATTCAGTCACTGTCCGTGAGTTTGAAGGAGGATGTGGTTAACCAGAAACCCTTGTCTCAGCAAATTCATTACATGTGTTGCGAGGCTCACTGGAACTGTCGGCTTAAAGGGAGGATCATCACTACTTCTGTAGAAACACAGTCTGTGACTTGCTCGGCTAAAAGTCTGACAGCCAATTATTTCTGAATCCTAGCACCAATTATGAAAATCCAATTGAGTTGTGACAGCTGGTGAATGCTAACATCGAGTTTCTGGGTCTCATCTTTAAAAACAAAGACTTGGATTTCTATAGCAGCTTTTTCATTACCTCATGATGTCCGAAACCACTTTACAACCAATGAAACACTTTACAAGTTCAGTCGCTGTTGTAATGTCGAAATTAGTCTAGTTAGGAACAGCAAGATTGTCCAAATAGCTGAGCTAATGACCAGATGCTCTCAGGATTATTAATATTAGTATCCATTCCTCTGTTAGCTGTTCATCGAGTCTGACAGCACAGAAGGAGGCCATTCAGCCCATTGTGGCCATGTCCAATTACCCCACTCCCCTACCTACCTTTCCCCCATAGCCCTGATATTTTTTCCCTTCTGTGTATATCTTTTTCTCTGTTTTAAGGGAGTTTAGCTTGGTACAATGGGATTAATGGCCTCCTATGCTGGAAAATTCTATATTTTCACCTGTTTTAAGGGAGTTTATTTTAAGCAGCAGATAGGGTTTCAGTTGAACATGGCAAACATTCACTCCAATATCACAGTCCATTTTACTGGGTCTGTGACTAAATCTTAAAAAACTCAGAAGGAAAAGAGAGGGCCTGAGAAAGGCTACAGTCAGTGGATGAAAGCTGAGGCTGTAGATTATATCCCCATGAATTCTCTATGCCCAATCCCCAGTAAAACCGGCTGCACATTAACCTTTCCCAGTCTCTTTATTCCCGGATCAGAAACCCTCAGTGTTGTTCCCTCTGGGACTGTTCCTATCAATTCACTTCGCAGCTGAGAGAGGAGAAGGTTTGAAAATTATTTATTATTGTTGTGGCAATGACTGACTGACCTCTGACCCTGTTGTCAGTAGATGGATTTTTCTATCGACCAGTTTGAATGATGAGTCTCAGCTCTGTCTCCTGTTATTCTGTTTCCCATTCTCTGTATTACCCACTTGCCCATTTAATTAAAAACACAGAGACAGACAGGCAAGCTCAAAGGTTCAACTCAAACTCCAGACTTGAGCTCATAATCCACACTGACAGTCCCATTGCAGTACTGAGGGAGTGCTGCACTGTCGGACGGTCAGTACTGAGGGAGTGTTGCACTGTCGGAGGGTCAGTACTGAGGGAGTGTTGCACCGTCGGAGGGTCAGTACTGAGGGAGCGCTGCACCGTTGGAGGGTCAGTACTGAGGGAGTGCTGCATCGTCGGAGGGTCAGTACTGAGGGAGCGCTGCACCGGCGGAGGGTCAGTACTGAGGGAGCGCTGCACCGGCGGAGGGTCAGTACTGAGGGAGTGCTGCATCGTCGGAGGGTCAGTACTGAGGGAGCGCTGCACCGGCGGAGGGTCAGTACTGAGGGAGCACTGCACCGTCGGAGGGTCAGTACTGAGGGAGCGCTGCACCATCGGAGGGTCAGTACTGAGGGAGCGCTGCACCGGCGGAGGGTCAGTACTGAGGGAGTGCTGCATCGTCGGAGGGTCAGTACTGAGGGAGCGCTGCACCGGCGGAGGGTTAGTACTGAGGGAGCACTGCACCGTCGGAGGGTCAGTACTGAGGGAGCACTGCACCATCGGAGGGTCAGTACTGAGGGAGTACTGCACCGTCGGAGGGTCAGTACTGAGGGAGCGCTGCACTTTTGGAGGGGAAGTTTTGAGGGTGTGCTTCTTACCTTCCGGGAGTGGAGCGTAGAGGAGAGGACCTGTGTGAGAGCAGTCCAGGCGCGACGGAGTTTGAAAAATAAAGTCAACAGTGACATCACAGGAAAGCTGCAAGGTGATTGGTTGGTGAGTAATAGCTGTTAGTCCCTGGAAATAGCCTTAAAAAAATATCAGGGGCAAGTTCTTTTTTAAACCTACCGTATAAGTGATAAAGTTAGTACTATTAAAGTGTGTTTTTTTAAATTAGTGTAATTTATTAAGGATTTTAGATAGTAGTGAGTAGTGTTTGGAGTAGAACAAGGCCCCTAGCATAATTAGTATTTTTTAATTCAAGGGAGTAACTAAGTAATCTAAAGGTAAGTCATGACAGGAGAGCTCAGCCCCTTGATATGCTCCTCCTGTGCTATGTGGGAAATCAGGAACGCTTCCAGTGTCCCTGACGACCATGTGTGCAGGAAGTGTATCCATCTGCAGTTACTGACTACCCACATTACGGAGCTGGAGCTGCGGGTGGATTCACTGTGGAGCATCCGCGATGCTGAGGAAGTCGTGGATAGCATGTTTAGTGAGGTGGTCACACCGCAGGTAATGGCTGCACAGGCAGAAAAGGGATGGGTGACCACCAGACGGAGTAGTAGTCGCAGGCAGGTAGTGCAGGAGTCCTCTGTGGCCATCCCCCTCTCAAACAGATATACCGCTTTGGATACTGTTGGGGGGGATGACCTCCCAGGGGAAAGCAGCAACAGCCAAGTTGGTGGCACCACGGAGGGCTCTGCTGCACAGCAGGGGGGGTGGGGGAAAGACTGGGAGAGCCATAGTGATAGGGGATTCAATTGTAAGGGGAACAGACAGGTGTTTCTGTGGCCGCAAATGAGACTCCAGGATGGTATGTTGCCTCCCTGGTGCTAGGGTCAAGGATGTCTCGGAGCAGCTGCAGGACATTCTGAAGGGGGAGGGTGAACATCCAGAGGTTCTGGTACATGTCGGTACCAACGACATCGGTAGAAAAAGGGATGAGGTCCTGCAAGCTCAATTTAAGGAGTGAGGAGCCAAATTAAAAAGCAGGACCTCAAAGATAGTGATCTCAGGATTACTTCCTGTGCCACATGTTAGTGAGTACGTGTTAGTGAAGGGTTATGGAGAACGGGCAGGAAAGTGGAATTGAGGCCAAGATGAGATCAGCCATGATCGTATTGAATGGCAGAGCAGGCTCGAGGGGCTGAATTGCCTACTCCTGCTCCTAGTTCTTATGTTCTTATGTAAATGGATACAATATAGTTACAGTTACGGAGACATGGCTGCAGGGTGACCAAGGATGGGAACTGAACATCCAAGGATATTCAATATTTAGGAAGGACAGGCAAAAAGGGAAAGGTGGTGAAGTAGCGTTTAGTAAAAGAGGAAATCAATATAATAGTGAGGAAGGATATTAGCTCAGAGAATCCTGATGTGGAATCTGTATGGGTGGAGTTACAAAACACCAAAGGGCAGAAAACTTTGGTGAGGGTTGTATATAGACCGCCAAACAGCAGTGGTGATGTAGAGCATGGCATTAAACAGGAAATTAGAGACGCATGCAATAAGGGTGCAACTGTAATTGTGGGAGAATTTAGTCTACATATAGATTGGGCAAACCAAATTAGTAATAATACTGTAGAGGAGGAATTCCTGGAGTGCATATGTGATGGTTTTTTGGACCAATATGTTGAGGAACCAACTAGAGAACAGGCTATCCTAGACTGGGTATTATGTAATGAGAAAGGATTAGTTAACAATCTTGATGTGCAGGGTCCCTTGGGGAAGAGCGACCATAACATGCTGGAATTCTTCATTAAGATGGAGAATGAAAGAGTTGATTCCGAGACTAGGGTACTGAATCTAAATAAAGGAAATTATGAAGATATGAGGCACAAGTTGGCTATGATAGATTAGGGAACGTTACCTAAAGGATTGACAGTGGATAGGCAATGGCTAGCATTTAAAGAGCACATGGATGAATTACATCAATTGTTCATTCCTGTCTGGCGCAAAAATAAAACAGGAAGGGTGGCTCAACCGTGGCTTACAAAAGAAATTGGGGATAGTATTAGATCCAAGGAAGAGAAAAATAAAATGGCCAGAACAAGCAGCAAACCTGAGGATTGGGAACAGTTTAGAATTCAGCAAAGGAGGACAAAGGGATTGATCAGGAAGGGGAAAATATAGTGAGAGTAAGCTTGCAGAGAACATAAAAACTGACTGTAAAAGCTTCTATCGATATGTGAAGAGAAAGATTAGTGAAGACAAATGTATGTCCCTTACAGTCAGAAACAAGGGAATTTAAAAGAGGGAACAAAGAAATGGCAGACCAATTAAATACATACTTTGGTTCTGTCTTCACAAAGAAGGACACAAATTACCTCCCAGAAAGATTGGGGAACATAGGGTCCAGTGAGAAGGAGGAACTGTATGAAATCAGTATTAGTAGGGAAATGGAGTTCGGGAAATTGATGGGATTGAAGGCCGATAAATTCCCAGGGCCTGATAATCTACATCCCAGAGTACTTAAGGAAGTGGCTCTAGAAATAGTAGATGCATTGCTGGTCATTTTTCAAAATTCTAGACTCTGGAACAGTTCCAATGGATTGGAGGGTAGCTAATGTAACCCCACTATTTAAAAAAGACGATAGAGAGAAAACAGGGAATTATAGACCGGTTAGCCTGACATCAGTAGTGGGGAAAATGCTAGAGTCCATTATAAAAGATGTAATAGCAGAGCACTTGGAAAACAGTGACAGGATCAGACAAAGTCAATTTGGATTTACGAAAGGGAAATCATGCTTGACAAATCTACTGGAATTATTTGAGGATGTAACAAGTAGAATAGATAAGGGAGAACCAGTGGATCTAGTGTATTTGAACATTCAGAAGGCTTTCGATAAGATCCCACATAAGAGATTAGTGTGCAACATTAAAGCACATAGGATTGGGGGTAAGGTACTGACATGGATAGAGAACTGGTTGGCAGACAGGAAACAAAGAGCAGGAATAAACGGGTCTTTTTCTGAGTGGCAGGCAGTGACTAGTGGGGTATCGCAGGGATCAGTGCTCAGACCTCAGCTATTCACAATAAATATTAATGATATAGATGAGGGAGTTAAATGTCATATATCCAAGTTTGCAGATGACACTGAGCTGGGTGGGAGTGTGAGCTGTGACGAGGATGCAGAGAAGCTCCAGTGTGATTTGGACAGAACAAAGAACAAAGAAAATTACAGCACAGGAACAGGCCCTTCGGCCCTCCAAGCCTGCGCCGATCCAGATCCTCTATCTAAACATGTCGCCTATTTTCTAAGGGTCTGTATCTCTTTGCTTCCTGCCCATTCATGTATCTATCCAGATACATCTTAAAAGACGCTATCGTGCCCGCGTCTACCACCTCCGCTGGCAACGCGTTCCAGCCACCCACCACCCTCTGCGTAAAGAACTTTCCACGCATATCCCCCCTAAACTTTTCCCCTTTCACTTTGAACTCGTGTCCCCTTGTAATTGAATCCCCCACTCTGGGAAAAAGCTTCTTGCTATCCACCCTGTCCATACCTCTCATGATTTTGTACACCTCAATCAGGTCCCCCCTCAACCTCCGCCTTTCTAATGAAAATAATCCTAATCTACTCAACCTCTCTTCATAGCTAGTGCCCTCCATACCAGGCAACATCCTGGTGAACCTCCTCTGCACCCTCTCCAAAGCATCCACATCCTTTTGGTAATGTGGCGACCAGAACTGCACGCAGTATTCCAAATGTGGCCGAACCAAAGTCCTATACAACTGTAACATGACCTGCCAACTCTTGTACTCAATACCCCGTCCGATGAAGGAAAGCATGCCGTATGCCTTCTTGACCACTCTATTTACCTGCGTTGCCACCTTCAGGGAACAATGGACCTGAACACCCAAATCTC
This sequence comes from Heterodontus francisci, assembly GCF_036365525.1. NCBI lineage: Eukaryota > Metazoa > Chordata > Chondrichthyes > Heterodontiformes > Heterodontidae > Heterodontus > Heterodontus francisci. The sequence goes on along the minus strand of NC_090378.1, from coordinate 2,309,678 downwards.
TCTGTACATCAATTTTCCCCAGGACTTTTCCATTTACTGTATAGTTCACTCTTGAATTGGATCTTCCAAAATGTATCACCTCACATTTACCTTGATTGAACTCCATCTGCCATTTCTCTGCCCAACTCTCCAATCTATCTATATTCTGCTGTATTCTCTGACAGTCCCCTTCATTATCTGCTACTCCACCAATCTTAGTGTCGTCTGCAAACTTGCTAATCAGACCACCTATACTTTCCTCTAAATCATTTATGTATATCACAAACAACAGTGGTCCCAGCACGGATCCCTGTGGAACACCACTAGTCACACGTCTCCATTTTGAGAAACTCCCTTCCACTGCTACTCTCTGTCTCCTGTTGCCCAGCCAGTTCTTTATCCATCTAGCTAGTACACCCTGGACCCCATGCGACTTCACTTTCTCCATCAGCCTACCATGGGGAACCTTATCGAACGCCTTACTGAAGTCCATGTATATGACATCTACAGCCCTTCCCTCATCAATCAACTTTGTCACTTCCTCAAAGAATTCTATTAAGTTGGTAAGACATGACCTTCCCTGCACAAAACCATGTAGCCTATCACTGATAAGCCCATTTTCTTCCAAATGGGAATAGATCCTATCCCTCAGTATCTTCTCCAGCAGCTTCCTTACCACTGACGTCAGGCTCACCGGTCTATAATTACCTGGATTATCCCTGCTACCCTTCTTAAACAAGGGGACAACATTAGCAATTCTCCAGTCCTCCGGGACCTCACCCGTGTTTAAGGATGCTGCAAAGATATCTGTTAAGGCCCCAGCTATTTCCTCTCTCGCTTCCCTCAGCAACCTGGGATAGATCCCATCCGGACCTGGGGACTTGTCCACCTTAATGCCCTTTAGAATACCCAACACTTCCTCCCTCCTTATGCCGACTTGACCTAGAGTAATCAAACATCTGTCCCTAACCTCAACATCCGTCATGTCCCTCTCCTCGGTGAATACCGATGCAAAGTACTCGTTTAGAATCTCACCCATTTTCTCTGACTCCATGCATAACTTTCCTCCTTTGTCCTTGAGTGGGCCAATCCTTTCTCTAGTTACCCTCTTGCTCCTTATATATGAATAAAAGGCTTTGGGATTTTCCTTAACCCTGTTTGCTAAAGATATTTCATGACCCCTTTTAGCCCTCTTAATTCCTCATTTCAGATTGATCCTACATTCCCGATATTCTTCCAAAGCTTCGTCTTTCTTCAGCCGCCTAGACATTATGTCTGCTTCCTTTTTCCTCTTAGCTAGTCTCACAATTTCACCTGTCATCCATGGTTCCCTAAACTGGCCACTTCTATCCCTCATTTTCACAGGAACATGTCTCTCCTGCACGCTAATCAACCTCTCTTTAAAAGCCGACCACATATCACATGTGGATTTACCTTCAAACAGCTGCTCCCAATCTACATTCCCCAGCTCCTGCCGAATTTTGGTATAGTTGGCCTTCCCCCAATTTAGCACTCTTCCTTTAGGACCACTCTCGTCTTTGACCATGAGTATTCTGAAACTTACGGAATTGTGATCACTATTCCCAAAGTAGTCCCCTATTGAAACTTCAACCACCTGGCTGGGCTCATTCCCCAACACCAGGTCCAGTATGGCCCCTTCCCGAGTTGGACTATTTACATACTGCTCTTGAAAACCCTCCTGGATGCTCCTTACAAATTCTGCTCCATCTAGACCTCTAACACTAAGTGAATCCCAGTCAATGTTGGGAAAATTAAAATCTCCTATCACCACCACCCTGTTGCTCCTACATCTTTCCATAATCTGTTTACATATTTGTACCTCTATCTCACGCTCGCTGTTGGGAGGCCTGTAGTACAGCCCCAACATTGTTACCGCACCCTTCCTATTTTGAGTGGAGTGAGTGGGCAAATACATGACAGATGCAGTATAATGTGAATAAATGTGAGATTATCCACGTTGGTTGTAAAAACAGAAAGGCAGATTATTATCTGAATGGCGATAGATCAGGAAAGGGTGAGGTGCAGCGAGACCTGGGTGTTCTCGTGCACCAGTCGCTGAAAGTAAGCATGCAGGTGCAGCAGGCAGTTAAGAAGGCAAATGGTATGTTGGCCTTCATTGCGAAAGGATTTGAGTACAGGAGTAAAGATGTCTTGCTGCAATTATACAGAGCCTTGGTGAGACCACATATGGAGCATTGTGTGCAGTTTTAGTCTCCTTATCTGAGGAAGGATGTTCTTGCTATGGAGGGAATGCAGTGAAGGTTAACCAGACTGATTCCTGGGATGGCAGGACTGATGTATGAAGAGAGATTGGGTCAATTAGGCTTGTATTCGCTTGAATTCAGAAGAGTGTGGGGGGAATCTCATAGAAACCTACAAAATTCGAACAGGACTGGACAGACTAGATGCAGGAAGGATGTTCCCGATGGTGGGGGAATCCAGGACCAGGGGTCACAGTCTAAGGATAAGGGGTAAGCTATTTAGGACCGAGATGAGGAGCGATTTCTTCACCCAGAGAGTGGTGAACCTGTGAAATTCTCTACCATAGAAAGCAGTTGAGGCCAAATCATTAAATATATTCAAGAAAGAGTTAGATATAGTTCTTACGGCTAAAGGGATCAAGGGATACGGAGAGAAAGCGGGAACAGGGTACTGAGGTTGGATGATCAGCCATGATCGTATTGAATGGCAGAGCAGGCCCAAAGGGTCGACTCCTGCTCCTATTTTTCTATATTTCTTTGTCGGAGGGTCAGTACTGAGGGAGTGCCGCACTGTTGAAGGGTCAGTACTGAGGGAGTGCCGCACAGTCAGAGGGTCAGTTTTGAATTCTCCCTGGTGTCCTGGGACAATATTTATTCCTCAATCAACATCACATAAACAGATTATCTGGTCATTATCACATTGTTGTTTGTTTGTGGGAGCTTGCTGTGCACAGATTGGCTGCTGCATTTCTTACAACAGTGACTACATTTCAAAAATACTTCACTGGGTGTAAACCTTGTTTGGGATGCGATAATGAACAGTGCTGTATAAATCAATCTCTTCCCTCTCTCTCTCCTCCCACACATACTGTTTATTCACCAGAAACATTTTCCATCTTCTACTGATGGAGTTTAATTCTTGCTCTGAGCTCCTGTTTTATTTCCCTGCCTCCCTCCCACTTTCCCCCCTCCCACAGTAACCTGTTCACTGAGCAGAAATGAGACTGAAATTAAAGTGGTTGTTTAAATCCGGTTTCGGTGGATTACCTGAGCACTTGCTCACAGGCCTGAGTCTCAGTGAAGCTGGAGCACTCGGGAGATTGGTTTGGCGAGAAGGCCCTTTATTGGAGACCTTTCATTAAAAGGAGGTCGCCCATTGGCGAAGGAGGGTTTAAAATTGGAAGCTCAGTATTTAATGAAAGATGATTGTGTCTATCAGGACGGATCTACACAGGGCCCTGTCAATAATGTGGGATGACACCACTGCTTGTTGATGATTTGCTGGAGATTTGCATTCTTTCACCAGTCTGGTCCTGTTCTCTGAACCCTCCCTCTGGTCTTCTCATTACTGAAATGTATAGACACAAACACCAGGTGCAGAGTTCTGGGTTTCATTAACTTCAACAAACATTCATTTCTGCCAGTTCACATTCTTTATAATTAAATTCTAACGCTGTGAATCCCATCGAGCTCCCTGCAATATGTTGACTTAAAACTGACGTTCCTTTATGAAATCATTCTCAGGATGTTGGCAAGGCCAGTATTTATTGCCCATCCTTAGTTGCCCTAAAGGTGGTGGTGAGCTGCCTTCTTAAACCCCTGATAGTGGGTTTGATAAACAATGTCGCACTAGACTATTTCAGGGGCTGTTAAGAGTTGACCACGTTAGTGTGGGGCTGGAGTTAGAAACAGGCCCAGACTGGGCAAGTAACAATAAGAATGATGAGATTTAAACTCCTGTTCTCAGGATTATTAATCCAGTAAAACTAGCCTGTCCACAACATTCCCAGAGCCTATTCTGCTGTGTCTGACAGGTTTACACCAACACTAACCCAATGCAGCAGGGATTACAGAATTCGGAAGTGTCTGGCGACTAAGCTGTTCCTTTTATAAAAAGCAATGACAGTCGGTAAAAACCTTCTTAAACTTCACACAGGATTGGAAAGAAACAACTTGTGTTTCTATCGCACATTTCACAACCTCAGAACATCCCAAAGCAATTCACAGTCAATCAAGTACTTTTCAAGTGTAGTCACAGTTGTAAGGTAGGAAATACAGTTACCAACTTATCACATCAAGATCCCACAAACAGTCTTGAGATTATGATCAAATCATCCGATTTTTAAATGATATTGTTGCAGGGATAAGTATTGGATGTGACCCCGGGGAGAATTCCCCTGAGCTTCGCCAGTGCTGCACTGGCATATCAGCCTTCATTTTTATGCTCAAGTCCCATAGAGCGAGACTTAAACCCAGAAGCCTGTGAGTTAAAGGCAACAGTGCTACCAACTGAGTCACACCTGACACTCTGTCCCTTCTGCTAGCCTATCACTGTCCTGTTGCAGGTGGTTCATATCATCCTCACTATTTGCCTCTCCTCCAAATTTGGTTTCATCATCAGATTTTGAGATTCTACTCTGTATTCCAAGATCCAAGTCATTTATATGTAGCAAAAAAAGCAGTGATCCCAGCACTGACCCTTGGGGAACACCACTGTCTACCATCCTCCAGTCTGAAAAACAACCAGTTACCAACTTTTTATCTAATTGGACACTGACCCTCCTATTCCATGAGTCTCAATTTTATTAACCAGTCTTTTATGTGGTACTTTGTCAAACACTTTCTTCAAATCCATATAGACAACATCTACGGCATTCTCTTCATCAAACTTCTCTGTTACTTCATCAAAAAATTCAATTAGATCAGTCAAGCATGATCTGCTTTTTACAAATCCGTGCTGGCTCTCCTTAATTAACTCAAACCTCTCCAAGTATCTGTTGATTTTTTCCCCTGATAATTGTTTCTAAAACCTTACCCACTACTGATGTACTGAAGGTTTCGGGGAGATGTCAGAGGTAGGTTCTTTACACAGAGAGTGGTGGGTGCGTGGAATGCACTGCCAGTGGTGGTAGTAGAAGCAGATACATTAGGGACATTTAAGCGACTCTTGGATAGGTACATGGATGATAGTAGAATGAAGGGTAGGTAGTTAGTTTGATCTTAGAGTAGGTTAAAGGTTCAGCACAACATCGTGGGCCGAAGGGCCTGTACTGTGCTGTACTGTTCCATGTTCTATGTTCATCTCATGGGATCTTTTACATTGACCTGCCTGGGCAGATGGGATCTCGGTTCGATGTTTCATGTGAAAGAAGGCATCTCCAATAGTACAATGTAGCCTCAGAACTGCCCCTCTGACAGTGCAGCACTCCCACAGTACCGACCGCCTGACAGTGCAGCACTCCCACAGTACCGACACTCCGACAGTGCAGCACTCCCTCAGTACTGACCCTCTGACTGTGCAGCACTCCCTCAGTACTGACCCTCTGACTGTGCAGCACTCCCTCAGTACTGACCCTCTGACTGTGCAGCACTCCCTCAGTACTGACCCTCTGACAGTGCAGCACTCCCTCAGTACTGACCCTCTGACAGTGCAGCACTCCCTCAGTACTGACCCTCTGACAGTGCAGCACTCCCTCAGTACTGACCCTCCGACAGTGCAGCACTCCCTCAGTACTGACCCTCCGACAGTGCAGCACTCCCTCAGTACTGACCCTCCGACAGTGCAGCACTCCCTCAGTACTGACCCTCCGACAGTGCAGCACTCCCTCAGTACTGACCCTCCGACAGTGCAGCACTCCCTCAGTACTGACCCTCCGACAGTGCAGCACTCCCTCAGTACTGACCCTCTGACTGTGCAGCACTCCCTCAGTACTGACCCTCTGACTGTGCAGCACTCCCTCAGTACTGACCCTCTGACAGTGCAGCGTGTCAAACTCCAGAAAGCTTGTTATAGAAGGATAAGGCTAGAGCCTATATTTACTTAGTTTCACCTTTACTGTGCAGAATAAAAGGATTATAAACATGTAGCTCTCTGCACAAATCCCTCTCCCAGTCCCAGTGAGTGTCTGCTTTTAAGTGCTCAACTAAAACCCCAATTAACTTCCTTCACCTGCATATAATCACACAATTAACACATATAATCACACAATTAACAGATTCCCTTGTTTCGTTTACAAAACACCTTGGATTAACATGCTCAAAAAATATTTCAAAACAAATCAAAATTAAATTCCATCTTGGGCACAAAGTTTTTTTTACATTGTGAGATGCCCCTCATCCAGCACTTCCAACAATCTCTTTGCACTCCTATTTCTCTTTGTGAAACAATCAGATAGCTGATAACTTGCATCTTCCTGTTTAAAATTGGAGATTTCCTTTCTCTTCAGTATTTGTTTCAATCCAGCCAAGTCAATATGTAGCCTTTTCGCTCTCACACTTTTTGTAGAGTGCACATTGTCCCACAAAGAACAATTATCCACATAACATTCAATGAGTATCCTATCTTCAGGATGTTCCTTGATCAGAATTTCACCCAAAATATTTGACAAATAGAACCCCATGTCCTTTTCTTTGGCCTCCTTGTCTCGAGAGACAATGGGTAAGCACCTGGAGGTGGTCAGTGGTTTGTGAAGCAGCGCCTGGAGTGGCTATAAAGGCCAATTCTAGAGTGACAGACTCTTCCACAGGAGCTGCAGATAAAATTGGTTGTCGGGGCTGTTACACAGTTGGCTCTCCCCTTGTGCTTCTGTCTCTTTTCCTGCCAACTGCTAACTCTCTTTGACTCGCCACACTTTAGCCCCGCCTTTATGGCTGCCCGCCAGCTCTGGCGATCACTGGCAACTGACTCCCACGACTTGTGATCAATGTCACAGGACTTCATGTCGCGTTTGCAGACATCTTTAAAGCGGAGACATGGATGGCCGGTGGGTCTGATACCAGTGGCGAGCTCGCTGTACAATGTGTCCTTGGGGATCCTGCCATCTTCCAAGCGGCTCACATGGGCAAGCCATCTCAAGCGCCGCTGACTCAGTAATGTGTATAAGCTGGAGATGTTGGCCGCCTCGGGGACTTCTGTGTTGGAGATATGGTCCTGCCACCTGATGCCAAGGATTCTCCGGAGGCAGCGAAGATGGAATGAATTGAGATGTCGCTCTTGGCTGACATACGTTGTCCAGGCCTCGCTGCCGTAGAGCAAGGTATTGAGGACACAGGCTTGATACACTCGGAGTTTTGTGTTCTGTGTCAGTGCCATTTTCCCACATTCTCTTGGCCTGTCTGGACATAGCAGTGGAAGCCTTTCCCATGCACTTGTTGATTTCTGCATCAAGAGACAGGTTACTGGTGATAGTTGAGCCTAGGTAGGTGAACTCTTGAACCACTTCCAGAGCGTGGTCGCCGATATAGATAGATGGAGCATTTCTGACATCCTGTCCCATGATGTTCGTTTTCTTGAGGCTGATGGTTAGGCCAAATTCATTGCAGGCAGCCGCAAACCTGTTGATGAGTCTCTGCAGACACTCTTCAGTGTGAGATGTTAATGCAGCATCGTCAGCAAAGAGGAGTTCCCCAATGAGGACTTTCCGTACTTTGGTCTTCGCTCTTAGACGGGCAAGGTTGAACAACCTGCCACCTGACCTTGTGTGGAGGAAAATTCCTTCTTCTGAAGACTTGAACGCATGTGAGAGCAGTAGGGAGAAGAAGATCCCAAACAGTGTAGGTGACAGAACACAGCCCTGTTTCACGTCACTCAGGATAAGAAAGGGGTCTGATGAGGTGCCGCTATGCTGAATTGTGCCTTTCATATTGTCATGGAATGAGGTGATGATACTTAGTAGGTCTGAAGAGACCACGTCTGTTGACGAGGTCAAAGGCTTTGGTGAGGTCAATGAAAGCAATGTAGAGGGGCATCTGTTGTTCGCGGCATTTCTCCTGTAGCTGGTGAAGGGAGAACAGCATGTCAATGGTGGATCTCTCTGCTCGAAAGCCACACTGTGCCTCAGGGTAGACACGCTCGGCCAGCTTCTGGAGCCTGTTTAAAGCGACTCGAGCGAAGACTTTCCCCACTATGCTGAGCAAGGAGATTCCACGGTAGTTGTTGCAGTCATCGCGGTCACCCTTGTTCTTATAGAGGGTGATGATATTGGCATCGCGCATGTCCTGGGGTACTGCTCCCTCGTCCCAGCACAGGCAAAGCAGTTCGTAGAGTACTGAAAGTATAGCAGGCTTGGCACTCTTGATTATTTCGGGGTAATGCCGTCCTTCCCAGGGGCTTTTCCGCTGGCTAGAGAATCAATGGCATCACTGAGTTCTGATTTTGTTGGCTGTACGTCCAGCTCATCCATGACTGGTAGAGACTGGGCTGCATTGAGGGCAGTCTCAGTGACAACCTTCCCCCTGGAGTACAGTTCTAGGTCGTGCTCAACCCAGCGGTCCATTTGCTTGCGTTGGTCAGTGATTGTGTCCCCTGATTTAGATTTGAGGGGGGCGATCTTCTTGATGGTTGGCCCAAAAGCTCTTAATGCCATCATACATTTCTCTGATGTTTCCGGTGTCAGAGGCCAGCTGAATACGACTGCATAGGTGTTGCCAGTAGTCATTTGCACAGCACCTGGCTGTTCTTTGTGCAGTGCTTCTGGCTGCTTTAAGTGCTACGGATGTTAAATCGCTGGGGGCTTTCTTGTCGTTCAACAGTGCAGTGCGCTTAGTGGCTATGACAGGTTCCAGCTCTTCAATGTGAGATTGAAACCAGTTTGCATTCTGCTTCACACGTTTGCCAAAGGTGGTCATTGCTGAGTCATAGATGGCGTCTCTGATGTGGGCCCACTTGGTCTCTGCATCCCCTGTAGGTGTGTTTTGAAGGGCTTTTTCAAGTGAATTTAGAAACTTATGTAACAGCTGTGGATAAGAAATTCTGTTAGTGTTGATGCGTGGGCGGCCCTTCTGCTTGGAGTGATGTAGCTTCTTTGGTTTGAGGCTAACCTTGCTGCACACCAGGGAGTGGTCGGTGTCGCAGTCCGCACTGTGGCAGCTGCGTGTGATTTGAACACTGTTTAAGGAGGCTCGCCTTGTGACGATGAGGTCTAGCTGGTGCCAACAACGCGATCTTGGGTGCCTCCATGAAACCTGGTGACGGTTTAGTGTGAAAGAACGAGTTGGTGATGCAGAGGTTATGATAGGTACACAACTCAAGCAGTCTCTGTCCATCCTCATTCATCCTTCCAATGCCATAGTGCCCAAGGCAGGAGGGCCATGAGTCATGGTCGGCCCCAACTCTGGCATTAAAGTCCCCCAGCAGGAACAGATGTTCGGTATTGGGGATGCTACTAATAATATTATGGAGTTCCTCGTAGAACTGGTCTTAAGCTTCAGGTGGGGAGCAGAGTGTTGGAGCATAGATGCTGAGTAGGTGTACTGGACCAGAGGTGGTGAGCAGTCGGATGAACAGTATGCGTTCCGAGCCATTTGAGGGAGGCTCTATCATGCTGAGCAAAGAGTTTCTGATGGCGAAGCCCACTCCATGCTGTCTTGGTTCTTCAGGATCCTTACCCTGCCAGAAGAAGGTGTAGTCTTGCTCTCTTAGAGATCCGCTCGCAGGGAGGCATGTCTCCTGAAGTGCTGCAATATCCACATTGAGTCTACTGAGCTCGTTGTTAATGATGGCGGTCTTCCGAGAATCATTGATTTGTGTAAGGTCTTCCGACAGGCCAGGACACATAGTTCTGACGTTCCAGCTTGCAAAACGAAAGGCTGGTACCTTCTTTCCTTTTTTTGTCATGCTGTTTGGTGCGGTGTTACAGTCCACTTGTCGGGCAATGACCCTGAGCTCCAAGCACCCATTGAAGCAGGTGGACTGTGGCGGGACAGAACCTTACTGACCGGGGGCTGCCCGGTTTGAGGTGGACGGTAGCTGTCCAGTGAGATGCGATGACCCCTCCCACTGACAAAGGCAACCCGTGGCGTCCAATCTCTACGCCATGATTTCATGACATTATGATACCAATAAAACATGTTGGATGTTTTCTGAAGAAGGGTCCCTGACCTGAAACGTTAACTCTGCTTCTCTCTCCGCAGATGCTGCCAAATCTGCTGAGTATTTCCAGCATTTCTAAGTTTTTATTTTAAATTTCCAGCATCCGCAGTATTTTGCTTTTATTATCGTAGGATCTACTTTTAGTTGAACACAACCAATTTTGAGCAAAACAGATCTCACTGAGAAATACCACACTCTGGAAGCATCATTAAGGCCAAAGACACATTTGTTCAGTTTCCGTAATTTTCCTTCTGTATCTGTTACCTCTTTCAGTGGTTTCAGATACACTTCTCTGAAAAGTATCACCTTGCAGAAATGCAGCTTTTATGTCAATGGAGCTACACTCCCATGAATATGTGGCCAAAAGAGCCAAAAAGATTTTGAAGATTACTTTTTCAGCTGTGGGAGAGTCCACTCTAACTTTGGTATCACCCAGTCACTCTTCAAAACCCCTCGCAACTAACCTCGCATTCGCCTTTTAAGTTCCATTGGGAAGGACTTTTTCAGTACAATTCTATCTATGTGACAAGGCCAGCTGTCCCCTATCTGGTACCTTAGAATAGACTCCAAACTCTCTCAAACTTTCTAATTCCTTATGTTTTGCTTCTCTTATTAGTTTATCCTCAAGTTCATTGGCAGCCACTAAAACTTCACAGTCATGAGGATTTCTGCTTTTAGTTCTATTCCGAGACTGCCCTCTAGCCTTCGTTCTATTGTGGAATCGATTAGCACATTGATGTCTTTCGGAACTACTACTCGAAGATCTCCCTCGCACTTTATAAGACTCTCTTTCTTCAATACATGATCGCTTCCTTACGCAAGCGTCACTTCCTGACCCACTATCAAAACTTGCATTGCACTTTCTTACCCTCCACTCTTACACCCCATTCTGCCAGTCCATGGCTGTGGCTTCTTGGCCATCATCTTGAACATTTAACCAATATTTAAACTTGTCTATAGATTTTCCTGCATGCCCCACAATTGTCGCATCCCTCCATTTATCAGACCCATCTAGAATATATGTCACCTGAGTACCTACTCCAGGCAATTGGCCTTTGGATGTGATAGCTCTTTCCTGAGCATCATGATCGGTTACATTACTACCCAACCCTTGATCTACCTGTGCCTCAGGACCTTCATCACAAAATACTTGAGTATTTGAGGTACAAGGTGCCTCTTTTCCCTCCATCAGCTGTTCAGATTCTGAGATTTTGTAAACAACCCCAATTAATTGTGAAGAATGAACCTTAACTGTTATCAATTTTGGAAAGTGTGAAAATAGATAAGTCCCCTGGGCCAGATGGGATTTATCCTAGGATTCTCCGGGAAGCTAGGGAGGAGATTGCAGAGCCTTTGTCCTTGATCTTTATGTCGTCATTGTCGACAGGAATAGTGCCGGAAGACTGGAGGATAGCAAATGTTGTCCCCTTGTTCAAGAAGGGGAGTAGAGACAGCCCTGGTAATTATAGACCTGTGAGCCTTACTTCGGTTGTGGGTAAAATGTTGGAAAAGGTTATAAGAGACAGGATTTATAATCATCTTGAAAAGAATAAGTTCATTAGCGATAGAACATACATAGAACATAGAACATACAGCACAGAACAGGCCCTTCGGCCCACAATGTTGTGCCGATCCTTTGTCCTCTGTCAAGGACAATTTAATCTATACCCCATCAATCTCCTTTATCCATATACCTATCCAAAAGCCTTTTGAAAGTCCCTAAAGTTTCTGACTCAACAACTTCCCCGGGCAAGGCATTCCATGCCTCGACCACTCTCTGGGTAAAGAACCTTCCCCTGACATCCCCCTTATATCTCCCACCCTTCACCTTAAATTTATGACCCCTTGTAACGCTTTGCTCCACCCGGGGAAAAAGTTTCTGACTGTCTACCCTATCTATTCCCCTGATCATCTTATAAACCTCTATCATGTCACCCCTCATCCTTCTCCTTTCTAATGAGAAGAGGCCTAGAATGTTCAGCCTTTCCTCGTAAGACTTATTCTCCATTCCAGGCAACATCCTGGCAAATCTCCTCTGCACCCTCTCCAAGGCTTCCACATCCTTCCTAAAATGAGGCGACCAGAACTGCACACAGTACTCCAAATGAGGCCTTACCAAGGTCCTGTACAGCTGCATCATCACCTCACGGCTCTTAAATTCAATCCCTCTGCTAATGAACGCTAACACCCCATATGCCTTCTTCACAGCCCTATCCACTTGAGTTGCAACTTTCAATGATCTATGCACATAGACCCCAAGGTCTCTCTGCTCCTCCACATGCCCAAGAACCCTACCGTTAACCCAGTATTTTGCATTCATGTTTGTCCTTCCAAAATGGACGACCTCACACTTTTCAGGGTTAAACTCCATCTGCCACTTTTCAGCCCAGCACTGCAACCTATCCAAGTCCCTTTGCAGACGACAATAGCCCTCCTCGGTATCCACAACTCCACCAACCTTTGTATCATCTGCAAATTTACTGACCCACCCTTCGACTTCCTCATCCAAGTCGTTAATAAAAATCACAAACAGGAGAGGACCCAGAACTGATCCCTGCGGCACGCCACTGGTAACTGGGCTCCAGGCTGAGTATTTACCATCTAAGACCACTCTCTGCCTTCTATCAGTTAGCCAATTCTTAATCCAACTGGCCACATTCCCCACTATCCCATGCCTCCTGACTTTCTCCATAAGTCTACCATGGGGGACCTTATCAAATGCCTTACTAAAATCCATGTACACCACATCCACTGGTTTACCCTCATCCACTTGCTTGGTCACCTGCTCAAAGAATTCAATCAGGCTTGTGAGGCAAGACCTACCCCTCACAAAACCGTGCTGACTGTCCCGAATCAAGCAGTGTCTTTCCAGATGCTCAGAAATCCTATCCCTCAGCACCTTTTCCATCAACTTGCCTACCACCGAAGTAAGACTAACTGGCCTGTAATTCCCAGGGTTGTTCCTATTCCCTTTCTTGAACAGGGGCACAACATTTGCCACCCTCCAATCACCTGGTACCACCCCCGTCAGCAGAGAAGATGAAAAGATCATTGCCAGCGGCTCTGCAATTTCATCCCTTGCTTCCCATAACATCCTTGGATATACCCCGTCAGGCCCGGGAGACTTGTCTATCTTCAAGTTATTCAAAAACCCCAACACATCTTCCCTCCTAACGAGCACTTCCTCGAGCTTACCAGTCTGTTTCACACCGTCCTCTTCAGTAATACACCCCTTCTCATTCGTAAATACCGAAGAGAAGTACTCATTCAAAACCTCACTTATCTCTTCCGGCTCAACACACAGTCTCCCGCTATTGTCCTTGACCGGACCTATGGTCCCCCTGGTCATCCTCATATTTCTGACATACGCGTAAAAGGCCTTGGGGTTTTCTTTTATCCTACCCGCCAAGCATTTTTCATGCCCTCTCTTAGCTCTCCTAATCCCTTTCTTCAGATCCTTCCTGGCCATCTTGTATCCCTCCAGAGCTATGCCTGTGCCCTTTTTCCTCAACTTTATATACGCATCCTTCTTCTTCCTAACAAGACTCTCAACCTCTCTTGTCAACCACGGTTCCCTCACATGACCATCCCTTCCCTGTCTGACAGGGACATGCTTATCAATGGCCCCTACTATCTGCTCCTTGAAAAAGTTCCACATTTCGACCGTGCCCTTCCCTGCCAGCATATGCTCCCAACTTATGCTCCTCAGTTCCTGCCTGACAGCATCATATCTACCCTTCCCCCAATTGTAAACCTTGCCCTGTTGCACATACCTATCCCTCTCCATTACCACAGTGAATGCTACAGAATTGTGATCACTATCTCCAAAGTGCTCGCCCACCAACAGCTCTATCACTTGCCCTGGTTCATTACCTAGTACCAAATCCAATATTGCCTCCCCTCTGGTCGGGCAGTCTACATACTGAGTCAGAAAAGCTTCCTGGACATACTGCACAAACACTACCCCATCCAAACTATTCGATCTAAAGAGTTGCCAATCAATATTTGGGAAGTTGAAATCCCCCATAATTACTACCCTGTGACTTCTGCTCCTTTCCAAAATCTGTTTCCCAATCTGCTCTTCCACCTCCCTGCTGCTATTGGGGGGCCTATAGAAAACTCCCATCAAGGTGACTGCTCCTTTCCTGTTCCTGACCTCAACCCACAGTGCCTCAGTCGGCAGATCCTCCTCGAAAATTCTTTCAGCAGTTGTTACACTATTTCTAACTAACAATGCCACCCCCCCACCTCTTTTACCACCATTCCTAATCTTATGAAAACATCTATAACCAGGTACCTCCAAAAACCATTCCTCCCCCTCACCTATCCACGTTTCAGTGATGGCCACAACATCGTAGTCCCAAGTGCCCATCCACGCCTTCAATTCACTCACCTTATTCCTGATGCTTCTTGCGTTGAAGTATACGCACTTTAACCCTTCTCCGTGCCCATCTGTCCTCTGTGACAGTGCTACCTTCCCCAATACCTCACTACACTCTTTGTCTTTCTGAGTGGACCCACTGGTCCCTGGATTACAAGTCCGGTTCCCATCCCCCTCCCAAACTAGTTTAAACCCTCCCGAACAGTACTAGCAAACCTCCCTCCCAGGATATTGGTGCCCCTCTGGTTCAGATGCAGCCCGTCCTGTTTGAACAGGTCCCATCTTCCCCAGAATGCAGTCCAATTATCCAAGAACTGGAAGCCCTCCCTCCTACACCATTCCTGCAGCCACGTGTTCAGCTGTGCTCTCTCCCTATTCCTAGCCTCACTATCACGTGGCGCCGGCAACAAACCAGAGATAACAACTCTGTCCGTCCGAGCTTTCAGCTTCCAGCCTAACTCCCTAAACTCACTTCTAACATCTGTGCCACCCTTCCTTCCTACGTCGTTGGTGCCAATGTGCACCACGACCTCTGGCTGCTCCCCCTCCCCTTTAAGGATCCTGAAGACGCGATCACAAACATCACGGACCCTGGCACCAGGGAGGCAACAAACCATCCGTGCGTCTCGCCTGCGCCCACAGAACCGCCTGTCCGTACTCCTCACCATCGAGTCCCCGATGACTAGTGCTCTCCCATTCTCCCTCCTTCCCTTCTGAGCCACAGTGCAGGACCCCGTGCCAGAGGCCCGGTCACTGCAGCCTGCCCCCGATAGGCCGTCCCCCCCAACAGTATCTAAAACTGTATACTTGTTGTTGAGGGGAACGACCACAGGAGATCCCTGCACTGACCTCTTCCCACCTCTAACTGTTACCCAGCTGCCTTTGATTTGTGGAGTAACGACCTCCGTGTAGCTTCTATCTATCAACCCCTCAGCTTCCCGAATGATCCTCAGTTCATCCAGCTCCAGCTCCAATTCCCTAACACGGTCTGATAGGAGCTGGAGACGGATGCACTTCCAGCAGGTGAAGTCGGCAGGGTCACCGGAGGTTCCCCTCACCTCGAACATTCTGCAGGAGGAGCAATACACTACACTGGCTGCCATTTCTTTTATTCAATTACCCCTTAGTTAAGTACAACTATAGATATTAACAAAAACAGTAAATAGCTTACCTGTTCAGTCCTTTTTGGCTAGAGGAGGAGGGTAAAAAGGGTCTTATTATTAGGTTAGAGGAGGAGGATGGGTGGTAGACACTACATGTGTAGTGGCTCGGGTTTACTCAGCTCCGCACCTTTAAGGAAAATACCCACCCAGGAGTCCTCGCTGCCGACCAGCTTCCGGTTCCTCCGATAGTCAGCACGGTTTTGTGACGGGTAGGTCGTGCCTCACAAACCTTATTGAGTTTTTCGAGAAGGTGACCAAACAGGTGGATGAGGGTAAAGCAGTGGATGTGGTGTATATGGATTTCAGTAAGGCGTTTGATAAGGTTCCCCATGGTAGGCTATTGCAGAAAATACGGAAGTATGGGGTTGAAGGTGATTTAGAGCTTTGGATCAGAAATTGGCTAGCTGAAAGAAGACAGAGGGTGGTGGTTGATGGCAAATGTTCATCCTGGAGTTTAGTTACTAGTGGTGTACTGCAAGGATCTGTTTTGGGGCCACTGCTGTTTGTCATTTTTATAAATGACCTGGAAGAGGGTGTAGAAGGGTGGGTTAGTAAATTTGCGGATAACACTAAGGTCGGTGGAGTTGTGGATAGTGCCGAAGGATGTTGTAGGGTACAGAGGGACATAGATAGGCTGCAGAGCTGGGCTGAGAGATGGCAAATGGAGTTTAATGCGGAAAAGTGCGAGGTGATTCACTTTGGAAGGAGTAACAGGAATGCAGAGTACTGGGCTAATGGGAAGATTCTTGGTAGTGTAGATGAGCAGAGAGATCTTGGTGTCCAGGTGCATAAATCTCTGAAGGTTGCTACCCAGGTTAATAGGGCTGTTAAGAAGGCATATGGTGTGTAAGCTTTTATTAGTAGGGGGATCGAGTTTCGGAGCCACGAGGTCATGCTGCAGCTGTACAAAACTCTGGTGAGACCGCACCTGGAGTATTGCGTGCAGTTCTGGTCACCGCATTATAGGAGCAGTTCTGGTCACCGCATTATAGGAAGGATGTGGAAGCTATGGAAAGGGTGCAGAGGAGATTTACTAGGATGTTGCCTGGTATGGAGGGAAGGTCTTACGAGGAAAGGCTGAGGGACTTGAGGTTGTTTTCGTTGGAGAGAAGGAGGAGGAGAGGTGACTTAATAGAGACATATAAGATAATCAGAGGGTTAGATAGGGTGGATAGTGAGAGTCTTTTTCCTCGGATGGTGATGGCAAACACGAGGGGACATAGCTTTAAGTTGAGGGGTGATAGATATAGGACAGATGTGAGAGGTAGTTTCTTTACTCAGAGAGTAGTAGGGGCGTGGAACGCCCTGCCTGCAACAGTAGTAGACTCGCCAACTTTAAGGGCATTTAAGTGGTCATTGTATAGACATATGGATGAAAATGGAATAGTGTAGGTCAGATGGTTTCACAGGTCGGCGCAACATCGAGGGCCGAAGGGCCTGTACTGCGCTGTAATGTTCTAATTCTAATTCTTAACAGTTTGATTTCCATGCTTGATAACTACTGTCTTACCATCCTCACCGATTACCTTACCAGGGCCCTTCCATTCCCTATGACCCTCTCTTTTATAACAGACCAAATCTCCTGAACTAAATTCCACCTCAGATGGCCTTATACGATGCCTCAGAGCTCTGTGAATTTTCTCAGAGACTTCAGCCCTGATAAAAGACCATCGCCCTGCGTGTAAAGCATTCAAATGTGTCGAAAAAATGGAACTAATTGTAGTACCTGCTAGAGCAGGAAGACTGTCACACAGTACAGAAGGCAATTTGGGATTCCGCCCACAGACCAATTGATAGGGACTATATCCTCCAACCATCTGAAGTGAATTCTTCGCATGAACCGCCCATGCCAGGGCAGTTGTCAACTTGCAGTTTGGCTGGTCAGCCAAGATTTTATGTAACATTTTATCCACCACTGCGTGATTCCTTTCACAAAGCCCATTGTTGAAAGGACCTTCAGCTGCAGTATTCATAACTGTAATGTTCATGTTTTCATAGATATCTCTGAACTCATCATTGGCAAATTCCCATCCATTATCAGTCAGAAACTTAGCTGGTGCCCCAAGCCCAGTCCCTATCCATTTCTCCAGAATTTTGTCTATAATTATCCTTTTGTCCTTACTATTTATTATTGTAGAAAGACTAAATCTAGTTGCTAGGTCTATAAAATATAGAATGAAAATATTATTGTCTTATCCCATGCCTTTAAATCCATGGCAACGACCTCGTTAAAGTCACGCGCCAATGAAAGGCTAACAATAGGACATGATGGTGTCCTCCGATACTTTTTACAAATCTCACACTTTTCACTAATCCCTTCTATTATCCTCGTATACTCTTCATCAATCACACCTGCATCTTTTAGTAGAGTTTTTAATCTCTGACAAGGGTGAACAAATTGTCTGTGTGACCTTAAGACAATTTGCCTTTTATCTGTCTGATTCGTAACACCTGATGCAATCAATACTTCTCTAACGCTCTGACTAGAAATATCAGGTTTTGTTAAAGGGATACAATAATGACCTGACTGGGTAAACTGTAAATTCACTGGCTTCCCAAAAATAATTGCCTTATCATGCTCCATATCAAGTTTCATTTGTGCCTTTTTCATTGAAGACTTACACAATGGTAAAGGTATCTCACTGGAGATTACATCAGTGTTGATAAAGTGGCTTACTCCAACTATTTTACATGGAATTACTACTCTCTTCAGTGACTTCAATGTGTTGTCATCACCAAACCTAAAACTGGTCGTACTTTTATACTCCTTAACCTTGTGTCAATCCTCACTAATGAGTAAATCCAGAGAACTTTGTAACCAATCAGTTCCACGTACTGTCGACATACAAGCGCTATCCAGTACAGCACAGTTGAACAAATCCACAACCAACACATTCATCACAGGACTAAAACTCCTTGTGACTAGTACAATTCCTTCAGATCCATCAGTATTTTCTACGTCATGTGTTATTTTGAAGAATCTGCCGCTCCGCTTAGGGCAGTTCATTACATAATGATATTTTGAGTCACATTTGAAGCACCTATTAACTGTTCCTTCGGCATTCCTGGGATTTATTTGCCTTTGATTGCTGTTACATCTCAGTCTTTCACTGTAATAGTCAGACCTGCTAAAGGTGCTTTCATCCTCATTCCTCCTCTCTTTAACTCTTCCATTGTACTGAGGCCTGCTTCCAGTATCTGGATTATTTCTAAATCTAGTAAACATTGAGTCCTCCATTCTTTGTGTCACTGCAGAATGTCCTGCTTGTTCTACCAGGACTGTGGGAAATGACTGTTTCCCCAGGAATTTTTTTTAAGGCTGTGGACATTTGGTCCAACAGGGAGTCTTTGTCCAAGAACCGAACCCCAATTAGAACCAGGAGCCTGTCCATATGTGACACCCTAGCACAATTTAGCAATTTAAAAGGTAGCACTGAACCAGGGATCTCCAAATTGAATTTCCTCAATCTTCTATACAGTATGTTAAAGTCCATGATATATTCCTCCATTGAATAACCATCTGTTTTCCGAAATCTATCAAAATCTGACCATGCCTCACAGGCATTCAATAGGTCATCTTTCTTGTAAATTTCATCCACAGGTCCGAACAGAAGATCCAACCCTTTGTCAGTTTCCAACTGACGAACATCCAGTTCACAAAACACTTCACTTCTGATTTTACTATTGGGTGGAAGTGACAAGGCCAAGGTCATACCTTGTTTCCTCTTGGGTGGAAATGTAACCAGTGTCCACATATCCACTTCATTCTTCCACTGGTCATATGGGTTAGACTCCAAAATGACCGGAGGGTGATCATACCCTGACAATTTGCACTTGCTTTCTGCCATATTTTTCACAATGGCCCTTCAGACTTTAGTTTTCTATCCAAGAAAAAAAATGTCTCATTTTCCAATCTTCAGCTTCAGGCAACCATCCTCTGCGAACATGTTAAATTCCAGAAAGCTTGTTGCAGAAGGATAAAGCTGGAGCCTATATTTGCTCAGGTCACATTTATTGTACAGAAAAAAAGGATTACAAACATGTAGCTTTCCAGACAAATCTCTCTCCCAGTCCCAGTTACTTTCTGCTTTTAAGTGATCAACTAAAACCCCAATTAACTCCCTTCACCTGCATATAATCACAGAATTAACACAGTGCTCCCTCAGTACTGATCCTCCGACAGTGCAGAACTCCCTCAGTACTGACCCTCTGACAGGACGGCACTCCCTCAGTACTGACCCTCTGACAGTGCGGCACTCCCTCGGTACTGACACTCCGACAGTGCAGCACTCCCTCGGTACTGACACTCCGACAGTGCAGCACTCCCTCGGTACTGACCCTCTGACAGGGCAGCACTCCCTCAGTACTGACCCTCTGACAGTGCAACACTCCGTCAGTACTGACCCTCCGACAGTGCAACACTCCGTCAGTACTGACTCTCCGACAGTGCGGCTCTCCCTCAATACTGACTCTCCGACAGTGCGGCTCTCCCTCAGTACTGACTCTCCGACGGAACAGCTTTCCCTCAGGACTGCCCCTCCGACAGTGCAGCACTCCCTCAGAACTGACCCTCCGACAGTGCAGCACTCGCTCAGTCCTCTCCCTCCGACAGTGCAGCACTCATTCAGTACTGACCCTCCGACAGTGCAGCACTCACTAGGTACTTACCCTCCGATAGTGCAGCGCTCCCTCAGTTCTGCCCCTCTAACAGTGCAGCACTCCCTCAATCATGCCCCTCTGACTGTGCAGCACTCCCTCAGTACTGCCCCTCTGACAGTGCAGCACTCCCTCAGTATTGACCCTCCGACAGTGCGGCACTCCCTCAGTACTGACCCTCTGACAGTGCAACACTCCGTCAGTACTGACCCTCCGACAGTGCGGCACTCCCTCAGTACTGACCCTCCGACAGTGCGGCACTCCCTCAGTACTGACCCTCCGACAGTGCGGCACTACCTCAGTACTGACTCTCCGACAGTGCGGCATTCCCTCAGTCCTGACCCTCCGACAGTGCAGCAATCCCTCAGTATGGACCCTCCGACAGTGCAGCGCTCCCTCAGTACTGACCCTCCGACAGTGCAGCACTCCCTCAGAACTGACCCTCCGACAGTGCAGCACTCCCTCAGAACTGACCCTCCGACAGTGCAGCACTCCCTCAGAACTGACCCTCCGACAGTGCAGCACTCCCTCAGAACTGACCCTCCGACAGTGCAGCACTCGCTCAGTACTTACCCTCCGACAGTGCAGCGCTCCCTCAGTTCTGCCCCTCTAACAGTGCAGCACTCCCTCAATCATGCCCCTCTGACTGTGCAGCACTCCCTCAATCATGCCCCTCTGACAGTGCAGCACTCCCTCAGTACAGGCCCTCTGACAGAGCAGCACTCCCTTTGCACTGACCCTCTGACAGTGCTGCAATCCCTCAGTATTGACCCTCCGACAGTGCTGCAATCCCTCAATACTGACCCTCTGACAGTGCTGCAATCCCTCAATACTGACCCTCTGACAGTGCTGCACTCCCTCAGTATTGACCCTCCGACAGTGCTGCAATCCCCCAGTACTCACCCTCTGACAGTGCAGCACTCCCTCAGTACTGACCCTCCGACAGTGCAGCACTCCCTCAGTACTGACCCTCCGACAGTGCAACACTCACTCAGAACCGTCCCTCCGACAGTGCAGCACTCCCTCAGTACTGACCCTCCGACAGTGCAGCACTCCCTCAGTACTGACCCTCCGACAGTGCAGCATTCCCTCAGTACTGACCCTCCGACAGTGCAGCACTCCCTCAGTACTGACGCTCCGACATTGCAGCATTCCCTCAGTACTGACCCTCTGACAGTGCAGCACTCCCTCAGTACTGACCCTCTGGCAGTGAAGCATTCCCTCAGTACTGATCTTCCAACAGTGCAGCACTCCCTCAGTACTGACCCTCCGACAGTGCAACACTCCCTCAGTACTGACCCTCCGACAGTGCAGCACTCACTTAGTACTGACCCTCCGACAGTGCAGCACTCCCTCAAAACTGTGCCTCTGACAGTGCAACACTCCCTCAGTACTGACCCTCCGACAGTGCAGCACTCCCCCAATACTGACCCTCCGACAGCGCAGCACTCCCTCAGTACTGACCCTCCGACAGTGCAGCACTCCCTCAGTACAGCCCCTCTGACAGAGCAGCACTCCCTTTGCACTGACACTCCGACAGTGCAACACTCACTCAGCACCGTCCCTCTGACAATGCAGCACTCCCTCAGTATTGACCCTCCGACAGTGCAACACCACCTCCGTACTGATCCTTCGACAGTGCAGCTCACCCTCAGTACTGACCCTCTGACACTCCCTCAAGACTGCCCCATGACAGTGCAGCACCCAGTGAATACTGATCCTCTGACAGTGCAGCACTCCCTCAGTACTGACCCTCTGACAGTGCAGCACTCCCTCAGTACTGACCCTCCGACAGTGCAGCACTCCCTCAGTACTGACCCTCCGACAGTGCAGCACTCCCTCAGTACTGACCCTCCGACAGTGCAGCACTCCCCCAGTACTGACCCTCCGACAGCGCAGCACTCCCTCAGTACTGACCCTCTGACAGGACGGCACTCCCTCAGTACTGAACCTCTGACAGTGCGGCACTCCCTCGGTACTGACACTCCGACAGTGCAGCACTCCCTCGGTACTGACACTCCGACAGTGCAGCACTCCCTCGGTACTGACACTCCGACAGTGCAGCACTCCCTCGGTACTGACCCTCTGACAGGGCAGCACTCCCTCAGTACTGACCCTCTGACAGTGCAACACTCCGTCAGTACTGACCCTCCGACAGTGCAACACTCCGTCAGTACTGACTCTCCGACAGTGCGGCTCTCCCTCAATACTGACTCTCCGACAGTGCGGCTCTCCCTCAGTACTGACTCTCCGACAGTGCGGCTCTCCCTCAGTACTGACTCTCCGACGGAACAGCTTTCCCTCAGGACTGCCCCTCCGACAGTGCAGCATTCCTTCAGTACTGACCCTCGACAGTGCAGCACTCCCTCAGTACACCCCTCCGACAGTACAACATTCCCTCAGTAATGCCCCTCCAACAGTGCAGCACTCCCTCAGTCCTGAACATCCGACAGTGCAGCAATCCCTCAGTACTGATCCTCCGACAGTGCAGCACTCCCACAGTACTGACGCACTGACAGTGCAGCACTCCCACAGTACTGACGCACTGACAGTGCAGCACTTCCTCAGTACTGTCCCTCCGACGGTGCAGCTTTCCCTCAGTACTGCCCCTCCGACAGTGCAGCATTCCTTCAGTACTGACACTCCGACAGTGCAACACACCCTCAGAACTGACCCTCCGACAATGCGGCACTCCCTCAGTACTGACCATCCAGCAGTGCAGCACTCCCTCAGTACTGACCCTCCGACAGTACAGCACTCCCTCAGTACTGACCCTCCGACAGTGCAGCACTCCCTCAGTACTGACCCTCCGACAGTGCAGCACTCCCTCAGTACTGCCCCTCCGACAGTACAACATTCCCTCAGTACTGACCCTCCGACAGTGCAGCACTCCCTCAGTACTGCCCCTCCGACAGTACAACATTCCCTCAGTAGTGCCCCTCCAACAGTGCAGCACTCCCTCAGTACTGACACTCCGACAGTGCAACACACCCTCAGAACTGACCCTCCGACAATGCGGCACTCCCTCAGTACTGACCATCCAGCAGTGCAGCACTCCCTCAGTACTGACCCTCCGACAGTGCAGCACTCCCTCAGTACTGCCCCTCCGACAGTACAACATTCCCTCAGTAGTGCCCCTCCGACAGTGCAGCACTCCCTCAGTACTGACCCTCCGACAGTGCAGCACTCCCTCAGTACTGACCCTCCGACAGTGCAGCACTCCCTCAGTACTGACCCTCCGACAGTGCAGCACTCCCTCAGTACTGACCCTCCGACAGTGCAGCACTCCCTCAGTACTGACCCTCCGACAGTGCAGCACTCCCTCAGTACTGACCCTCCGACAGTGCAGCACTCCCTCAGTACTGACCCTCCGACAGTGCAGCACTCCCTCAGTACTGACCCTCCGACAGTGCAGCACTCCCTCAGTACTGACCCTCCGACAGTGCAGCACTCCCTCAGTACTGACCCTCCGACAGTGCAGCACTCCCTCAGTACTGACCCTCTGACAGTGCAGCACTCCCTCAGTACTGACCCTCCGACAGTGCAGCACTCCCTCAGTACTGACCCTCCGACAGTGCAGCACTCCCTCAGTACTGACCCTCCGACAGTGCAGCACTCCCTCAGTACTGACCCTCCGACAGTGCAGCACTCCCTCAGTACTGACCCTCCGACAGTGCAGCACTCCCTCAGTACTGACCCTCCGACAGTGCAGCACTCCCTCAGTACTGACCCTCCGACAGTGCAGCACTCCCTCAGTACTGACCCTCCGACAGTGCAGCACTCCCTCAGTACTGACCCTCCGACAGTGCGGCACTCCCTCAGTACTGACCCTCCGACAGTGCGGCACTCCCTCAGTACTGACCATCCAGCAGTGCAGCACTCCCTCAGTACTGACCCTCTTGACAGTGCAACACTCCCTCAGTACTGACCCTCTTGACAGTGCAGCACTCCCTCAGTACTGACCCTCCGACAGTGCAGCACTCCCTCAGTACTGACCCTCCGACAGTGCAGCACTCCCTCAGTACTGACCCTCCGACAGTGCAGCACTCCCTCAGTACTGACCCTCCGACAGTGCAGCACTCCCTCAGTACTGACCCTCCGACAGTGCAGCACTCCCTCAGTACTGACCCTCCGACAGTGCAGCACTCCCTCAGTACTGACCCTCCGACAGTGCAGCACTCCCTCAGTACTGACCCTCCGACAGTGCAGCACTCCCTCAGTACTGACCCTCCGACAGTGCAGCACTCCCTCAGAACTGACCCTCCGACAGTGCAGCACTCCCTCAGAACTGACCCTCCGACAGTGCAGCACTCCCTCAGAACTGACCCTCCGACAGTGCAGCACTCCCTCAGAACTGACCCTCCGACAGTGCAGCACTCCCTCAGAACTGACCCTCCGACAGTGCAGCACTCGCTCAGTCCTCTCCCTCCGACAGTGCAGCACTCATTCAGTACTGACCCTCCGACAGTGCAGCACTCACTCAGTACTTACCCTCCGATAGTGCAGTGCTCCCTCAGTTCTGCCCCTCTAACAGTGCAGCACTCCCTCAATCATGCCCCTCTGACTGTGCAGCACTCCCTCAGTACTGCCCCTCTGACAGTGCAGCACTCCCTCAGTATTGACCCTCCGACAGTGCGGCACTCCCTCAGTACTGACCCTATGACAGTGCAGCACTCCCTCAGTACTGACCCTCCGACAGTGCGGCACTCCCTCAGTACTGACTCTCCGACGGTGCGGCTCTCACTCAGTGCTGACCCTCCGACAGGGCAGCAATCCCTCAGTACTGACCCTCTGACAGTGCAACACTCCGTCAGTACTGACCCTCTGACAGTGCAACACTCCGTCAGTACTGACCCTCCGACAGTGCGGCACTCCCTCAGTACTGACCCTCCGACAGTGCGGCACTCCCTCAGTACTGACCCTCCGACAGTGCGGCACTACCTCAGTACT
This sequence comes from Heterodontus francisci, assembly GCF_036365525.1. Taxonomy (NCBI): domain Eukaryota; kingdom Metazoa; phylum Chordata; class Chondrichthyes; order Heterodontiformes; family Heterodontidae; genus Heterodontus; species Heterodontus francisci. Next base: position 2,284,457 of record NC_090378.1, on the reverse strand, counting down.
GACTCTCCGACAGTGCGGCATTCCCTCAGTCCTGACCCTCCGACAGTGCAGCAATCCCTCAGTATGGACCCTCCGACAGTGCAGCGCTCCCTCAGTACTGACCCTCCGACAGTGCAACACTCCCTCAGAACTGACCCTCCGACAGTGCAGCACTCCCTCAGAACTGACCCTCCGACAGTGCAGCACTCCCTCAGAACTGACCCTCCGACAGTGCAGCACTCGCTCAGTACTTACCCTCCGACAGTGCAGCGCTCCCTCAGTTCTGCCCCTCTAACAGTGCAGCACTCCCTCAATCATGCCCCTCTGACTGTGCAGCACTCCCTCAATCATGCCCCTCTGACAGTGCAGCACTCCCTCAGTACAGGCCCTCTGACAGAGCAGCAATCCCTTTGCACTGACCCTCTGACAGTGCTGCAATCCCTCAGTATTGACCCTCCGACAGTGCTGCAATCCCTCAATACTGACCCTCTGACAGTGCTGCAATCCCTCAATACTGACCCTCTGACAGTGCTGCACTCCCTCAGTACTGACCCTCCGACAGTGCAACACTCACTCAGAACCGTCCCTCCGACAGTGCAGCACTCCCTCAGTACTGACCCTCCGACAGTGCAGCACTCCCTCAGTACTGACCCTCCGACAGTGCAGCACTCCCTCAGTACTGACCCTCCGACAGTGCAGCACTCCCTCAGTACTGACCCTCCGACAGTGCAGCACTCCCTCAGTACTGAAGCTCCGACATTGCAGCATTCCCTCAGTACTGACCCTCTGACAGTGCAGCACTCCCTCAGTACTGACCCTCTGGCAGTGAAGCATTCCCTCAGTACTGATCTTCCAACAGTGCAGCACTCCCTCAGTACTGACCCTCCGACAGTGCAACACTCCCTCAGTACTGACCCTCCGACAGTGCAGCACTCACTTAGTACTGACCCTCCGACAGTGCAGCACTCCCTCAAAACTGTGCCTCTGACAGTGCAACACTCCCTCAGTACTGACCCTCCGACAGTGCAGCACTCCCCCAATACTGACCCTCCGACAGCGCAGCACTCCCTCAGTACTGACCCTCCGACAGTGCAGCACTCCCTCAGTACAGCCCCTCTGACAGAGCAGCACTCCCTTTGCACTGACACTCCGACAGTGCAACACTCACTCAGCACCGTCCCTCTGACAATGCAGCACTCCCTCAGTATTGACCCTCCGACAGTGCAACACCACCTCCGTACTGATCCTTCGACAGTGCAGCTCACCCTCAGTACTGACCCTCTGACACTCCCTCAAGACTGCCCCATGACAGTGCAGCACCCAGTGAATACTGATCCTCTGACAGTGCAGCACTCCCTCAGTACTGACCCTCTGACAGTGCAGCACTCCCTCAGTACTGACCCTCCGACAGTGCAGCACTCCCTCAGTACTGACCCTCCGACAGTGCAGCACTCCCTCAGTACTGACCCTCCGACAGTGCAGCACTCCCCCAGTACTGACCCTCCGACAGCGCAGCACTCCCTCAGTACTGACCCTCTGACAGGACGGCACTCCCTCAGTACTGAACCTCTGACAGTGCGGCACTCCCTCGGTACTGACACTCCGACAGTGCAGCACTCCCTCGGTACTGACACTCCGACAGTGCAGCACTCCCTCGGTACTGACACTCCGACAGTGCAGCACTCCCTCGGTACTGACCCTCTGACAGGGCAGCACTCCCTCAGTACTGACCCTCTGACAGTGCAACACTCCGTCAGTACTGACCCTCCGACAGTGCAACACTCCGTCAGTACTGACTCTCCGACAGTGCGGCTCTCCCTCAATACTGACTCTCCGACAGTGCGGCTCTCCCTCAGTACTGACTCTCCGACAGTGCGGCTCTCCCTCAGTACTGACTCTCCGACGGAACAGCTTTCCCTCAGGACTGCCCCTCCGACAGTGCAGCATTCCTTCAGTACTGACCCTCGACAGTGCAGCACTCCCTCAGTACACCGCTCCGACAGTACAACATTCCCTCAGTAATGCCCCTCCAACAGTGCAGCACTCCCTCAGTCCTGAACATCCGACAGTGCAGCAATCCCTCAGTACTGATCCTCCGACAGTGCAGCACTCCCACAGTACTGACGCACTGACAGTGCAGCACTCCCACAGTACTGACGCACTGACAGTGCAGCACTCCCACAGTACTGACGCACTGACAGTGCAGCACTTCCTCAGTACTGTCCCTCCGACGGTGCAGCTTTCCCTCAGTACTGCCCCTCCGACAGTGCAGCATTCCTTCAGTACTGACACTCCGACAGTGCAACACACCCTCAGAACTGACCCTCCGACAATGCGGCACTCCCTCAGTACTGACCATCCAGCAGTGCAGCACTCCCTCAGTACTGACCCTCCGACAGTACAGCACTCCCTCAGTACTGACCCTCCGACAGTGCAGCACTCCCTCAGTACTGACCCTCCGACAGTGCAGCACTCCCTCAGTACTGCCCCTCCGACAGTACAACATTCCCTCAGTACTGACCCTCCGACAGTGCAGCACTCCCTCAGTACTGCCCCTCCGACAGTACAACATTCCCTCAGTAGTGCCCCTCCAACAGTGCAGCACTCCCTCAGTACTGACACTCCGACAGTGCAACACACCCTCAGAACTGACCCTCCGACAATGCGGCACTCCCTCAGTACTGACCATCCAGCAGTGCAGCACTCCCTCAGTACTGACCCTCCGACAGTGCAGCACTCCCTCAGTACTGCCCCTCCGACAGTACAACATTCCCTCAGTACTGACCCTCCGACAGTGCAGCACTCCCTCAGTACTGACCCTCCGACAGTGCAGCACTCCCTCAGTACTGACCCTCCGACAGTGCAGCACTCCCTCAGTACTGACCCTCCGACAGTGCAGCACTCCCTCAGTACTGACCCTCCGACAGTGCAGCACTCCCTCAGTACTGACCCTCCGACAGTGCAGCACTCCCTCAGTACTGACCCTCCGACAGTGCGGCACTCCCTCAGTACTGACCCTCCGACAGTGCGGCACTCCCTCAGTACTGACCATCCAGCAGTGCAGCACTCCCTCAGTACTGACCCTCTTGACAGTGCAACACTCCCTCAGTACTGACCCTCTTGACAGTGCAGCACTCCCTCAGTACTGACCCTCCGACAGTGCAGCACTCCCTCAGTACTGACCCTCCGACAGTGCAGCACTCCCTCAGTACTGACCCTCCGACAGTGCAGCACTCCCTCAGTACTGACCCTCCGACAGTGCAGCACTCCCTCAGTACTGACCCTCCGACAGTGCAGCACTCCCTCAGTACTGACCCTCCGACAGTGCAGCACTCCCTCAGTACTGACCCTCCGACAGTGCAGCACTCCCTCAGTACTGACCCTCCGACAGTGCAGCACTCCCTCAGTACTGACCCTCCGACAGTGCAGCACTCCCTCAGTACTGACCCTCCGACAGTGCAGCACTCCCTCAGTACTGACCCTCCGACAGTGCAGCACTCCCTCAGAACTGACCCTCCGACAGTGCAGCACTCCCTCAGAACTGACCCTCCGACAGTGCAGCACTCCCTCAGAACTGACCCTCCGACAGTGCAGCACTCCCTCAGAACTGACCCTCCGACAGTGCAGCACTCCCTCAGAACTGACCCTCCGACAGTGCAGCACTCGCTCAGTCCTCTCCCTCCGACAGTGCAGCACTCATTCAGTACTGACCCTCCGACAGTGCAGCACTCACTCAGTACTTACCCTCCGATAGTGCAGTGCTCCCTCAGTTCTGCCCCTCTAACAGTGCAGCACTCCCTCAATCATGCCCCTCTGACTGTGCAGCACTCCCTCAGTACTGCCCCTCTGACAGTGCAGCACTCCCTCAGTATTGACCCTCCGACAGTGCGGCACTCCCTCAGTACTGACCCTATGACAGTGCAGCACTCCCTCAGTACTGACCCTCCGACAGTGCGGCACTCCCTCAGTACTGACTCTCCGACGGTGCGGCTCTCACTCAGTGCTGACCCTCCGACAGGGCAGCAATCCCTCAGTACTGACCCTCTGACAGTGCAACACTCCGTCAGTACTGACCCTCTGACAGTGCAACACTCCGTCAGTACTGACCCTCCGACAGTGCGGCACTCCCTCAGTACTGACCCTCCGACAGTGCGGCACTCCCTCAGTACTGACCCTCCGACAGTGCGGCACTACCTCAGTACTGACTCTCCGACAGTGCGGCATTCCCTCAGTCCTGACCCTCCGACAGTGCAGCAATCCCTCAGTATGGACCCTCCGACAGTGCAGCGCTCCCTCAGTACTGACCCTCCGACAGTGCAACACTCCCTCAGAACTGACCCTCCGACAGTGCAGCACTCCCTCAGAACTGACCCTCCGACAGTGCAGCACTCCCTCAGAACTGACCCTCCGACAGTGCAGCACTCGCTCAGTACTTACCCTCCGACAGTGCAGCGCTCCCTCAGTTCTGCCCCTCTAACAGTGCAGCACTCCCTCAATCATGCCCCTCTGACTGTGCAGCACTCCCTCAATCATGCCCCTCTGACAGTGCAGCACTCCCTCAGTACAGGCCCTCTGACAGAGCAGCACTCCCTTTGCACTGAACCTCTGACAGTGCTGCAATCCCTCAGTATTGACCCTCCGACAGTGCTGCAATCCCTCAATACTGACCCTCTGACAGTGCTGCAATCCCTCAATACTGACCCTCTGACAGTGCTGCACTCCCTTAGTATTGACCCTCCGACAGTGCTGCAATCCCCCAGTACTCACCCTCTGACAGTGCAGCACTCCCTCAGTACTGACCCTCCGACAGTGCAGCACTCCCTCAGTACTGACCCTCCGACATGCAACACTCACTCAGAAATGTCCCTCCGACAGTGCAGCACTCCCTCAGTACTGACCCTCCGACAGTGCAGCACTCCCTCAGTACTGACCCTCCGACAGTGCAGCACTCCCTCAGTACTGACCCTCCGACAGTGCAGCACTCCCTCAGTACTGACCCTCCGACAGTGCAGCACTCCCTCAGTACTGACGCTCCGACATTGCAGCATTCCCTCAGTACTGACCCTCTGACAGTGCAGCACTCCCTCAGTACTGACCCTCTGGCAGTGAAGCATTCCCTCAGTACTGATCTTCCAACAGTGCAGCACTCCCTCAGTACTGACCCTCCGACAGTGCAACACTCCCTCAGTACTGACCCTCCGACAGTGCAGCACTCACTTAGTACTGACCCTCCGACAGTGCAGCACTCCCTCAAAACTGTGCCTCTGACAGTGCAACACTCCCTCAGTACTGACCCTCCGACAGTGCAGCACTCCCCCAATACTGACCCTCCGACAGCGCAGCACTCCCTCAGTACTGACCCTCCGACAGTGCAGCACTCCCTCAGTACAGCCCCTCTGACAGAGCAGCACTCCCTCAGTATTGACCCTCCGATAGTGCAACACCACCTCCGTACTGATCCTCCGACAGTGCAGCTCACCCTCAGTACTGACCCTCTGACACTCCCTCAAGACTGCCCCATGACAGTGCAGCACCCAGTGAATACTGATCCTCTGACAGTGCAGCACTCCCTCAGTACTGACCCTCTGACAGTGCAGCACTCCCTCAGTACTGACCCTCCGACAGTGCAGCACTCCCTCAGTACTGACCCTCCGACAGTGCAGCACTCCCTCAGTACTGACCCTCCGACAGTGCAGCACTCCCCCAGTACTGACCCTCCGACAGCGCAGCACTCCCTCAGTACTGACCCTCCGACAGTGCAGCACTCCCTCAGTACTGACCCTCCGATAGTGCAACACCACCTCCGTACTGATCCTCCGACAGTGCAGCTCTCCCTCAGTACTGACCCTGTGACACTCCCTCAAGACTGCCCCATGACAGTGCAGCACCCAGTGAGTACTGATCCTCTGACAGTGCAGCACTCCCTCAGTACTGACCCTCCGACAGTGCTGCAATCCCTCAATACTGACCCTCTGACAGTGCAGCACTCCCTCAGTATTGACCCTCCGACAGTGCTGCAATCCCCCAGTACTCACCCTCTGACAGTGCAGCACTCCCTCAGTACTGACCCTCCGACAGTGCAGCACTCCCTCAGTACTGACCCTCCGACAGTGCAACACTCACTCAGAACTGTCCCTCCGACAGTGCAGCACTCCCTCAGTTCTGACCCTCCGACAGTGCAGCACTCCCTCAGTACTGACCCTCCGACAGTGCAGCACTCCCTCAGTACTGACCCTCCGACAGTGCAGCACTCCCTCAGTACTGACGCTCCGACAATGCAGCACTCCCTCAGTACTGACGCTCCGACAGTGCAGCACTCCCTCAGTACTGACGCTCCGACAGTGCAGCACTCCCTCAGTACTGACCCTCCGACAGTGCAACACTCCCTCAGTACTGACCCTCCGACAGTGCAGCACTCACTTAGTACTGACCCTGCGACAGTGCAGCACTCCCTCAAAACTGTGCCTCTGACAGTGCAACACTCCCTCAGTACTGACCCTCTGACACTCCCTCAAGACTGCCCCATGACAGTGCAGGACCCAGTGAAAACTGATCCTCTGACAGTGCAGCACTCCCTCAGTACTGACCCTCTGACAGTGCAGCACCCCCTCAGTGCTGACCCTCCGACAGTGCAGCACTCCCTCAGTGCTGACCCTCCGACAGTGCAGCACTCCCTCAGTGCTGACCCTCCGACAGTGCAGCACCACCTCCGTACTGATCCTCCGACAGTGCAGCTCTCCCTCAGTACTGACCCTCTGACACTCCCTCAAGACTGCCCAATGACAGTGCAGCACCCAGTGAGTACTGATCCTCTGACAGTGTCGCACTCCCTCAGTACTGACCCTCTGACAGTGTAGCACTCCCTCAGTACTGACTCTCCGACAGTGCGGCATTCCCTCAGTCCTGACCCTCCGACAGTGCGGCAATCCCTCAGTACTGACCCGCCGACAGTGCAGCGCTCCCTCATTACTGACCCTCTGACAGTGCAACACTCCGTCAGTACTGACCCTCTGACAGTGCAACACTCCCTCAGTACTGACCCTCCGACAGTGCAGCATTCCCTCAGCACTGACCCGCCGACAGTGCAGCGCTCCCTCATTACTGACCCTCTGACAGTGCAACACTCCGTCAGTACTGACCCTCTGACAGTGCAACACTCCCTCAGTACTGACCCTCCGACAGTGCAGCATTCCCTCAGCACTGACCCTGCGACAGTGCAGCACTCATTCAGTACTGACCCGCCGACAGTGCAGCACTCAATCAGTCCTGACCCGCCGACAGTGCAGCACTCAATCAGTACTGACCCGCCGACAGTGCAGCACTCCCTCAGTACTGACCCTCCAACAGTACAGCACTCCCTTTGCACTGACCCTTCGACAGTGCAGCACTCCCTCAGTATTGACCCTCTGACAGTGCAGCACTCCCTCAGTATTGACCCTCCGACAGTGCTGCAATCCCCCAGTACTCACCCTCTGACAGTGCAGCACTCCCTCAGTATTGACCCTCCGACAGTGCAACTCTCCCTCAGTACTGACCCTCTGACAGTGCAGCACTCCCTCAGTGCAGATACTCCGACAGTGCAGCACTCCCTCAGTACTGACCATCCGACAGTGCAGCACTCCCTCAGTACTGACCCTCCGTCAGTGCAGCACTCCCTCAGTCCTGACCCTCCGACAGTGCAGCCCTCCCTCAGTCCTGACCCTCCGACAGTGCAGCACTCCCTCAATACTGACCCTCCGACAGTGCAGCACTCCCTCAATACTGACCCTCCGACAGTGCAGCACTCCCTCAGTCCTGACCCTCCGACAGTGCAGCACTCCCTCAGTCCTGACCATCCGACAGTGCAGCACTCCCTCAGCACTGACACTCAGACAGTGCAGCACTCCCTTAGTACTGACCCTCTGACAGTGCAACACTCACTCAGAACTGTCCCTCCAACAGTGCAGCACTCCCGCAGTACTGACCCTCCGACATTGCAGCATTCCCTCAGTACTGACCCTCTGACAGTGCAGCATTCCCTCAGTACTGACCCTCCGACAGTGCAGCATCCCCTCAGTACTGATCCTCTGACAGAGCAGCATTCCCTCAGCACTGACCCTCCGACAGCGCAGCACTCCCTCAGTACTGACCCTCCGACAGTGCAGCCCTCCCTCAGTACTGACCCTCCGATAGTGCACCACCACCTCCGTACTGATCCTCCGACAGTGCAGCTCTCCCTCAGTACTGACCCTCTGACACTCCCTCAAGACTGCCCCATGACAGTGCAGCACCCAGTGAGTACTGATCCTCTGACAGTGCGGCATTCCCTCAGTCCTGACCCTCCGACAGTGTAGCACTCCCTCAGTACTGACCCTCCGACAGTGCAGCACTCCCTCAGTACTGACCCTCCGACAGTGCAGCACTCCCTCAGTACTGAACCTCCTACACTGCAGCTCTCCCTCAGTACTGACCCTCCGACACTGCAGCACTCCCTCAGTACTGACCCTCCGACACTGCAGCACTCCCTCAGTACTGACCCTCCGACACTGCAGCACTCCCTCAGTACTGACCCTCCGACACTGCAGCACTCCCTCAGTACTGTCTCTCCGACAGTGCAGCATTCCCTCAGCACTGACCCTCCGACAGTGCAGCACTCATTCAGTACTGACCCTCCGACAGTGCAGCACACGCTCAGTACTGACCCGCCGACAGTGCAGCACTCCCTCAATCATGCCCCTCTGACAGTGCAGCACTCACTCAGTACTGACCCTCTGACAATGCAGCACTCCCTCAGTACTGACCCTCCAACAGTACAGCACTCCCTTTGCACTGACACTCCGACAGTGCAACACTCAATCAGCACTGACCCTCTGACTGTGCAGCACTCTCTCAGTATTGACCCTCTGACTGTGCAGCACTCCCTCCGTATTGACCCTCCGACAGTGCTGCAATCCCTCAATACTGACCCTCTGACAGTGCAGCACTCCCTCAGTACTGACCCTCCGACAGTTTAGCACTCATCTGTACTGACCCTCCGACAGTGCAACTCTCCCTCAGTACTGACCCTCTGACAGTGCAGCACTCCCTCAGTACAGATACTCCGACAGTGCAGCACTCCCTCAGTACTGGCCCTCCGACAGTGCAGCATTGCCTCAGTACGGACCCTCTGACAGTGCAGCGCTCCCTCAGTACTGACCCTCCGTCAGTGCAGCACTCCCTCAGTACTGACCTTCCGACAGTGCAGCACTCCCTCAGTACTGACCCTCCGACAGTGCAGCACTCCCTCAGTCCTGACCCTCCGACAGTGCAGCACTCCCTCAGCCCTGACCCTCCGACAGTGCAGCACTCCCTCAGCCCTGACCCTCCGACAGTGCAGCACTCCCTCAGCCCTGACCCTCCGACAGTGCAGCACTCCCTCAGCCCTGACCCTCCGACAGTGCAACACTCCCTCAGTACTGACCCTCTGACAGTGCAACACTCCCTCAGTACTGACCCTCCGACAGTGCAGCACTCCCTCAGTACTGACCCTCCGACAGTGCAGCACTCCCTCAGTACTGACCCTCCGACAGTGCAGCACTCCCTCAGTACTGTCTCTCCGACAGTGCAGCATTCCCTCAGCACTGACCCTGCGACAGTGCAGCACTCATTCAGTACTGACCCTCCGACAGTGCAGCACTCCCTCAGTACTGACCCTCCGATAGTGCAGCACTCCCTCAGTACTGTCCCTCTGACAGTGCAGCATTCCCTCAGCACTGACCCTGCGACAGTGCAGCACTCATTCAGTACTGACCCGCCGACAGTGCAGCACTCAATCAGCACTGACCCGCCGACAGTGCAGCACTCCCTCAGTACTGACCCGCCGACAGTGCAGCACTCCCTCAGTACTGACCCTCCAACAGTACAGCACTCCCTTTGCACTGACCCTCCGACAGTGCAGCACTCCCTCAGTATTGACCCTCTGACAGTGCAGCACTCCCTCAGTATTGACCCTCCGACAGTGCTGCAATCCCTCAGTACTGACCCTCTGACAGTGCAGCACTCCCTCAGTGCAGATACTCCGACAGTGCAGCACTCCCTCAGTACTGACCATCCGACAGTGCAGCACTCCCTCAGTACTGACCCTCCGTCAGTGCAGCACTCCCTCAGTCCTGACCCTCCGACAGTGCAGCACTCCCTCAGTCCTGACCCTCCGACAGTGCAGCACTCCCTCAATACTGACCCTCCGACAGTGCAGCACTCCCTCAATACTGACCCTCCGACAGTGCAGCACTCCCTCAGTCCTGACCCTCCGACAGTGCAGCACTCCCTCAGTCCTGACCATCCGACAGTGCAGCACTCCCTCAGTCCTGACCATCCGACAGTGCAGCACTCCCTCAGTCCTGACCATCCGACAGTGCAGCACTCCCTTAGTACTGACCCTCTGACAGTGCAACACTCACTCAGAACTGTCCCTCCAACAGTGCAGCACTCCCTCAGTACTGACCCTCCGACATTGCAGCATTCCCTCAGTACTGACCCTCTGACAGTGCAGCATTCCCTCAGTACTGACCCTCCGACAGTGCAGCATCCCCTCAGTACTGATCCTCTGACAGAGCAGCATTCACTCAGCACTGACCCTCCGACTGTGCAGCCCTCCCTCAGTACTGACCCTCCGATAGTGCACCACCACCTCCGTACTGATCCTCCGACAGTGCAGCTCTCCCTCAGTACTGACCCTCTGACACTCCCTCAAGACTGCCCCATGACAGTGCAGCACCCAGTGAGTACTGATCCTCTGACAGTGCGGCATTCCCTCAGTCCTGACCCTCCGACAGTGTAGCACTCCCTCAGTACTGACCCTCCGACAGTGCAGCACTCCCTCAGTACTGACCCTCCGACAGTGCAGCACTCCCTCAGTACTGACCCTCCGACACTGCAGCACTCCCTCAGTACTGACCCTCCGACACTGCAGCACTCCCTCAGTACTGACCCTCCGACACTGCAGCACTCCCTCAGCACTGACCCTCCGACAGTGCAGCACTCATTCAGTACTGACCCTCCGACAGTGCAGCACACGCTCAGTACTGACCCGCCGACAGTGCAGCACTCCATCAGTACTGACCCTCCGACAGTGCAGCACTCCCTGAGAACTGACCCTCCGACAGTGCAGCACTCCCTCAGTACTGAGCCTCCGACAGTGCAGCACTCCCTCAGTACTGACCCTCCGACAGTGCTGCGCTCACTCAGAACTGTCCGTCCGACAGTGCAACACTCCCTCTGTACTGACCGTCCGACACTGCAGCACTCCCTCAGTACTGACCCTCCGACATTGCAGCATTCCCTCAGTACTGACCCTCTGGCAGTGAAGCATTCCCTCAGTACTGATCCTCCAACAGTGCAGCACTCCCTCAGCACTGACCCTCCGACAGTGCAGCACTCCCTCAGTACTGACCCTCCGACAGTGCAGCACTCACTCAGTACTGACCCTCCGACAGTGCAGCACTCACTCAGGACTGACCCTCCGACAGTGCAGCACTCACTCAGTACTGACCCTCCGACAGTGCAGCACTCCCTCAGTACTGACCCTTCGACAGTGCAGCACTCCCTCAAAACTGTGCCTCTGACAGTGCAGCACTCCCTCAGTACTGACCCTCCGACAGTGCAGCACTCCCTCAGTACTGACCCTCCGACAGTGCAACACTCCCTCAGTACTGACCTCTGACAGTGCAGCAGTCCCTCAGTACTGTCCCTCCGACATTGCAGCACCACCTCCGTACTGATCCTCCGACAGTGCAGCTCTCCCTCAGTACTGACCCTCTGACACTCCCTCAAGACTGCGCCATGACAGTGCAGCACCCAGTGAGTACTGATCCTCTGACAGTGCAGCACTCCCTCAGTACTGACACTCTGACAGTGCAGCACTACCTCAGTACTCACCCTCCAACAGTGCAGCATCCCCTCAGTACTGACCCTCTGACAGAGCAGCATTCCCTCAGCACTGACCCTCTGACAGTGCAGCACTCCCTCAGTACTGACCCTCTGACAGTGCAGCACTACCTCAGTACTGACCCTCCAACAGTGCAGCATCCCCTCAGTACTGACCCTCTGACAGAGCAGCATTCCCTCAGTCCTGACCCTCCGACAGTGCAGCATTCCCTCAGTACTGACCCTCTGGCAGTGAAGCATTCCCTCAGTACTGATCCTCCAACAGTGCAGCACTCCCTCAGCACTGACCCTCCGACAGTGCAGCACTCCCTCAGTACTGACCCTCCAACAGTGCAGCACTCACTCAGTACTGACCCTCCGACAGTGCAGCACTCACTCAGGACTGACCCTCCGACAGTGCAGCACTCACTCAGTACTGACCCTCCGACAGTGCAGCACTCACTCAGTACTGACCCTTCGACAGTGCAGCACTCCCTCAAAACTGTGCCTCTGACAGTGCAGCACTCCCTCAGTACTGACCCTCCGACAGTGCAGCACTCCCTCAGTACTGACCCTCCGACAGTGCAACACTCCCTCAGTACTGACCTCTGACAGTGCAGCAGTCCCTCAGTACTGTCCCTCCGACATTGCAGCACCACCTCCGTACTGATCCTCCGACAGTGCAGCTCTCCCTCAGTACTGACCCTCTGACACTCCCTCAAGACTGCGCCATGACAGTGCAGCACCCAGTGAGTACTGATCCTCTGACAGTGCAGCACTCCCTCAGTACTGACCCTCTGACAGTGCAGCACTACCTCAGTACTGACCCTCCAACAGTGCAGCATCCCCTCAGTACTGACCCTCTGACAGAGCAGCATTCCCTCAGCACTGACCCTCCGACAGTGCAGCACTCCCTCAGTACTGACTCTCTGACTGTGCAGCACTCCCGCAGTACTGACCCTCCAACAGTGTAGCACTCCCTCAGTACTGAACAAAGAACAAAGAACAAAGAAAATTACAGCACAGGAACAGGCCCTTCGGCCCTCCAAGCCTACGCCGATCCAAATCCTCTATCTCAACATGTCGCCTATTTTCTAAGGGTCTGTATCTCTTTGCTTCCTGCCCATTCACGTATCTGTCTAGATACATCTTAAAAGACGCTATCGTGCCCGCTTCTACCACCTCCGCTGGTAATGCGTTCCATGCACCCACCACCCTCTGCGTAAAGAACTTTCCACGCATTTCCCCCCTAAACTTTTCCCCTTTCACTTTGATCTCGTGTCCTCTAGTAATTGAATCCCCCACTCTGGGGAAAAAGCCTCTTGCTATCCACCCTGTCCATACCTCTCATGATTTTGTACACCTCAATCAGGTCCCCCCTCAACCTCCGTCTTTCTAATGAAAATAATCCTAATCTACTCAACCTTTCTTCATAGCTAGCGCCCTCCATACCAGGCAACATCCTGGTGAACCTCCTCTGCACCCTCTCCAAAGCATCCACATCCTTTTGGTAATGTGGCGACCAGAACTGCACGCAGTATTCCAAATGTGGCCGAACCAAAGTCTTATACAACTGTAACATGACCTGCCAACTCTTGTACTCAATACCCCGTCCGATGAAGGAAAGCATGCCGTATGCCTTCTTGACCACTCTATTGACCTGCGTTGCCACCTTCAGGGAACAATGGACCTGAACACCCAAATCTCTCTGGACATCAATTTTCCCCAGGACTTTTCCATTTACTGTATAGTTCACTCTTGAATTGGATCTTCCAAAATGCATCACCTCGCATTTGCCCTGATTGAACTCCATCTGCCATTTCTCTGCCCAACTCTCCAATCTATCTATATTCTGCTGTATTCTCTGACTGTCCCCTTCACTATCTGCTACTCCACCAATCTTAGTGTCGTCTGCAAACTTGCTAATCAGACCACCTATACTTTCCTCCAAATCATTAATGTATATCACAAACAACAGTGGTCCCAGCACGGATCCCTGTGGAACACCACTGGTCACACGTCTCCATTTTGAGAAACTCCCTTCCACTGCTACTCTCTGTCTCCTGTTGCCCAGCCAGTTATTTATCCATCTAGCTAGTACACCTTGGACCCCATGCGCCTTCACTTTCTCCATCAGCCTGCCATGGGGAACCTTATCAAACGCCTTACTGAAGTCCATGTCTATGACATCTACAGCCCTTCCCTCATCAATCAAGCACTTCCCTCAGTACTGACCCTCCGACAGTGCAACATTCCCTCAGTTCTGCCCCTCTGAAAATGCAGCACTCCCTCAGTACTGCCCCATGACAGTGCAGCACTCCCTCAGTACTGACCCTTCGACAGTGCAGCAGTCCCTCAAAACTGTGCCTCTGACAATGCAACACTCCCTCAGTACTGACCCTCTGTCAGTGCAACATTCCCTCAGTACTGAGCCTCCGTCAGTGCAGCACTCCCTCAGTACTGACCCTCCGACAGTGCAACATTCCCTCAGGACTGAGCCTCCGTCAGTGCAGCACTCCCTCAGTACTGACCCTCAGACAGTGCAGCATTCCCTCAGGACTGACCCTCCGACAGTGCAGCACTCCCTCAGTACTGACCCTACGACAGTGCAGCACTCCCTCAGTACTGACCCTCCGACAGTGCAGCACTCCCTCAGTACTGACCCTCCGACAGTGCAACACTCCCTCATTACTGACCCTCCGACAGTGCAACACTCCCTCATTACTGACCCTCCGACAGTGCAACACTCCCTCATTACTGACCCTCCGACAGTGCAACACTCCCTCATTACTGACCCTCCGACAGTGCAGCACTCCCTCAGTACTGACCCTCCGACAGTGCAACACCTCCTCAGTACTGACCCTCCGACAGTGCAGCACTCCCTTAGTACTGACCCTGCAACAGTGCAGCACCCTCATTACTGCCCCATGACAGTGCAGCACTCCCTCAGTACTGACCCTCCGACAGTGCAGCACTCCCTCAGTACTGACCCTCCGACAGTGCAACACTCCCTCAGTACTGACCCTCCGACAGTGCAACACTCCCTCAGTACTGACCCTCCGACAGTGCAACACTCCCTCAGTACTGACCCTCCGACAGTGCAACACTCCCTCAGTACTGACCCTGCGTCAGTGCAGCAATCCCTCAGTACGGACCCTCTGACAGTGCAACATTCCCTCAGTACTGACCCTGCGTCAGTGCAGCACTCCATCAGTACTGACCCTCTGACAGTGCAGCACTCCCTCAGTACTGACCCTGCGACAGTGCAGCACTCCCTCAGTACTGACCCTGCGACAGTGCAGCACTTCCTCAGTACTGCTCCAGAACAGTGCAGCACTCCCTCAGTACTGACCCTGCGACAGTGCAGCACTCCCTCAGTACTGATCCTCCGACAGTGCAGCGCTCCCTCAGTACTGACCCTCTGACAGTGCAGAGCTCCCTCAGTATTGACCCTCTGACAGTGCAACATTCCCTCAGCACTGACCCTCCAACAGTGCAACACTCCCTCAGTACTGACCCTCCGACAGTGCAGCACTCCCTCAGTACTGACCCTGCGACAGTGCAGCACTCCCTCAATACTGCCCCAGCGACAGTGCAGCACTCCCTCAGTACTGACCCTCTGACAGTGCAGCACTCCCTCAGTACTGACCCTCTGACAGTGCAACACTCCCTCAGTACTGACCCTCTGACAGTGCAGCACTCCCTCAGTACTGACCCTCTGACAGTGCAGCACTCCCTCAGTACTGACCCTCTGACAGTGCAACACCCCCTCAGTACTGACCCTCTGACAGTGCAGCACTCCCTCAGTACTGACCCTCTGACAGTGCAACACTCCCTCAGTACTGACCCTCCGACAGTGCAACACTCCCTCAGTACTGACCCTCCGACAGTGCAACACTCCCTCAGTACTGACCCTCCGACAGTGCAACACTCCCTCAGTACTGACCCTCCGACAGTGCAGCAATCCCTTAGTACTGACCCTGCGTCAGTGCAGCAATCCCTCAGTACGGACCCTCTGACAGTGCAGCACTCCCTCAGTACTGACCCTCTGACAGTGCAGCACTCCCTCAGTACTGACCCTCTGACAGTGCAGCACTCCCTCAGTACTGACCCTCTGAGAGTGCAGCACTCCCTCAGTACTGACCCTGTGTCAGTACAGCACTCCCTCAGTACTGACCCTCTGACAGTGCAGCACTCCCTCAGTACTGACCCTCTGACAGTGCAGCACTCCCTCAGTACTGACCCTCTGACAGTGCAGCACTCCCTCAGTACTGACCCTCTGACAGTGCAGCACTCCCTCAGTACTGACCCTCTGAGAGTGCAGCACTCCCTCAGTACTGACCCTCTGAGAGTGCAGCACTCCCTCAGTACTGACCCTCCGACAGTGCAGCAATCCCTTAGTACTGACCCTGTGTCAGTACAGCACTCCCTCAGTACTGACCCTCCGACAGTGCAGCACTCCCTCAGTACTGACCCTCCGACAGTGCAACACTCCCTCAGTACCGACCATCTGACAGTGCAGCACTCCCTCAGTACTGACCCTCTGACAGTGCAGCACTCCCTCAGTACTGACCCTCTGACAGTGCAACACCCCCTCAGTACTGACCCTCTGACAGTGCAGCACTCCCTCAGTACTGACCCTCTGACAGTGCAACACTCCCTCAGTACTGACCCTCCGACAGTGCAACACTCCCTCAGTACTGACCCTCCGACAGTGCAACACTCCCTCAGTACTGACCCTCCGACAGTGCAACACTCCCTCAGTACTGACCCTCCGACAGTGCAGCAATCCCTTAGTACTGACCCTGCGTCAGTGCAGCAATCCCTCAGTACGGACCCTCTGACAGTGCAGCACTCCCTCAGTACTGACCCTCTGACAGTGCAGCACTCCCTCAGTACTGACCCTCTGACAGTGCAGCACTCCCTCAGTATTGACCCTCTGACAGTGCAGCACTCCCTCAGTACTGACCCTGTGTCAGTACAGCACTCCCTCAGTACTGACCCTCCGACAGTGCAACACTCCCTCAGTACTGACCCTCTGACAGTGCAACACTCCCTCAGTACTGACCCTCTGACAGTGCAGCACTCCCTCAGTACTGACCCTCCGACAGTGCAACACTCCCTCAGTACTGACCCTCTGACAGTGCAGCACTCCCTCAGTACAATACCAGATGTGTCATCCTGTGTTTTTGTGCTCAAGTCTCTGGAGTGGGAATCGATCCCACCACAATGACACTCGACAGATCCCACTGTCGCTGGAGAATTTCTGGAAACTCCGCCAGCTCAGTCAGCACTGACCCAATCATTAACCTCCGAACTGAGCAACTCTGCTGTAAAATTCACTCTCACAATGAAGCTGATTCCATCCTGATGGGAAGTGACAGGAATCTGCAGGATTGGATTTTATGACGCCACTAACTTCTGTACTTAATAATACACCAATTAACATCATTAACCAGGGAAGTGAACCGTGCTGATAGCGAGTGGTTTAGTTAATGCTAATGACAGGCTCTTTGTCACATGACATATTGTAGCAATGTTTAAATCCCTGAAATAATTGTCAAGTGGTGAGTGGATTTGTAGAAGTAACAATGATCCATAAGATGCTGCATTTACTCTCCAGTGTGACAGCAACAGTTTCCGGAATTTATGATCCTCCTGTTGAAATATCTCCCCTCACTAGGTTGATGCAGTGACACTCAGCAAGAAGCTGTTGTGTCTCTCACTGCCTGGGGATGGATGTTTAATTACTGTTTCAACAAAAACAACTTGCATTTATATCGTACCTTCAGCATCGTGAAATGTCTCAATGTGCTTCACAGGAGCATAAATCAGACAAAAATTGACACTGAAACACATCAAGAAATATTAGAACTGATGACCAAAAGCTCGGTTAAAGTGGCAGCTTTTAGGAGAAGGAGAGAGTCGGAAAGGTTTAGGGAGGGAATTCCAGAGCTTAGGGCCCAGGCAGCTGAATGCACGGCCGCCAATGGTGGAGTGATGGAAATTGAGGATGTGCGGAATTGGAGGAGCACAGAGACCTCGGAGGGTTGTAGGGTGGAAAGAAGTAACATAGATAGGCAGGGGCAAAGCCAAGGAAGGGTTTGAAAACAAGGATGCAAATTTTAAAATTGAGGTGTTGCTGGACCAGGAGCCAACGTACAGGGGGTGATGTGTTGGTCAAAGAGTACAGGGGGACAGGTATCGGTCAGTGAGCACAGGGGGTGAGGAGTCAGTCAGTGTGTACAGGGGGTGAGGTGTTCGTCAAAGAGTACAGGGGGTGAGGTGTCGGTCAGTGAGTACAGGGGGTGAGGTGTCAGTCAGTGACTACAGGGGGTGAGGTTTCGGTCAGTGTGTACAGGGGGTGAGGTGTCAGTCAGTGAGTACAGGGGGTGAGGTTTCGGTCAGTGACTACAGGGGGTGAGGTTTCGGTCAGTGTGTACAGGGGTGAGGTGTCGGTCAGTGTGTACAGGGGTGAGGTGTAGGTCAGTGAGTACAGGGGGAGAGGTATCGGTCAGTGCGCACAGGGGGTGAGGAGTCAGTCAGTGTGTACAGGGGGTGAGGTGTACGTCAAAGAGTACAGGGGGTGAGGTGTTCGTCAAAGAGTACAGGGGGTGAGGTGTCGGTCAGTGAGTACAGGGGGTGAGGTGTCGGTCAGTGACTACAGGGGGTGAGGTTTCGGTCAGTGAGTCCAGGGGGTGAGGTGTCGGTCAGTGGGTACAGGGGGTGATGTGTCGGTCAGTGAGTACAGGGGGTGATGTGTCGGTCAGTGAGTACAGGGGGTGATGTGTCAGTGAGTGAGTACAGGGGGTGAGGTGTCGGACAGTGAGTACAGGGGGTGATGTGTCAGTCAGTGAGTACAGGGGGTGATGTTTCAGTCAGTGAGAACAGGGGTTGAGCTGTCGGTCAGAGAGTACAGGGGGTGATGTGTCAGTCAGTGAGTACAGGGGGGGATGTGTCAGTCAGTGAGTACAGGGGGTGATGTGTCGGTCAGTGGGTACAGGGGGTGATGTGTCGGTCAGTGAGTACAGGGGGTGATGTGTCAGTCAGTGAGTACAGGGGGTGATGTGTCAGTCAGTGAGTACAGGGGGTGATGTGTCAGTCAGTGAGTACAGGGGGTGATGTGTCAGTCAGTGAGTACAGGGGGTGAGGTGTCGGTCAGTGAGTACAGGGGGTGATGTGTCAGTCAGTGAGTACAGGGGGTGATGTGTCAGTCAGTGAGTACAGGGGGTGAGGTGTCGGTCAGTGAGTACAGGGGGTGATGTGTCGGTCAGTGAGTACAGGGGGTGATGTGTCGGTCAGTGAGTACAGGGGGTGATGTGTCAGTCAGTGAGTACAGGGGGTGAGGTGTCGGTCAGTGAGTACAGGGGGTGAGGTGTCGGTCAGTGAGTACAGGGGGTGAGGTGTCGGTCAGTGAGTACAGGGGGTGATGTGTCAGTGAGTGAGTACAGGGGGTGATGTGTCGGTCAGTGAGTACAGGGGGCGATGTGTCGGTCAGTGAGTGAGTACAGGGGGTGATGTGTCGGTCAGTGAGTACAGGGGGTGATGTGTCGGTCAGTGAGTACAGGGGGTGATGTGTCGGTCAGTGAGTACAGGGGGTGATGTGTCGGTCAGTGAGTACAGGGGGTGATGTGTCAGTCAGTGAGTACAGGGGGTGATGTGTCGGTCAGTGAGTACAGGGGGTGATGTGTCAGTCAGTGAGTACAGGGGGTGATGTGTCAGTCAGTGAGTACAGGGGGTGATGTGTCAGTCAGTGAGTACAGGGGGTGATGTGTCAGTCAGTGAGTACAGGGGGTGATGTGTCGGTCAGTGAGTACAGGGGGTGATGTGTCAGTCAGTGAGTACAGGGGGTGATGTGTCAGTCAGTGAGTACAGGGGGTGATGTGTCGGTCAGTGAGTACAGGGGGTGAGGTGTCGGTCAGTGAGTACAGGGGGTGATGTGTCGGTCAGTGAGTACAGGGGGTGATGTGTCGGTCAGTGAGTACAGGGGGTGATGTGTCGGTCAGTGAGTACAGGGGGTGATGTGTCAGTCAGTGAGTACAGGGGGTGATGTGTCAGTCAGTGAGTACAGGGGGTGAGGTGTCGGTCAGTGAGTACAGGGGGTGATGTGTCGGTCAGTGAGTACAGGGGGTGATGTGTCAGTCAGTGAGTACAGGGGGTGATGTGTCAGTCAGTGAGTACAGGGGGTGAGGTGTCAGTCAGTGAGTACAGGGGGTGAGGTGTCGGTCAGTGAGTACAGGGGGTGATGTGTCAGTGAGTGAGTACAGGGGGTGATGTGTCGGTCAGTGAGTACAGGGGGCGATGTGTCGGTCAGTGAGTGAGTACAGGGGGTGATGTGTCGGTCAGTGAGTGAGTACAGGGGGTGATGTGTCGGTCAGTGAGTACAGGGGGTGATGTGTCAGTGAGTGAGTACAGGGGGTGAGGTGTCGGTCAGTGAGTACAGGGGGTGATGTGTCGGTCAGTGAGTGAGTACAGGGGGTGATGTGTCAGTGAGTGAGTACAGGGGGTGATGTGTCAGTCAGTGAGTACAGGGGGTGATGTGTCAGTCAGTGAGTACAGGGGGTGATGTGTCAGTCAGTGAGTACAGGGGGTGATGTGTCAGTCAGTGAGTACAGGGGGTGATGTGTCAGTCAGTGAGTACAGGGGGTGATGTGTCGGTCAGTGAGTACAGGGGGTGAGGTGTCGGTCAGTGAGTACAGGGGGTGATGTGTCAGTCAGTGGGTACAGGGGGTGAGGTGTCAGTCAGTGAGTACAGGGGGTGATGTGTCGGTCAGTGGGTACAGGGGGTGATGTGTCAGTCAGTGAGTACAGGGGGTGATGTGTCAGTCAGTGAGTACAGGGGGTGATGTGTCGGTCAGTGAGTACAGGGGGTGATGTGTCGGTCAGTGGGTACAGGGGGTGATGTGTCGGTCAGTGAGTACAGGGGGTGATGTGTCAGTCAGTGGGTACAGGGGGTGATGTGTCAGTCAGTGAGTACAGGGGGTGAGGTGTCGGTCAGTGAGTACAGGGGGTGATGTGTCGGTCAGTGAGTGAGTACAGGGGGTGATGTGTCGGTCAGTGAGTACAGGGGGTGATGTGTCGGTCAGTGTGTACAGGGGGTGAGGTGTCAGTCAGTGAGTACAGGGGGTGATGTGTCAGTCAGTGAGTACAGGGGGTGATGTGTCAGTCAGTGAGTACAGGGGGTGATGTGTCGGTCAGTGAGTACAGGGGGTGATGTGTCAGTCAGTGGGTACAGGGGGTGATGTGTCAGTCAGTGAGTACAGGGGGTGATGTGTCAGTCAGTGAGTACAGGGGGTGAGGTGTCGGTCAGTGAGTACAGGGGGTGATGTGTCAGTCAGTGAGTACAGGGGGTGATGTGTCAGTCAGTGAGTACAGGGGGTGAGGTGTCGGTCAGTGAGTACAGGGATTAATGTGTCAGTCAGTGAGTACAGGGGGTGAGGTGTCAGTCAGTGAGTACAGGGGGTGAGGTGTCAGTCAGTGAGTACAGGGGGTGATGTGTCGGTCAGTGAGTGAGTACAGGGGGTGATGTGTCGGTCAGTGAGTACAGGGGGTGATGTGTCAGTCAGTGAGTACAGGGGGTGATGTGTCAGTCAGTGAGTACAGGGGGTGATGTGTCAGTCAGTGAGTACAGGGGGTGATGTGTCGGTCAGTGAGTACAGGGGGTGATGTGTCAGTCAGTGAGTACAGGGGGTGATGTGTCAGTCAGTGAGTACAGGGGGTGATGTGTCGGTCAGTGAGTACAGGGGGTGATGTGTCAGTCAGTGAGTACAGGGGGTGATGTGTCGGTCAGTGGGTACAGGGGGTGAGGTGTCGGTCAGTGAGTACAGGGGGTGATGTGTCGGTCAGTGAGTACAGGGGGTGATGTGTCGGTCAGTGAGTACAGGGGGCGATGTGTCAGTGAGTGAGTACAGGGGGTGATGTGTCAGTGAGTGAGTACAGGGGGTGAGGTGTCAGTCAGTGAGTACAGGGGGTGAGGTGTCGGTCAGTGAGTACAGGGGGTGATGTGTCAGTGAGTGAGTACAGGGGGTGAGGTGTCAGTCAGTGAGTACAGGGGGTGATGTGTCAGTGAGTGAGTACAGGGGGTGATGTGTCGGTCAGTGAGTACAGGGGGTGATGTGTCGGTCAGTGAGTACAGGGGGTGATGTGTCGGTCAGTGAGTGAGTACAGGGGGTGATGTGTCGGTCAGTGAGTACAGGGG
Source organism: Heterodontus francisci (assembly GCF_036365525.1). Classification (NCBI taxonomy): domain Eukaryota; kingdom Metazoa; phylum Chordata; class Chondrichthyes; order Heterodontiformes; family Heterodontidae; genus Heterodontus; species Heterodontus francisci. The sequence goes on along the minus strand of NC_090378.1, from coordinate 2,262,397 downwards.
GTGATGTGTCGGTCAGTGAATACAGGGGGTGATGTGTCAGTGAGTGAGTAAAGGGGGTGAGGTGTCGGTCAGTGAGTACAGGGGGTGATGTGTCAGTGAGTGAGTACAGTGGGTGAGGTTTCGGTCAGTGAGTACAGGGGGTGATGTGTCAGTCAGTGGGTACAGGGGGTGAGGTGTCGGTCAGTGAGTACAGTGGGTGAGGTTTCGGTCAGTGAGTACAGGGGGTGATGTGTCAGTCAGTGGGTACAGGGGGTGAGGTGTCGGTCAGTGAGTACAGGGGGTGATGTGTCGGTCAGTGAGTACAGGGGGTGATGTGTCAGTGAGTGAGTACAGGGGGTGATGTGTCGGTCAGTGAGTACAGGGGGTGATGTGTCAGTGAGTGAGTACAGGGGGTGAGGTGTCAGTGAGTGAGTACAGGGGGTGATGTGTCGGTCAGTGAGTGAGTACAGGGGGTGATGTGTCGGTCAGTGAGTACAGGGGGTGATGTGTCAGTGAGTGAGTACAGGGGGTGAGGTGTCGGTCAGTGAGTACAGGGGGTGATGTGTCGGTCAGTGAGTGAGTACAGGGGGTGATGTGTCGGTCAGTGAGTACAGGGGGTGATGTGTCGGTCAGTGAATACAGGGGGTGATGTGTCAGTGAGTGAGTACAGGGGGTGATGTGTCAGTGAGTGAGTACAGGGGGTGAGGTGTCGGTCAGTGAGTACAGGGGGTGATGTGTCGGTCAGTGAGTGAGTACAGGGGGTGAGTACAGGGGGTGATGTGTCGGTCAGTGAGTACAGGGGGTGATGTGTCGGTCAGTGAATACAGGGGGTGATGTGTCGGTCAGTGAATACAGGGGGTGATGTGTCGGTCAGTGAGTACAGGGGGTGATGTGTCGGTCAGTGAGTACAGGGGGTGATGTGTCAGTCAGTGAGTACAGGGGGTGATGTGTCAGTCAGTGAGTACAGGGGGTGATGTGTCAGTCAGTGAGTACAGGGGGTGATGTGTCAGTCAGTGAGTACAGGGGGTGATGTGTCGGTCAGTGAGTACAGGGGGTGATGTGTCGGTCAGTGAGTACAGGGGGTGAGGTGTCGGTCAGTGAGTACAGGGGGTGATGTGTCAGTCAGTGGGTACAGGGGGTGAGGTGTCAGTCAGTGAGTACAGGGGGTGATGTGTCGGTCAGTGGGTACAGGGGGTGATGTGTCAGTCAGTGAGTACAGGGGGTGATGTGTCAGTCAGTGAGTACATGGGGTGAGGTGTCAGTCAGTGAGTACAGGGGGTGATGTGTCAGTCAGTGAGTACAGGGGGTGATGTGTCAGTCAGCGAGTACAGGGGGTGATGTGTCAGTCAGCGAGTACAGGGGGTGATGTGTCGGTCAGCGAGTACAGGGGGTGATGTGTCGGTCAGTGGGTACAGGGGGTGATGTGTCGGTCAGTGAGTACAGGGGGTGATGTGTCAGTCAGTGGGTACAGGGGGTGAGGTGTCAGTCAGTGAGTACAGGGGGTGATGTGTCAGTGAGTGAGTACAAGGGGTGATGTGTCGGTCAGTGAGTACAGGGGGTGATGTGTCAGTCAGTGAGTACAGGGGGTGAGGTGTCGGTCAGTGAGTACAGGGGGTGATGTGTCGGTCAGTGAGTGAGTACAGGGGGTGATGTGTCGGTCAGTGAGTACAGGGGGTGATGTGTCGGTCAGTGTGTACAGGGGGTGAGGTGTCAGTCAGTGACTACAGGGGGTGATGTGTCAGTCAGTGAGTACAGGGGGTGATGTGTCAGTCAGTGAGTACAGGGGGTGATGTGTCGGTCAGTGGGTACAGGGGGTGAGGTGTCGGTCAGTGAGTACATGGGGTGATGTGTCAGTCAGTGGGTACAGGGGGTGAGGTGTCAGTCAGTGAGTACAGGGGGTGATGTGTCGGTCAGTGGGTACAGGGGGTGATGTGTCAGTCAGTGAGTACAGGGGGTGATGTGTCAGTCAGTGAGTACAGGGGGTGAGGTGTCGGTCAGTGAGTACAGGGATTAATGTGTCAGTCAGTGACTACAGGGGGTGATGTGTCAGTCAGTGAGTACAGGGGGTGAGGTGTCGGTCAGTGAGTACAGGGGGTGATGTGTCGGTCAGTGAGTGAGTACAGGGGGTGATGTGTCGGTCAGTGAGTACAGGGGGTGAGGTGTCAGTCAGTGAGTACAGGGGGTGAGGTGTCAGTCAGTGAGTACAGGGGGTGAGGTGTCAGTCAGTGAGTACAGGGGGTGAGGTGTCAGTCAGTGAATACAGGGGGTGAGGTGTCGGTCAGTGAGTACAGGGGGTGATGTGTCAGTCAGTGAGTACAGGGGGTGAGGTGTCAGTCAGTGAGTACAGGGGGTGATGTGTCGGTCAGTGAGTACAGGGGGTGATGTGTCAGTCACTGAGTACAGGGGGTGATGTGTCGGTCAGTGAGTACAGGGGGTGATGTGTCGGTCAGTGAGTACAGGGGGTGATGTGTCGGTCAGTGAGTACAGGGAGTGATGTGTTCGTGAGTGAGTACAGGGGGTGATGTGTCAGTCAGTGAGTACAGGGGGTGATGTGTCAGTGAGTGAGTACAGGGGGTGATGTGTCAGTGAGTGAGTACAGGGGGTGATGTGTCGGTCAGTGAGTACAGGGGGTGATGTGTCGTTCAGTGAGTACAGGGGGTGAGGTGTCGGTCAGTGAGTACAGGGGGTGAGGTGTCGGTCAGTGAGTACAGGGGGTGATGTGTCGGTCAGTGAGTACAGGGGGTGATGTGTCGGTCACTGGGTACAGGGGGTGATGTGTCGGTCACTGGGTACAGGGGGTGATGTGTCGGTCAGTGAGTACAGGGGGTGATGTGTCGGTCAGTGGTTACAGGGGGTGATGTGTCGGTCAGTGAGTACAGGGGGTGAGGTGTCGGTCAGTGAGTACAGGGGGTGAGGTGTCAGTCAGTGAGTACAGGGGGTGAGGTGTCAGTCAGTGAGTACAGGGGGTGAGGTGTCAGTCAGTGAGTACAGGGGGTGATGTGTCGGTCAGTGAGTACAGGGGGTGATGTGTCGGTCAGTGAGTAGAGGGGGTGATGTGTCGGTCAGTGAGTACAGGGGGTGAGGTGTCAGTCAGTGAGTACAGGGGGTGATGTGTCGGTCAGTGAGTACAGGGGGTGATGTGTCGGTCAGTGAGTAGAGGGGGTGATGTGTCGGTCAGTGAGTACAGGGGGTGATGTGTCGGTCAGTGGTTACAGGGGGTGATGTGTCGGTCAGTGAGTACAGGGGGTGATGTGTCAGTCAGTGAGTACAGGGGGTGATGTGTCAGTCAGTGAGTACAGGGGGTGTTGTGTCGGTCAGTGAGTACAGGGGGTGATGTGTCAGTCAGTGTGTACAGGGGGTGATGTGTCGGTCAGTGAGTACAGGGGGTGATGTGTCGGTCAGTGAGTACAGGGGGTGATGTGTCAGTCAGTGGGTTCATGGGGTGAAGTGTCAGTCACTGGGCACAGGGGGTGATGTGTCGGTCACTGGGTACAGGGGGTTGATGTGTCAGTCACTGGGTACAGGGGGTTGATGTGTCAGTCAGTGAGCACAGGGGGTGATGTGTTGGTCTTTGGTACAGGGGTTGAGATGTCGGTCAGTGGGTACAAGGGGGTGATGTGTTGGTCACTGGGTACAGGGGGTGATGTGTCGGTCAGTGAGCACAGGGGGTGATGTGTTGGTCGTTGGTACAAGGGGTTGATGTGTCGGTCAGTGGGTACATGGGGTGAAGTGTAGGTCAGTGGGTGCAGGGGAGTGATGTGTCAGTCACTGGGTACAGGGGGTGATGTGTCAGTCAGTGAGTACAGGGGTTGATGTGTCAGTCAGTGGGTACAAGGGGTTGAGATGTCGGTCAGTGGGTACAGGGGAGTGATGTGTGAACGGGACTTGGTGCTGGTTAGGACATGAGTAGCAGAGTTTTGGTTGAGCTGAAGTTTTCGGACAGTGGAGATGGGAGGTGACCAGGAGGATATTGGAATAGTCGAGTCTGGAGGTGACACAGCTACAGATTGTTGCAGTTGAACAAGAAACAAGAAATCATATCGAGAAACGTGTCACTGTTTGGGATTGAGAATAAGAGAGCGATCGAAGGACTGGTGGATTGAGACAGTGAGACACTGTCTATCTCTCCACTCTCCCCCGTGGTTTCACACTGAACACACACCAGCGATTCCCCTCGAGATTCCTCACTGTTTAAGCACATCATTTGATAGAATGGTCAGTTGTAGCACTGGGGCACGATGCTGGGAATCATGTAGAGAGGGCACAGCAATTCAGGAGCACTTAACATCTTTACTGTTCGATTGTTCATTCATACTTTACAGTTTTAGGATTCTGTTACTAATGTTCACTCGATTCAATTTACACAGAGAATTAAAAATAATCTATTGCAATATGCAACTTTAGTTAATGCCTTTAGTCGATGCTGTGACAATTGTAGATTCATTAATCTCTATTATCTCTGTACATTGCCGCCCTCTCCACCTTTATCAGAGACATTAGTTTTATTGATTGCTGCAACAACCACTTTGTTCAGGTTCAGGTCTAGCAGGCGAGCTCTCTGATCATTTCGAAAAGGAAGAGGTTGTGCTGATTCAGCGTTGCTGATGTCATTTCGAGCAGCAGCAAAGTGTCCATTCTCAGGATGCACTGCAGCAACCCGCCAAGCTTTCTTCGACAGGATCTCCCAAAACTGTCACGTCTGGCACCTGGAAAAGCAAGGCAGCAAACGTATGGGAACATCATCACTTGATCATTCCCCTCCAAGTCACACACCATTCTGACTTGGAATTGTGTCATTCCCACTGATGGGGAATCTGTCCCAGTGACGAGGAAATCACTGAGGAAATGAATGAACAAAGAACAAAGATAATTACAGCACAGGAACAGGCCCTTCGGCCCTCCAAGCCTGCGCCGATCCAGATCCTCTCTCTAAACATGTCGCCTATTTTCTAAGGTTCTGTATCTCTTTTCTTCCTGCCCATTCATGTATGTCTCGATACATCTTAAAAGACGCCATCGTGCCCGCATCTAGCACCTCCGCTGGCAACGCATTCCAGGCACCCACCACCCTCTGCGTAAAGAACTTTCCACGCAAATCCCCCCTAAACTTTTCCCCTTTCACTTTGAACTCGTGTCCTCTAGTAATTGAATCCCCCACTCTGGGGAAAAAGCCTCTTGCTATCCACCCTGTCTATACCTCTCATGATTTTGTACACCTCAATCAGGTCCCCCCTCAACCTCCGTCTTTCTAATGAAAATAATCCTAATCTACTCAACCTCTCTTCATAGCTAGCGCCCTCCATACCAGGCAACATCCTGGTGAACCTCCTCTGCACCCTCTCCAAAACATCCACATCCTTTTGGTAATGTGGCGACCAGAACTGCACGCAGTATTCCAAATGTGGCCGAACCAAAGTCCTATACAACTGTAACATGACCTGCCAACTCTTGTACTCAATACCCCGTCCGATGAAGGAAAGCATGCCGTATGCCTTCTTGACCACTCTATTTACCTGCGTTGCCACCTTCAGGGAACAATGGACCTGAACACCCAAATCTCTCTGAACATCAATTTTCCCCAGGACTTTTCCATTTACTGTATAGTTCACTCTTGAATTGGATCTTCCAAAATGCATCACCTCGCATTTGCCCTGATTGAACTCCATCTGCCATTTCTCTGCCCAACTCTCCAATCTATCTATATTCTGCTGTATTCTCTGACAATCCCCTTCACTATCTGCTACTCCACCAATCTTAGTGTCGTCGGCAAACTTGCTAATCAGTCCACCTATACTTTCCTCCAAATCATTAATGTATATCACAAACAACAGTGGTCCCAGCACGGATCCCTGTGGAACACCACTGGTCACACGTCTCCATTTTGAGAAACTCCCTTCTACTGCTACTCTCTGTCTCCTGTTGCCCAGCCAGTTCTTTATCCATCTAGCTAGTACACCTTGGACCCCATGCGCCTTCACTTTCTCCATCAGCCTGCCATGGGGAACCTTATCAAACGCCTTACTGAAGTCCATGTATATGACATCTACAGCCCTTCCCTCATCAATCAACTTTGTCACTTCCTCAAAGAATTCTATTAAGTTGGTAAGACATGACCTTCCCTGCACAAAACCATGTTGCCTATCACTGATAAGCCCATTTTCTTCCAAATGGGAATAGATCCTATCCCTCAGTATCTTCTCCAGCAGCTTCCCTACCACTGACGTCAGGCTCACCGGTCTATAATTACCTGGATTATCCCCGCTACCCTTCTTAAACAAGGGGACAACATTAGCAATTCTCCAGTCCTCCGGGACCTCACCCGTGTTTAAGGATGCTGCAAAGATATCTGTTAAGGCCCCAGCTATTTCCTCTCTCGCTTCCCTCAGTAACCTGGGATAGATCCCATCCGGACCTGGGGACTTGTCCACCTTAATGCCCTTTAGAATACCCAACACTTCCTCCCTCCTTATGCCGACTTGACCTAGTGTAATCAAACATCTGTTCCTAACCTCAACATCCGTCATGTCCCTCTCCTCGGTGAATACCGATGCAAAGTACTCGTTTAGAATCTCACCCATTTTCTCTGAGTCCAAGCATAACATTCCTCCTTTGTCCTTTAGTGGGCCAATCCTTTCTCTAGTTACCCTCTTTCTCCTTATATATGAATAAAAGGCTTTGGGATTTTCTTTAACCCTGTTTGCTAAAGATATTTCATGACCCCTTTTAGCCCTCTTAATTCCTCGTTTCAGATTGGTCCTGCATTCCCGATATTCTTTCAAAGCTTCGTCTTTCATCAGCCGCCTAGACCTTATGTATGCTTCTTTTTTCCTCTTAGCTAGTCTCACAATTTCACCTGTCATCCATGGTTCCCTAATCTTGCCATTTCTATCCCTCATTTTCACAGGAACATGTCTCTCCTGCACGCTAATCAACCTCACTTTAAAAGCCGACCACATATCACATGTGGATTTACCTTCAAACAGCTGCTCCCAATCTACATTCCCCAGCTCCTGCCGAATTTTGGTATAGTTGGCCTTCCCCCAATTTAGCACTCTTCCTTTAGGACCACTCTCGTCTTTGTCCATGAGTATTTTAAAGCTTACGGAATTGCGATCACTATTCCCAAAGTAGTCCCCTACTGAAACTTCAAACACCTGGCCCGGCTCATTCCCCAACACCAGGTCCAGTATGGCCCCTTCCCGAGTTGGACTATTTACATACTGCTCTAGAAAACCCTCCTGGATGCTCCTTACAAATTCTGCTCCATCTAGACCTCTAACACTAAGTGAATCCCAGTCAAAGTTGGGAAAATTAAAATCTCCTATCACCACCTCCCTGTTGCTCCTACATCTTTCCATAATCTGTTTACATATTTGTACCTCTATCTCACGCTCGCTGTTGGGAGGCCTGTAGTACAGCCCCAACATTGTTACCGCACCCTTCCTATTTCTGAGTTCTGTCCATATTGCCTCACTGCTCGAGTCCTCCATAGTGCCCTCCTTCAGCACAGCTGTGATATCCTCTTTGACCAGTAATGCAACTCCTCCACCCCTTTTACCTCCCTCTCTATCCCGCCTGAAGCATCGATATCCTGGGATATTTAGTTGCCAATCATGCCCTTCCCTCAACCAAGTCTCAGTAATAGCAATAACATCATACTCCCAGGTACTAATCCAAGCCCTAAGTTCATCTGCCTTACCTACTACACTTCTTGCATTAAAACAAATGCACCTCAGACCAGCAGTCCCTTTATATTCATCATCTGCTCCCTGCCTGCTCTTCCCCTTAGTCACACTGACTTCATTATCTAGTTCCTTACAGGCTTTTGTTGCTACCTCCTTACTGTCAACTGACCTCAATTGGTTCCCATCCCCCTGCCACATTCATTTAAACCCTCCCCAACAGCGTTAGCAAAAGCACCCCCAAGGACATTGGTTCCAGTCCGGCCCAGGTGTTGACCGTCCAATTTGTAACAGTCCCACCTCCCCCAGAACCGGTCCCAATGTCCCAAAAATCTGAACCCCTCCTTCCTGCACCATCTCTCAAGCCACGCATTCATCCTGACTATTCTTTCATTTTTACTCTGACTATCACGTGGCACTGGTAGCAATCCTGAGATTACTACCTCTGAGGTCCTGCTTTTTAACTTGGCTCCTAACTCCCTAAACTCTGCTTGTAGGACCTCATCCCGTTTTTTACCTATATCATTGGTGCCTATGTGCACAATGACAACTGGCTGTTCACCCTCCCCTTTCAGAATGTTCTGCAGCCGATCTGAGACATCCCTGACCCGTGCACCTGGGAGGCAACATACCATTCGGGAGCCTCGTTTTCGACCACAGAGCCGCCTGTCTACTCCCCTTACAATCGAATCCCCTACGACTATAGCCCTTCCACTCTTTTTCCCGCCCTTCTGAACAGCAGAGCCTGCCACGGTGCCATGGACCTGGCTGCTGCTGCCTTCCCCTGGTGAGCCATCTCCCTCAACAGTATCCAAAACGGTATACTTGTTTTGGAGGGAGATGACCGCAGGGGACTCCTGCGCTGCCTTCCTGCTCTTTCTCTGCCTTTTGGTCACCCATTCCCTTTCTCCCTCAGCAATCCTAATCTGCGGTGTGACCAATTCACTAAATGTGCTATCCACGACCTCCTCAGCATCGCGGATGCTCCAAACTGAGTCCATCCGCAGCTCCAGAGCCGTCATGCGGTCTAACAAGAGCTGCAGCTGGACACACTTCCTGCACGTGAAGGAGTCAGGGACATCAGCCATGTCCCTGAGCTCCCACATTGAGCAAGAGGAGCATGACACGGGTCTGAGATCTCCTGCCATTTTTAATCTTAAGCTTAACTTAGTTAAATGAAAAAGGAACGAAAAGTTTTTACCAATCACGATAAAACCAGAGAAAAGAAAAAGCCTTACCTTATAAACACCCCACCGAGTCCTTTTTTTTTGGTTAGAGGAGGAGGGCAGGTGGGAGAGACTACAAGTTTTGTGTCTCGGGTTCAGAAACCGCCCAGCAGCCCCCTGGCCTCCGCCGAAAACAAAAGGAAATTAAGTTTACTTTCAAACTGACCTTCCCAGCTGCTCCCTCGCTCGCACTCTCTGCTCCCGAAAAAGCTGCTGCAATGAAAGGAAAGTTATTTTAAACAGCCCAAATATATAGTGTTTTACTTACCCAGCAGCCCCCTGGCCTCCGCCGAAAACAAAAGGAAATTAAGTTTACTTTCAAACTGACCTTCCCAGCTGCTCACTCGCTCACACTCTGCTCCCGAAAAAGCTGCTGCAATGAAAGGAAAGTTATTTTAAACCGCCCAAATATATAGTGTTTTACTTGCCCAGCAGCCCCCTGGCCTCTGCCGAAAACAAAAGGAAATTAAGTTTACTTTCAAACTGACCTTCCCAGCTGCTCCCTCGCTCGCACTCTCTGCTCCCGAAAAAGCTGCTGCAATGAAAGGAAAGTTATTTTAAACAGCCCAAATATATAGTGTTTTACTTACCCAGCAGCCCCCTGGCCTCCGCCGAAAACAAAAGGAAATTAAGTTTACTTTCAAACTGACCTTCCCAGCTGCTCACTCGCTCACACTCTGCTCCCGAAAAAGCTGCTGCAATGAATGCTGAACTTTGTTACAGGATTATTTTTCAATAAATTGTGATTATAAAAGTTTAAGGTGGAATCCAGAGGTCATGTGATCTCACATCTATTCTGTGACTGGACAAGACAGAAGTCTTGGTTTTCAGGTCAGCAGAGAATTCAGATCAAAGACTATGTTTTGAGAAAACAGAGACGACAGGGATAACACCTGAAGAACAATGAGTTTCGTCCTCCCAGACTCTTAGGTCGTAAAACTGGGGTCAGTGGTTCTGAAGGTGCAGATGTACCAAGCAGCAGTTTACACCTGAGAACAAAGGAAGTCCCAGGTAGCTCTGTGAAACCAGATTTCTGGACTTTGCATATTGGAACAAGACAATAAGCTATTGATGTGCGGCTCCAGATAAATTTGACAGATTTTCTGAAGGCAGGCAGGCTGTAAGAGATGAAAGAGATGGAATAAAAGGGACAGTAGCAACATGGATATGAAATTGGCTGAGTGACAGGAAACAAAGGTCCCCGGGTTCTGATGGACATTATCCTTGGGTGTTAAAAGAAGTGGCTAGTGAGAGAGTTGATGCGTTAGTTTTAATTTTCCAAAATTCCCTAGATTCGGTGAAGGTTCTGTTAGATTGGAAAATATCAAATGTAACTCCTTTATCCAAAAAGGGAGGGAGACAGAAAGCAGAAAACTACAAATAAAAATAAGAAATGCTGGAAATACTCAGCAGGTCTGGCAGCATCTGTGGAGAGAGAAGCAGAGTTAATGTTTCAGGTCAGTGACCCTTCTTCAGAACTGGCAAATATTAGAAATGTAGAAGGTTATAAGCAAGTAAAGTGGGGGTGGGGCAAGGGATAACAAAGGAGAAGGTGTAAATAGGACAAGGTCACAGAATAGCTGACCAGAATATCATGGAGCAAAGGCAAACAATATGTCACAGCCAGATCTCTGTACTCATGCTTTGTCTTTCAACACACATTAACATTCCATCTTTGCTGCCTCCAGGGAATAGAATATAAAAGTAGGGAAGTGTTGCTGCAACCGTACAAGGCATTAGTGAGACCGCACCTGGAGTATTGCATACAGTTTTGGTCCCCTTACTTGAGGATGGATGTAGTTGCATTGGAGGCAGTTCAGAGGAGGTTCACTAGATTGATTCCAGAGATGAGGGGTTTGTCTTATGAAGAGAGATTGAGCAGTTTAGGTCTTTACTGTCTAGAGTTTAGAAGAATGAGAGGAGATCTAATTGAGATATTTAAGATGATTAAGGGGATTGACAAAGTAGACTAAGAGAGGATGTTTCCTCTTGTGGGGTAACCTATAAATGAAAGGTCATAGTTTTAGGATAAGGGGTAGCAGATTTAAAACAGAGATGAGGAATTACTTCTCTCAAAGGGTCGTGAGTCTGTGGAATTCACTACCCCAGAGTGCGGTGGATGCTGGGACATTGAGTAAATTTGAGGAGGAGATAGAAAGATTTTTAATTAGTAATGGGTTTAAAGGTTATGGAGAATGGGCAGGAAAGTGGAGTTGAGTCCGAGTTGAGATCAGCAATGATCGTATTGAATGGCGGAGCAGGTTCGAGGGGCTGAATTGCCTACTCCTGCTCCTAGTTCTTATGTTCTTTGAGGGAGTTACATGTGCTGTGGATAAAGGGGAACCAGTGTATTTATTGTACTTAGATTTCCAGAAGGCTTTTGATAAGGTGCCACATCAAAGGTTATTGCAGAAAATAAAAATTCATGCGTAGGGGGTAACATATTGGCATGGATAGAAGATTGGCTAGCTAACAGGAAACGGAGAATAGAGGTCGCAGGTTTGGAAGGTGCTGTCTAAGGAGCCTTGGTGCATTGCTGCAGTGCATCTTGTAGATGGTACACACTGCTGCCACTGTGCATCGGTGGTGGAGGGAGTGAATGTTTGTCGATGGGATGCCAATCAAGCGGGCTGCTTTGTCATGGATGGTGTCGAGCTTCTCGAGTGTTGTTGGAGCTGCACCCATCCAGGCAAGTGGAGAGTATTCCGTCACACTCCTGACTTGTGCCTTGTAGATGGTGGACAGGCTTTGGGGAGTCAGGAGGTGAGTTACTCACCTCAGGATTCCTAGCCTCTGACCTGCTCTTGTAGCCATGGTATTTATATGGCTACTCCAGTTCAGTTTCTGGTCAATGGTAGCCCCTAGGATGTTGATAATGGGGGATTCAGCGATGGTAATGCTGTTGAATATCAAGGGGAGATGGTTAGATTCTCTCTTGTTGGAGACAGTCATTGCCTGGCACTTGTGTGGCGCAAATGTTACTTGCCACTTATCAGCCCAAGCCTGGATATTGTCAGCATGGCTTTGTGAGGGGCAGGTCATGCCTCACAAGCCTTATTGAATTCTTTGAAGATGTGACAAAACACATTGATGAAGGAAGAGCAGTGGATGTGGTGTATCTGGATTTTAGCAAGGCGTTTGATAAGGTTCCCCATGGTAGGCTCATTCAGAAAGTAAGGAGGCATGGGATACAGGGAAAGTTGGCTGTCTGGATACAGAATTGGCTGGCCCATAGAAAACAGAGGGTGGTAGTAGATGGAAAGTATTCAGCCTGGAGCTCGGTGACCAGTGGTGTTCCGCAGGGATCTGTTCTGGGACCTCTGCTCTTTGTGATTTTTATAAATGACTTGGATGAGGAAGTGGAAGGCTGGGTTAGCAAGTTTGCCGATGACACGAAGGTTGCTGGAGTTGTGGATAGTGTGGAAAGCTGTTGTAGGTTGCAACGGGGCATTGACAGGATGCAGAGCTGGGCTGAGAAGTGGCAGATGGAGTTCAACCTGGAAAAGTGTGAAGTGATTCATTTTGGAAGGTCGAATTCGAATGCGGAATACAGGTTTAAAGACAGGATTCTTGGTAGTGTGGAGGAACAGAGGGATCTTGGGGTCTATGTCCATAGATCCCTCAAAGTTGCCACCCAAGTTGATAGGGTTGTTAAGAAGGCGTATGGTGTGTTGGCTTTCATTAACAGGGGGATTGAGTTTAAGAGCCGCGAGGTTATGCTGCAGCTCTATAAGGCCCTGGTTCGACCACACTTGGAATATTGTGTTCAGTTCTGGTCGCCTCATTATAGGAAGGATGTGGAAGCTTTAGAGAGGGTGCAGAGGAGATTTACCAGGATGCTGCCTGGACTGGAGGGCATGACTTACGAAGAAAAGTTGAGGGAGTTAGGGCTTTTCTCATTGGAGCGAAGAAGGATGAGAGGTGACTTGATAGAGGGGTACAAGATGATGAGAGGCATAAATAGAGTGGATAGCCAGAGACTTTTTCCCAGGGTGGAAAGGGCTATCACCAGGGGGCAAATTTTAAGGTGATTGGAGGAAGGTTTCAGGGTGATGTCAGAGCTAGGTTCTTTACACAGAGAGTGGTGGGTGCGTGGAATGCACTGCCAGCGGTGGTAGTAGAAGCAGATACATTAGGGACATTTATGCGACTCTTGGATAGGTACATGGATGATAGTAGTATGAAGGGTGGGTAGGAAGTTTGATCTTAGAGTAGGTTAAAGGTTCGGCACAACATCGTGGGCTGAAGGGCCTGTACTGTGTTGTACTGTTCGATGTTCATTTCTACACGGACTGCTTCAGTATCTGAGGAGTCACAAATGGTGCTGAACATTGTGCAATCATCAGCAAACATCCCCACTTCTGACCTTATGATTGAAGGAAGGTCATTGATGAAGCAGCTGAAGATGGTTGGGCCTAGGACACTACCCTGAGGAACTCCTGTAGTGATGTCCTGCAGCTCAGATGATTGACCTCCAACAACCACAACCATCTTCCTTGGTGCTAGGTGTGACTCCTGCCAGCGGAGGGTTTTCCCCGATTCCCATTGACCATGTTTGAACCAAGGCTGTAATGAGGTCAGGAGCTGAGTGACCCTGGTGGAACCCAAACTGAGCGTCACTGAGCAGGTTATTGCGAAGCAAGTGCCGCTTGATGGCACTATCGATGACACCTTCTATCACTTTACTGATGATTGAGAGTAGGCTGATGGGGCGGTAATTGGCTGGGTTGGACTTGTGCTGCTTTTTGTGGACAGGACATACTTGGGCATATTTCCACATTGCAGGGTAGATGCCAGTGTTGTAGCTGTACTGGAACAGCTTGGCTAGGTGTGCGGCAGGTTCTGGAGCACAGGTCTTTAGTACTATTGCCGGAATATTGTCAGGGCCCATAGCCTTTGCAGTATCCAGTGCCTTCAGTCATTTCTTGATATCACACAGAGTGAATCGAATTGGCTGAAGTCTGGCATCTGTGATGCTGGGGACTTCAGGAGGAGGCCGAGATGGATCATCAACTCAGCACTTCTGGCTGAAGATTGTTGCAAATGCTTCAGCCTTATATTTCGCACTGATGTGCTGGGCTTCCCCATCATTGAGGATGGGGATATTTGTGGAGCCACCTCCTCCAGTTAGTTGTTTAATTGTCCACCACCATTCACGGCTGGATGTGACAGGACTGTAGAGGTTAGATCTGATCCATTGGTTATGGGATCGCTTAGCTCTGTCTATCGCATGCTGCTTATGCAGTTTGGCACGCAAGAGGTCCTGGGTTGTAGCTTCACCAGGTTGACACCTCATTTTGAGGTGTGCCTGGTGCTGCTCCTGCCATGCCTTCTTGCACTCTTCATTGAACCAGGGTTGGTCTCCTGGCTTGATGGTAATGGTAGAGTGGGGGATATGCTGGGCCATGAGGTTACAGATTGTGGTTGAGTACAATTCTGCTGCTGCTGATGGCCCACAGCGCCTCATGGATGCCCAACTTTGCATTGCTAGATCTGTTCGAAATCTATCCCATTTAGCACGGTGATAGTGCCACACAACACGATGGAGGGTATCCTCAATGTGAAGGTGGGACTGCGTCGCCACAAGGACTGTGCGGTGGTCATTCCTACCAATACTGTCATGGACAGATGCATCTGCGGCAGGCAGATTGGTGAGGACGAGGTCAAGTATGTTTTCCCCGATTGTTGGTTCCCCCACCATCTGCCACAGACCCAGTCTAGCAGATATGTCCTTTAGGACTCGGCCAGCTCGGTCAGTGGTGGTGTTACCGAGCCACTGTTGGTGATGGACATTGAAGTCCCCCACCCAGAGTTCATTTGTGCCCTCGCCACCCTCAGTGCTTCCTCCAAGTGGTGTTCAACATGGAGGAGTACTGAGTCATCAGCTGAGGGAGGGCAGTAGGTGATAATCAGCAGGAGGTTTCCTTGTCGATGTTTGATCTGATGCCATGAGACTTCATGGGGTCCAGACTCGATGTTGAGGACTCCCAGGGCAACTCCCTCCCTACTGTATACCACTGTGCCACCACCTCTGGTGGGACAGGACATACCGGGGATGGTGATGGTGGTGACTGGGACATTGTCTGTAAGGTATGATTCCGTGAGTATGACTATGTCAGGCTGTTGCTTGACTAGTCTGTGGGACAGCTCTCCCAACTTTGGCACAAGCCCCCAGATGTTAGTAAGGAGGACTTTGCAGGGTCGACAGGGCTGGGTTTGCCGTTGTCGTTTCCGGTGCCTAGGTCGATGCTGGGTGGTCCGTCCGGTTTCATTCCTTTTTATTGACTTCGTAGCGGTTAGGTACAACTGAGTGGCTTGTTAGGCCATTATAGAGGGCATGTAAGAGTTAACCACATTGCTGTGGGTCTGGAGTCACATGTAGGTCAGACCAGGTAAGGACAACAGATTTCCTTCCCTAAAGGATGTTAGTGAACCAGATGGGTTTTTACAACAATCGACAATGGTTTCATGGCCATCATTAGACTAGCTTTTAATTCCAGATTTATTAATTAAATTCAAATTCCACCTTCTGCTGTGGTGGGATTTGAACCCATGTCCCCAGAGAAATACCCTGGGTCTCTGGGTTCCTAATCCAGTGCCAATGCCACTACGCCACCGCCTCCCCTATACTCTATACTCTATTCCATTAGCAATAACTGCCAAAATTCCATTTGTCTTCTTTATCACCAGCTGTACCTGCAAACTAGTTTTCTGTGATTCATGCACGGGGACACCCAGATCCCTCTGCATCAAAGCACTCTGAAGTTTCTCTCCATTTAGATAATAATTTGCCTTTCTATTCTTCCAACCAAAATGGATAACCTCACACTTATCTACGTTAAAGTCCATCTGCCAAATTTTGGCCCATTCACCTAACCTATCCATATCCATTTGTAAATTTCTTATTTCTTTATTGCAACTTACTATCCCACCTATTTTAGTGTCATCTTCAAATTTGGCTATAGTACCTTCTATCGCTGCATCCAAGTCATTTAAGTCATTTACAGTCTGTTTTTATATTTTTTGCTAGCTTACATTCATATTCTATTCTCCCTTTCTTTATCAGATTTTTCATCCTCCTTTGCTATATTCTAAAATCCTCCCCAACATCAGGTTTACTACTATTTCTGGCAACTTTATCGGCCTTTTCTTTTACACAATCCTTATCTTCCTTTGTTATCCTCGGTTGGCTGCCTTTACTTTTGTGGTTTTTATGACTTGTAGGAATGTATAGTTGCTGTAAACTATGTAATATTTCTGTAAAAACTATCCATTGCTTATGCACTGTCATACTATCAGACTTCGGGACTTTGCATATTGGAAAAAGACAGTAAGCCATTGATATGCAGTTCCAGATGAATGTAACAGATTTTCTGAAGGCAGACAGGCTGTAAGAAAAGATACCAGTGGTTTCGGCCTCAAGAGAGAGAGAGGGGACACCTGCTCTCGGGGGCCTGAGGCAGCAAACGTCTGTAAGACTTGAACCTGTTTTGAAAGTTGAAGCTTACGGAGAAATAGAAGACCAGTAGGAGCGCTTGGAATCGCCTTATTCACAGACGTCCAGGTTGAAAGTGTTCGGAGAAGTGAGCAAAAAGGACATTGAATTTGAAAACGTCTGGGAGATCCAACCCATTGCAACTGGGAGGGGTTTGGGACTTTTTATTGCAAAGATTTCTCCATCAAAGAGGACTGTGTAATGTACAAGTTGGGTGTGAGGTTTTCAGGTGTATTAATAAGAAAAGAAAATACCTTTCTTTGTAATTTGGGGTATCAGCTCCTTACAAATTACTATTGAGTTTTAGTTTTTTTTAGTTTTAGTTTTAGAGATACAGCACTGAAACAGGCCCTTCGGCCCACCGAGTCTGTGCCGACCATCAACCACCCATTTATAGTAATCCTACACTAATCCCATATTCCTACCACATTCCCACCTGTCCCTATATTTCCCTACCACCTACCTATACTAGGGGCAATTTATAATGGCCAATTTACCTCCCAACCTGCAAGTCTTTTGGCTGTGGGAGGAAACCAGAGCACCCGGAGAAAACCCACGCAGACACAGGGAGAACTTGCAAACTCCACACAGGCAGTACCCAGAATTGAACCCAGGTCGCTGGAGCTGTAAGGCTGTGGTGCTAACCACTGCACCACTGTGTTAATGGGGATTTCTTTAGGTCTGGGGGTTCATATCTCGTATTTTTCATGTCAACGATCTCACTGAGTTCATAACAAACTCTCTCAGTGACGGGGGAGTCTCTCCCGGGGGGACGGGGGAATCTCCCAGTGATGGGTGAGTCTGTCCCGGGGACAGGCGAGTCTCTCCCGGGGACGGGCGAATCTCTCCCAGTGAGGATGAGGTGAGCATCTTGCAGTTGTTTCCAAATCCTGTGCTGTTTTATAATTCATGTCTGTAAATATTTTAGTGGTTTGAAGCTATTTTTAGTTCGACAGCTAACATCCTTCTTCAACACGACAATGATATAATTACCCAGCTGTATACTGTCCCGCACACAGAGGAACAGCCCTGGGCCGGCCAGCCCCGGGAATTTGCCCCTCGAGAGGTGGTGGAGGGCGGTCAGCTCCGCCAATGTGAGCAGAGCATCCAATGCTTCGGCGCCCTCCGGGCTGAGCTTGGGAAGGACCTCCCTCAAAACTCTGCGCGCATCCTTACTGAACAGATCCAGAGAGGACAACGCACTGTAATAGGTACGGAGGCTCATTCCCTCTGGATCCATGATAGAGGATCCATTGTCGGCCAGCAGCTCAATG
Source organism: Heterodontus francisci (assembly GCF_036365525.1). Lineage (NCBI taxonomy): Eukaryota > Metazoa > Chordata > Chondrichthyes > Heterodontiformes > Heterodontidae > Heterodontus > Heterodontus francisci. The sequence continues at coordinate 2,244,741 of NC_090378.1, read as the reverse complement.
AGCTGCTTACGGACCTCCCCCCCGCTATTATTCCAGCGAGTAGAAGAAGGGTGAGGCGCGGTCCAAATCTTCCAGGATCTGGATCCGCGACCTCACGTACGCACCTCGGGACCCTAGGAGCTGCAGGTCCCTCAGCGCTCCCTTCTTCTCTTCCCACGCCTGCCACAGGGCCGGGTCCACGACGGCATGACCGAGACGGGACTCCAAGTCGAGCATCTCCCTCTCTAGGTGCCCGATCTCGGCTTCCCGCCTTTTGGTTGACCCCTTCGCGTACTCCTGACAGAAGACGCGGATGTGAGTCTTGCCAACATCCCACCATAGCCTCAAGGAGGGGAAGCCCCCCTGCTTCCTTCTCCAGTCGGCCCAGAATTGACAGAACGAGTCCCGGAATCGCTCGTCCTCCAGCAACTGGTTGTTAAAATGCCAGTACGCGGACACCGCCCGCGTGCAGAGCGGAGTGAACTCCGCCCACACCAGGTGGTGGTCCGAGCACAGCACCAGCCGCATGGAGGCCGCCGAGACGTAAGCCTGTGAAATGTAGAGGCGGTCGATTCAGGACCCTCCTCCTCCAGACCTCCACGTCAAGGCGTTGGAGTCGGGATGGAGATTCCGGCAGACGTCCAAGTTGAGGGAGCTGATCAGTCCCCTCAACTTCTCCACCGACGCTTGGCCGCGCTGGGGACCGGAGCGATCCCCCACCTCGAGGGTACAGTTAAAATCCCCCCCCGAGGATGATGCACTCGCCGCTATCGATGGAGCTCAAGAGAGCGTGCACTTCTTCAAAGAAGCGCGCTTGCAACGCGCCAGGCCTGGGCGCGTACACGTTCGCAAAGTGGAGCGGCACGCTACCCAGGCAAACGGCGAGTTGGAGCAAGCGGCCTGGCACCAGCTCCTTGACCCCCAAGATCTCCGGCTGAAAAGTCGGGGCCAACAAGATAGCCACCTCACTAGAAATAGGGGTAAGGTGACTCTTGTAGACCCCACCCTGCCACTCCAGGAGCCAGGTGGCTTCGTCTCCCGGAACGGTGTGGGTTTCCTGCAGAAAGCTCACCGCGTATCTCCCTTCCCTGAGGACTGAGAGATTGTGAAATCTGCGGTGAGACCCCCTGCTGCCGTTGATGTTGAGGCTGGCGATGGTTATCTTCATGTCAAAGATACTTAAAAAAAACCGTCACCAACACCTCACTGTGAGGAGGGAGCGTAAGTGTACCTGGCCTTCCACTCCCCCAGCAACCCATTGAGGAACACATTAAAACGGCGCCTCTCATCCAGTTTCATGCCCGCACCCTTGCCTGCTTTCTTGAGGGCAGCACGGACGGACTGTATGATCAGCGCCAGATTCGACCAACGGTCGAGGGCCAGCTGAACTTTATTGCGGCAACCCCTGCTAGCTGCGAGGAAATCCCGGAGTTCCGCCGTGGGGATGAGAGGAGATTCGGTGGGAGGCACGAGGGACTCCACCACCTCACTGGTGATGGAATCAAGGTCATCCTCCATGCCCCCCACCGAGTCCCCATCCTCCTCTGGGTCGTCACCGCCAGCGGTCGACACATCCACCACACACTGTGGGGCGGACGTCACGGCCGCGCCAGCTGATCCCGCCTCCGTCACAATCCCACCCCCAGGATCGATAGCAGAGGAGTCCTCTCTGGGTTCTACTGTGAAACTGGAGCCTGTGGGCGCCAGCAGTTCAGGACCCCCCTCCACCTCCATCCCCAGGCCAATGAGTGGTCCAGGGGAGACAGAAGTTCCCGACTCCGGAAATCCGACCCAGTAGCAGTGGCAGAATGGGCGGAGTCCTCAGGCTCCCCCACCACAAGCAGGGCCCCACTTACTCCTTCAGGAGGGGCCTCATGTACCGGGGCCTTCCCCTCCCCTCCATATTAATGAATAGGGAGCTCCTGCCCAGACTTTGTAGCCTTGGTGGTGGCGGTAGGGGAAACCTGGGGACCCGAAACAGGAGACAGCTCCCCTCCAACAGATGGGCCCTGTGTCTCAGGGCCCCTCGTTACCTCTGTGGAGGGGTGCCTTCTCCTCTTTTTCCCACGAGGCGCAGAGGCTCAGAGACCTCCATGTCATCAGAGGCCTCCGCCTCCGCACCCTCCTCTTTTTTAGTCACCCTGGGCCTGAGCCCAGCCCTGGGACAGGTGGATTCCGTGAGAACGGGATTTGGGCTGAGCTCAGGCTCGGGTTGTTTCAATGTGTCCAGGGGACGCGCCTCTTGATGTTTCTTTTGCCTCATCGTCTTCCTTCCACTTGGACGGGCACTCCCCTCCCCGCTGGAGGCTGTGAAAACCACAGCCTCCGGAACTGTCTGTTGGATGTGTGGGGAGAGTGGGAGGAGGTGCAACGGCGCCACTCTGGGCCGCCGAGGTGGAGCTGGCGGCCGGGAGGTTGGGGCAGGTCTTACGAACATGCCCCACTCCCTTGCAGACGTGGCACCGCGCCCCGTCCGAGGTCCAAAAGACAAGGTAGGCCGTCCCCTGGAACTCCACATTAAATTGGCCCTCCGAGTCCTCCTCCCACGCCAGCTGCATGAATACCTGGCGGCAGAAGGAGTAGACATGTTGGAGGCTGTGTTCCCGAAGACCAAGCCGGACTGGGGTGATCGCCGACCTCACCTCCCCCAGATGGTGCAGGTAGGGGAGGAGGAGCTCACTGGGAATAAAGGACGGGACGTTTGATAACATTATCCGCTGTGCAGTGGCCCCTAGAGGGTCCACCGGCAGGAAAGTCCCACCCACAGTGAGCCCTTTACTCCGGGCCAGGGACACGGCCCGCTCGGCCTTCAGGAAGAACACAGCCTTCCCGTACATTTTTGAGGCTGCCACAATGGCCGAGGGGCCGACAACCTCGGCCATTGCCTTTACACAGGCCTCTATAGACATATTGGGGTGGGGATAGCTCTTTACCCCATGGCTTGAAGTAATTAATTTAAAAGGTGACGGGGTCACACGGGTGGCCACAGAGGCTACAGCCGCATAGGTATGAGAAGGCCCTGCCACCAGTGATGACGGGCTTGCCATAGTTCAAGAGCCAAATCCACCCCCAAATTGCAGGCAAGCATTATGGGAAGGATGTGGAAGCTATGGAAAGGGTGCAGAGGAGATTTACTAGGATGTTGCCTGGTATGGAGGGAAGGTCTTACGAGGAAAGGCTGAGGGACTTGAGGTTGTTTTCGTTGGAGAGAAGGAGGAGGAGAGGTGACTTAATAGAGACATACAAGATAATCAGAGGGTTAGATAGGGTGGATAGTGAGAGTCTTTTTCCTCGGATGAGGATGGCAAACACGAGGGGACATAGCTTTAAGTTGAGGGGTGATAGATATAGGACAGATGTGAGAGGTAGTTTCTTTACACAGAGAGTGGTAGGGGTGTGGAACGCCCTGCCTGCAACAGTAGTAGACTCGCCAACTTTAAGGGCATTTAAGTGGTCATTGGATAGACATATGGATGAAAATGGAATAGTGTAGGTCAGATGGTTTCACAGGTCGGCGCAACATCGAGGGCTGAAGGGCCTGTACTGCGCTGTAATGTTCTATGTTCTAAATAACAAACAAACAAACCAACTAGGAGGGTTGGGGAGAGGCTGAGGGTATACAGGAAAGGGGAAAGACAGGCTGCAAGCGATGACTTTGCTTTTTTTTCTCCTTAAAGTGTGGTACTCAGAGCACTTTAAACACTCTTGGTCTTCTGGTTGTGGGAGGGGTCTTCTCCTGGGTCAGCTGAAAGCTGCCCAGCCTCCAGTTCAATCCTTCTGTCTCTGTAGCCAGGCAGCTTCAGCTGACCCAGGCTGGGCAATTAGGGTTGGGAAGGAGCTTGCTTGTGTCTTAAGTGCAATTGCACAGCTCCCTATAGAATTGTACAGCCCCCACCCCTTGTTGTCCCGGCCTCTTCCACCTCCCACAACAGTCCAAATGAAATGAAAGTTTGGTGCTCGACACCCACCTCGAAATACAGCCTTTTTGTCAAAGTCTTTCCTCCTCTGCAGCAAAAGTTGTTGAAAGGCTTTTGCAGTTCCCTCCTCAGCTCTCCCTCTCCAGCAGCACCTCCAGCAACTGACTGCAGCACTGTCAGCTGCACCTCATTGAGGCACTCAGTATTCCCAATCACAGAGGAGCCAATCCCTGTTTTTTTGTCCAAGGTGGCCTTTATACCCCAGGCCCCTTTTATATTTTTCACGTCGAGGGGGCCTTTATTCCTCAGGCCCCCTTTATATACATATTTATATTTTTTAAATAACTTTATTAAAAACAGAAATAAACAAAAACTCAAATTAAAATGCCATTCTCGGCGTCGACAATGCACTCCAGTCCCTGCGGTGCCCACCGGTCGCGGAAGGCCTCAAGCATACCGGCGGACACCACATGCTTCTTCTCCAGGGACACCCGGGCGCAAACGTAACCGCGGAAGAGGGGCAGGCAATCAGGGAGGACGGAACCCCCGACGGCCGACAACCTGGACCTGTGAATTACCACCTTGGCCAGGCCCAGGAGCAGACCGACGAGGAGATCCTCCTCCTGGCCCACGCCCCTCCGCACCGGGTGCCCAAAGATCAGGAGCGTGGGACTGAAGTGCAGCCAGAATTTGAGGAGCAGCCCCTTCAGATACTCAAAGAAGGGCTGCAACCTCGCACACTCCGTATAAATGTGGAACACGGACTCGTCCAGGCCGCAGAAAGTACAGGTGGCCTGGGAGTCCGTGAACCTACTTAAAAGTCTATTGCACCGGACTGCTCTGTGCAGCACCCTCCACCCCAGGTCCCCGATGTAAAGGGGGAAGACTCCCGCGAAGAGAGATCTCCATCGGGGTTTCCCCTCGCTGCCAGATGGGAACGTGGACCGCCAGGGCGTGTCCGGCCAACTGACGAGGGCGAGGAAGTGGAGAGTGTGCAGGAGCAGCCCGTACAGGAAACCCCTCCGCGCCGATTGGAATGGCACGGAGGGCATTTCCGAGAGGCGGCTTGGGTTGTGCGGGAGCGGCTCCCGAGGAGGGTTTCGGGGCCTGGGTCCGATGAGCAGTTCCGGCCGAGCGGGGGTCAGCTCGGCCGGGATCGCTCCGCACTCCCGAGCCCCCTCGCCACCCGCAGTGAGGGGCGTCCCGGGGGTTTTGGCTACTCCTCCACCCGCCGGACCGTACCCGGAGTCGACCGCCCGGACAGCCGAGGCGCTCTCCTCCGCCGGCGGGGGAGCACCATGACTGGAGGCGACCATGTTCCAGACTCGGAATAGATCCCGGTAAAAGACAAGCAACTCCCTCAGAGAGGCGCGGCTAACGGACTCCACCAGGAGCTGCGTGTCGTCTTGAAGGCAGTGACACTGGCGGAAAAAAAACGTCGCCAGCGCTCACCATCTGGGAGGACGCTCGACGTACAGGTATCTCTGCAGGGTCCGAAGGCGGAGAGTCGCAGCCTGGGTACGGACGCACACCAGCGACTGGCCGCCCTCCTCAATCGGGAGACTCAGGACCGTGGCAGAGACCCAGTGTTTCCTCTTGCCCCAGAAGAAATCGACGAGTTTCTTCTGGATCTTGGTGGCAAATACAGGGGGCGGGGCCAAAGTGACCAACCGGCACCACAGCATGGAGGCCACCAGTTGGTTTATGACCAGCGCTCGGCCCTTGTCGGAAAGCACTCGGAGCAGTCCTGTCCAGCGCCCCAGCCGAGCGGTGACTTTCGCCTCCAACTCCTGCCAGTTTGCCGGCCAGGCTTCCTCAGCGGGGCTAAGGTGGACTCCCAGATAGAGGAGGTGCGTGGTGCTCCACGCAAAAGGTGTCATCTCCTCCAGCAGGGAGTCCACCCGCCATTGACCCATCAGGAGTCCGGAACATTTCTCCCAATTGATCCTCGTGGAGGACGCGGCAGAAAAGGTCTGCTGGCAGTCGCGCATCCTCCGCAAGTCAACGGGATCTGTGACCGCGAGGAGCCCGTCGTCGGCGTAAGCCAAGAGGACAACCCGCATGGCCGGCTCGCGCAGAGCCAATCCTGTCAACCTCCTGCGAAGCAGGCACAGGAAGGGCTCCACGCAGATGGTATACAATTGGCTGGACATGGGGCATCCCTGACGCACTCCTCTCCCAAAGCGAAGGGGCGCCGTCAAGGACCCGTTAACTTTGACGAGACACTCTGCGGCGGTGTATAAAAGTGTGGCCCGAGTCCGAAAGCGCGCAGAGTCCTAAAAAGGTATTCGTGATCCACCCTGTCGAACGCCTTCTCCTGATCGAGGGAGAGAAAGGCGACCGACTGACCAGTCCTCTGGGAAAGATGGATCAGGTCCCGGACCAGGTGGATGTTGTCCTGGATGGACCGGCCTGGGACCGTGTAGGACTGGTCGGGGTGGATCATGTGGGCCAGCACGGAGCCCAGGCGGGTAGACATAGCCCGGGCAAAGATCTTATAATCCGTGCTGAGGAGGGAGACCGGGCGCCAGTTTTTAAGCAGGCGGAGATCGCCCCTCTTTGGCAGCAGGACGATGACCGTCCTGCGCCACGAGAGGGGCATCTCCCCGGTCGCCAGGCCTTTCCCCAGGACCCGCGCGTAATCGTCCCGCAGGACGTCCCAGACGCCCTGAGGAACTCCACGGTCATCCAATCCAGCCCTGGGGATTTGCCCCTTGAGAGCTGGTGGAGGGCGCCAGTCAGCTCCGCCAACGTGAGCGGAGCCTCCAATCCTTCGGCGCCATCCGGGCTGACCTGCAGCAGGTCCTCCCACAAAACTCTGCGCGCATCCTCACTGGACGGATCCGGAGAGAACAACGCACTGTAATAAGTACGGACCAGGAGGCCCATTCCCTCCAGATCCGTGATGAAGGAGCCGTCGTCGGCCAGCAGCTCAACGAGCTGCTTACGAACCACCCGCCATTTTGCCAGTGAGTAGAAGAAGGGTGAGGCGCGGTCCAAATCTTCCAGGATCTGGATCCGCGACCTCACATACGCGCCTCGGGACCCTATGAGCTGCAGGTCTCTCAGCGCGCCCTTCTTCTCTTTGTATGCCTGCCACAGGGCCGGGTCCACGACGGCATGACCGAGGCGGGACTCCAAGTCGAGCACCTCCCTCTCAAGGCGCCCGATCTCGGCCTCCCGCCTCTTGGTCGACCCCTTCGCGTACTCCTGACAGAAGACGCGGATGTGAGTCTTGCCCACATCCCACCATAGCCTCAAGGAGGGGAAGCCCCCCTGCTTCCTTCTCCAGTCGGCCCAGAATCGACAGAACGAGTCCCGGAATCGCTCGTCCTCCAGCAGCCGGTTGTTAAATTGCCAGTACGCGGACCCCGCCCGCGTGCGGAGCGGAGTGAACTCCGCCCACACCAGGTGGTGGTCCGAGCACGGCATCAGCCGCATGGAGGCCGCCGAGACACGGGAGACGTACGCCTGCGAAAAGTAGAAGCTGTCGATTCGGGACCCTCCTCCTCCAGACCTCCACGTCAAGGCGCTGGAGTCGGGATGGAGATTCCGCCAGACGTCCACCAAGTTAAGGGAGCTGATCAGTCCCCTCAACTTCTCCACCGACGCTTGGCCGCGCTGGGGACCGGAGCGATCCCCCACCTCGAGGGTGCAGTTAAAATCCCCCCCAAGGATGATGCACTCGCCGCTATCGATGGAGCTCAAGAGAGCGGACACTTCTTCAAAGAAGCGCGCTTGCAACGCGCCAAGCCTGGGAGCGTACACATTCACAAAGTGGAGCGGCACGCTACCCAGGCGAACGGCGAGGTGGAGCAAGCGGCCTGGCACTAGCTCCTTGACCCCCAAGATCTCCGGCTGAAAAGTCGGGGCCAACAAGATAGCCACCTCACTAGAAATAGGGGTGAGGTGACTCATGTAGACCCCACCCTGCCACTCCAGGAGCCAGGTGGCTTCGTCTCCCGGAACGGTGTGGGTTTCCTGCAGAAAGCTCACCGCGTATCTCCCTTCCCTGAGGAATGAGAGATTGTGAAATCTGCGGTGAGACCCCCTGCTGCTGTTGATGTTGAGGCTGGCTATGGTTATCTTCATGTCAAAGGTACTTAAAACCCGTCACCAACAGCTCACTGTGAGGAGGGAGTGGAAGTGCACCTGGCTCTCCACTCCCCCAGCAACCCATTGAGGAACACATTAAAACGGCGCCTCTCAACCACTTTCACGCCATCGCGCTTGCCCGCTATCTGGATGATCAGCGCCAGATTCGACCAACGGTCGAGGGCCATCTGAAATTTATTGCGGCAACCCCTGCAAACCGCGAGGAAATCCCGGACTTCCGCCGTGGGGATGAGAGGAGATTCGGTGGGAGGCACGAGGGACTCCACCACCTCACTGGCGATGGAATCAAGGTCATCCCCCGTGCCTCACACCGATTCCCCATCCTCCTCCGGGTCGTCACCGCCAGCGGCCGACACATCCACCACACACGGTGGGGCGGACGTCCCGGCCGCGCCAGCTGGTCCTGCCTCCGTCACGATCCCACCCCCAGGATCGATGGCGGAGGAGTCCTCTCTGAGTTTTACTGTGAAACTGGAGCCTGTGGGCGCCAGCAGTTCAGGACCCCCCTCCACCTCCATCCCCAGGCCAATGAGTGGTCCAGGGGAGACAGATGTTCCCGACTCCGGAAATCCAGCCGGAGCCGAGACCGGAGGCGGAGAGAGGAGGCCATCTCCTGCTCCGCCAGCACCCACAGGCCCAGCAGATGGGGCAGCATTCTCAGTTATAACCGGGTCGGGTGTCTCCTGGTTGGTGGTGGACTCCGGCTGGGAGGGCTGACCCTCTGGGGCGTCGCCCTCCCCTTCACTCAGGGCACCCGACCCAGTAGCAGTGGCAGAATGGGCGGCGTCCTCAGGCTCCCCCACCACAAGCAGGGCCCCACTTACTCCTTCAGGAGGGGCCTCATGTACCGGGGTCTTCCCCTCCCCTCCATCCTGATGAATAGGGAGCTCCTGCCTGGACTTTGTAGCCTTGGTGGTGGCGGTAGGGGAAACCTGGGGACCGGAAACAGGAGACAGCTCCCCTCCAACAGATGGGCCCTGCGCCTCAGGGCCCCTCGTTACCTCTGTGGAGGGGTGCCTTCTCTTTTTCCCACTGGGGCGCAGAGGCTCAGAGACCTCCATGTCATCAGAAGCCTCCGCCTCCGCACCTTCCTTCTTTTTAGTCACCCTGGGCCTGAGCCCAGCCCTGGGACAGGTGGATTCCATGAGAACGGGCTTTGGGCTGAGCTCAGGCTCGGGTTGTTTCAATGTGTCCAGGGGACGCGCCTCTTGATGTTTCTATTGCCTCCGCGTCTTCCTTCCACTCGGACGGGCACTCCCCTCCCTGCTGGAGGCTGTGAAAACCACAGCCTCCGGAACCGACTGAGCGGTGTCTGTTGGATGAGTGGGGGGAGTGGGAGGAGGTGCTGTGGAACCACCCTGGGCCGCCGAGGTGGAGCTTGCACCCCCTTGCAGACATGGCACCGCGCCCCGTCCGAGGTCCAAAAGACGCAGTAGGCTGTCCCCTGGAACTCCACATTAAATTGGCCCTCCGTGTCCTCCTCCCGCGCCAGCTGCATAAATAACTGGCGGCGGAAGGAGTAGACATGTTGGAGGCTGTGTTCCCGAAGACCAAGCCAGACTGGGGTGATCCCCGACCTCACCTCCCCCAGATGGTGCAGGTGGGGGAGGAGGAACTCACTGGGAATGAAGGGTGGGACGTCGGACAACATTATCCGATGCGCAGTGGCCCCCAGAGGGTCCACTGGCAGGAAGGTGCCCCCCACAGTGAGCCCTTTACTCAGTGCCAGGGACACCGCCCGCTCGGTCCTCAAAAAGAACACAGCCTTCCCATACATCTTTGAAGCCGCAACAATGGACGAGGGGCCGACAACCTCGGCCATTGCCTTTACGCAGGCCTCAATAGACATGTTGGGGTGGGGATAGCTCTTCACCCCATGGCTGGATGTTAGTAATTTAAAGGGTGATGGGGCCACGTGGGCAGCCACAGAAGCTGCAGCTGCATAGGTAGTAGAGGGCCCCGCCACCGGTGATGAAGGGCTTGCCATGGGTCTAAGAGCTAAACCCACCCCAAATTGTGGGCTTGTAAACCAAATATCAGCGATTCACTGAAAATATTGAATATGTATTAAAACAAAGCAAACAAACAACAGGTTAGGGGAGAGGCTGAGGTAATAGAGGAGAGGCAAAGGCAGGCTGTAAGGGATGACTTGCTTTCTGGAGGTGGTGCTCACAGCACACTTAAAACAGTCTTTGAACTTGGTCTTCCAGTCTTCTGGTTGGGGGAGTCGTCTTCACCTGGGTCAGCTGAAGCTGCCCAGGCACTATCTATCCCCTTCCGTCTGTTTAGCTGGGCAGCTTCAGCTGACCCAGGCTTGGCAATTGGGGTGGGGAGGGAGCTTCCCTGTGTGCTTTTGCAGCAGCACAGATTCCTGCTGAATTGGCAGCCCCACCCCTTGTTGCTCCAGCCACTTGTTCCTCCCCCAACAGTCCAAAGTAAATTACTGGTGTTCAGCACCCACCTCCAGACAAAGCCTTGTTTCCAAAAAATGTCTCTTTCTTCTCTTTAATGGAGATTGTTGTTGAAGTTTCACCTCTGCTTAGTTGTAGCTCCTCTCTCCACCTCTGCAACCTCCAACTGCCACCATCACTGTCAGCTGAGACTTGTTGCTGCAACCAGCAGTCAACACTCCACTTAGCCAGCAGCCAACCCCGTGCTGTACCTGTCCTGGGAGTATTTGATGGGGACAGTGTAGAGGGAGCTTTACTCTCTATCTAACCCCGTACTGTACCTGTCCTGGGAGTGTTTGATGAGGACAGTGTAGAGGGAGCTTTACTCTGTATCTAACCCTGTATTGTACCTGTCCTGGGAGTGTTTGATGGGGACAGTGTAGAGGGAGCTTTACTCTGTATCTAACCCCCGTACTGTACCTGTCCTGGGAGTGTTTGATGGGACAGTGTAGAGGGAGCTTTACTCTGTATCTAACCCCTGTGCTGTACCTGTCCTGGGAGTGATGAGGACAGTGTAGAGGGAGCTTTACTCTGTATCTAACCCCTGTACTGTACCTGTCCTGGGAGTGTTTGATGGGACAGTGTAGAGGGAGCTTTACTCTGTATCTAACCCCTGTGCTGTACCTGTCCTGGGAGTGATGAGGACAGTGTAGAGGGAGCTTTACTCTGTATCTAACCCCGTACTGTACCTGTCCTGGGAGTGTTTGATGAGGACAGTGTAGAGGGAGCTTTACTCTGTATCTAACCCCCGTACTGTACCTGTCCTGGGAGTGTTTGATGGGGACAGTGTAGAGGGAACTTTACTCTGTATCTAACCCCTGTACTGTACCTGTCCTGGGAGTGTTTGATGGTACAGTGTAGAGGGAGCTTTACTCTGTATCTAACCCCGTTTTTTTTTTCAGGGAGCTTAACTCTGTATCTAACCCCCGTACTGTACCTGTCCTGCGAGTGTTTGATGGGGTCAGTGTAGAGGGAGCTTTACTCTGTATCTAACCCCGTACTGTACCTGTCCTGGGAGTGTTTGATGGGGACAGTGTAGAGGGAGCTTTACTCTGTATCTAACCCCGTACTGTACCTGTCCTGGGAGTGTTTGATGGGGACAGTGTAGAGGGAGCTTTACTCTGTATCTAACCCCGTACTGTACCTGTCCTGGGAGTGTTTGATGGGACAGTGTAGAGGGAGCTTTACTCTGTATCTAACCCCCGTACTGTACCTTTCCTGGGAGTGTTTGATGGGGACAGTGTTGAGGGAGCTTTACTCTGTATCTAACCCCGTACTGTACCTGTCCTGGGAGTGTTTGATGGGACAGTGTAGAGGGAGTGTTTGATGGGACAGTGTAGAGGGAGCTTTACTCTGTATCTAACCCCGTACTGTACCTGTCCTGGGAGTGTTTGATGGGACAGTGTAGAGGGAGCTTTACTCTGTATCTAACCCCCGTACTGTACCTTTCCTGGGAGTGTTTGATGGGGACAGTGTTGAGGGAGCTTTACTCTGTATCTAACCCCGTACTGTACCTGTCCTGGGAGTGTTTGATGGGACAGTGTAGAGGGAGTGTTTGATGGGACAGTGTAGAGGGAGTGTTTGATGGGACAGTGTAGAGGGAGCTTTACTCTGTATCTAACTCGTGTTGTTCTGGTTTCTGTTTGCAGGAAAACCCGTACATGTGCAACAATGAGTGTGACGCTCGCACGCCCGAGCTGGCACACCCGCCCGAGCTGATGCTGGATGAGGAGGGACGAGTTCCCAACACCTTTTGGCAAAGTGTCTCCTGGAGGAGTTTTCCTGAGCCTCTCCTAGTCAACATCACTCTGTCCTGGGGCAAGAGCATCGAGCTGACCGATGACATCATCATCACCTTTGAGTCAGGTCGGCCGGAGCAGTTGGTCCTGGAGAAGTCTCTGGACCATGGCCGGACCTGGCAGCCCTACCAGTTCTACGCAGCCGACTGCCTCAATTCCTTCGGGATGGAGCCGAGAAAGGCCCAGGATCTGAGTCCGGCCTCGGTGCTGGACATCATCTGCACGGAGGAGTATTCCAGGGGCTATGTGTGGAAGGTGGAGAAGACAATCCGCTTCGAGATCCAGGAGCGTTTTGCCCTCTTCGGGGGGCCCCGTCTCCGTGACATGGCCTCGCTCTACGGCCGACTGGACACCACCAAAGACCTGAGGGACTTCTTCACTCTGACTGACCTGCGGCTCAGGTTGCTCCGGCCGGCCACTGGACCCACCAGTGTTGACCCACTCAAGCTCTCCAAATACTTCTACGCCATCTCCAACCTGGACATCCGTGGGCGGTGAGAGCTCTTCAACCCTTCGAGCCAGAGTTACTGACCACACACCTCACACCCAGGGACACTGTGTCAGGCCAACATCTGGGGCAGGTGGTGAGAGACACAATCAGGGCCAACATCTGGGGTGGTAATCTGTTAGCGTAACATCTGGCATGGGACTATATCAGGACTAATGTCTGGGGCGATGCTCTCCATTAACATCGGGAGACACAATCAGGGTTAACAGCTGGGGGCTGCACCATCAGTGAACATCTGGAGTCACTCTGACTCTATTGGAGATTCCTGGAGGGTGAGACTCCTTGCTGCTTCTACTGACAGTGGCTGATATGAACACTTGGTAACTGGTGATGGATCCACCAATCATAGCCCAGTCACTCAGCACTCTCAGCTGCCCCTGTTGTCACTGTGATACATTCCCTGAATGGTTCTGTGTCAGTCTGCACAGACCAGTCACTGTGACAGTTCCCTTGCCTCTGGTGATGAGTTTATTAATGAATTGCTGACTAGCTCACAATAAGGGAGCGATTTCCTGCTCAATGTTCAGCCAATGGAGCAACACAAAGTGAACCGACTCTGTCATTTTACTCTCATCACTGCCAACCTCCAGCCTCATCTGAATTCAGACAATCAGAGAATCAGACAGCACATGAGGAGGCCATTCAGCCCATCATGCCTGTGCTGGCTCTTTGACAGAGCTATCCAATTATCCAATTAGTCCCATTCCCCTGCTCTTTCCCCAGAGCCCTGCTAAATATTTCCCCTTCAGGTATTTGTCCAATTCCCTTTTGAAAGTTATGATTGAATCTGCTTCCAAGGGGGTGAAAGGTTATCGGGGGTAGACAGGAATGTGAAGTCGAGGTTACAGTCAGATCAGCCATGATCTTGTTGAATGGGGCAGCTGGTTCGAGGGGCCGAGTGGCCTACTCCTGCTCCTAATTTGTATGTTTGTATGTTCCACCGCCCTTTCAGGCAGCGCATTCCAGATCACAACAATTCACTGTGTAAAAAACATTCTCCTCATCTCCCCCTCTGGTTCTTTTACCAATTACCTTCAATCTGTGTCCTCTGGTTACTGACCCTCCTGTTACTGGAAACAGTTTCTTCCTATTTAATCTATCAAAGTTGCTCATGTTTTTTATGAATTATTCTGACTGAACGCTTCCTTCGTGTTCATTCTATATTCAGTCTCGATCAGTGAGTTCCCATTTGGCCATCTCACAATCTGCAGGACTCGGGACCATTACCTCATTATTCTACACTCAGCTTCTGGGAGACTCACTCGAGCTTTTAGTACAGGAGAATCTTCAGACACTAATTGGAGAACAGGAGCAGTAAAATGTTTACGCTGCTGTTCAATTGTCTCTGAGGAACTATCTGTGTTTTGCTTAGTTTAGTAAAATGTGCTCAGAACTGCGAGTTTGCAAAATGTGCAAGGTACAGTCTGCACATTTGGAAGTTTCACAGTGAGTTAACCAGTTACTCGATGCTGTTCACACAGTCACCAAGCGCATCGTTCTCACATTGGGCCTTTCCAAACAACAACAACTGGCATTTATATAGCACCTTTAACATAGTAAAATGTCCCACAGTGCTTCACAGATGTGTAAATCAGACAAAATCTGGCAGCAAGCCACAGAAGGAGTTAGGAATGGTGAACAAAGCTTGATCAGAGAGGTGACTCTTCCGAAGAAGGGTCACTGACCCGAAACGTTAACTCTGCTTCTCTTTTCACAGATGCTGCCAGACCTGCTGAGTGAATCCAGCATTTCTTGTTTTAATTTTTGATCATAGACAGTTGTAATGTGAATTTGCAGCTTCTGGGGAAGGTTGGTCTGGGGCAACCTCCGAGTGAAATATTTCCATATTTTAGTGTTCTAATGGACACATTCATATCACTGGTATTAACATTGACTCCATCGTTCCTCTGTGCCTTCAGCTGCCCGGGCCCAAAACTCTGGAATTCCCTCCCTAAACCTCTCCACCTCTCTCTCCTTTAAGATGCTCCTTAAAACCAACCTCTTTGACCAAGCTTTTGGTCACCTGACCGAATATCTCTGTCAGATTTGTTTGATTTACGCTGCTGTAAAGTGCTTTTTGACATTTTACTATGTTAAAGGGGCTATAGAAATGCAAGTTATTGTTGAAGTTTGTTGTTGTTAAGAAAGGGGACTCTTGCATTTCTATAGCACCTTTTGTGACCTCAACACGTGCAAAAGAGCTTAAAAGCCAATGAGATTTTTAGGGAAGCCCTGAGGTTGTAACCAGTGCTATATAAATGCATATTCTTCCAGGACAGTTGATCTGATTATAAACTCACTCTGAACTTGTACTTGTTGGTGCTGGGAATCTGATCATTAATGAGCAGAAACACAATCCGAAACCCTCCTGTCGTCTGGTTTAAAATGTAAAAGTGGGGAGAAAAATGTTGTTGTTTTCCGAGTGAAGCTGATAAAGGGAGAGCAGAGTCCCAGAGATGAATGTCTGAGGTCTATCTGAGATCCTCAGCTTATTTCAAACCAACTTGCTGTTTGTTGCTAGGTGTAAATGCAGCCTTCACGCCAACAACTGTATCTTGGAGGAGGGGAAGCTGAGTTGTGAGTGTGAGCACAACACGACGGGGCCGGACTGCGGGAGATGCAAGAAAGGTTTTCAAGGCCGACCGTGGAGAGCAGGCTCGTACCTCCCAATCCCCAAAGGGACGGCCAATGTCTGTGAGTAACAAACACTTCTCCAGCCTGGCCCAGTGCCGATGGAAGATTCACTTCATATAACCTTCTCATCGCAACTGCCAGCAATGCACTGATTCCAACATACAGCCCAGTAGATGTTTGTGATGTTAATGTATAAACAGAGACTCACAGTGGGTGCTTGGACAGATACAGAACCATCAAATCTTACAGCACAGAGGAGGCCATTCGTCTCTGTGAAAGAACTATCCAATTAGTCCCACTCCCCCAGCTCTTTCCCCAGAGTCCTACAAATTTCTCCTTCAAGTATTTATCCAATTCCCTTTTGAAAGTTATTATTGAATCTGCTTCCACCGCCCTTTCAGGCAGCGCATTCCAGATCACAACAACTCACTGTGTAAAATAAATTCTCCTCATCTCCCCCTCTGGTTCTTTTACCAATTACCTTCAATCTGTGTCCTCTGGTTATAGGAACATAGGAAGATAGGAACAGGAGTAGGCCATTCAGCCCCTCGAGCCTGTCCCGCCATTCAATGAGATCATGGCTGATCCGCGGCCTAACTCCATATACCTGCCTTTGGCCCATATCCCAAAATATCTTTATACAATAAAAGCAAAATACTGTGGATGCTGGAAATCTGAAATAAAAACAAGAAATGCTGGAAATACTCAGCAGGTCAGGCAGCATCTGTGGAGAGAGAAGCAGAGTTAACGTTTCAGGTCAGTGACCCGTCTTCAGAACTAGCAAATATTCGAAATGTAAAAGGTTATAAGCAAGTAAAGTGGGGGTGGGGCAAGAGATAACAAAGGAAGTGTAGATAGGACAAGGTCACAGAATAGCTGACCAGAAGGTCATGGAGCAAAGGCAAACAATATGTTAATGGTGTGTTGACAACATTAGTACAGATAGGATGTTAACGGAGTGAAAACTGAACAACTGAAAACTGTACAAACATGAAAAAAAGTGGGTAAGCAAACTGAGCAAACTAAGATGAAATAAAATAAAATAAACACACAAAAAAATTTTAAAAAGGAAAAAGAAAAAAAATAACTAAAAATGAAAGTAAAATGGGGGGCTGTCATGCTCTGAAATTATTGAACTCAATGCTCAGTCCGGCAGGCTGTAGTGTGCCTAATCGGTAAATGAGATGCTGTTCCTCGAGCTTGCGTTGATGTTCACTGGAACACTGCAGCAATCCCAGGACAGAGATGTGAGCATGAGAGAAGGGGGGAGTGTTGAAATGGCAAACAACCGGAAGCTCAGGGTCCTGCTTGCGGACTGAGCGGAGGTGTTCTGCAAAGCGGTCACCCAGTCTGCGCTTGGTCTCCCCAATGTAGAGGAGACCACACTGTGAGCAGCGAATACAGTAAACTACATTGAAAGAAGTACAAGTAAATCGCTGCATCACCTGAAAGGAGTGTTTGGGGCCTGGGATAGTGAGGAGAGAGGAGGTAAATGGGCAGGTATTACACCTCCTGCGATTGCAGGGGAAGGTGCCATGGGAAGGGGACGAGGTGGTGGGGGTAATGGAGGAGTGGACCAGGGTGTCGCGGAGGGAACGATCCCTTTGAAATGCTGACAGGGGAAGGGAGGGGAAGATGCATTTGGTAGTGGCATCACACTGGAGGTGGTGGAAATGGCGGAGGATGATCCTTTGGATATGGAGGCTGATGGGGTTGAAAGTGAGGATAAGGGGAACCCTGTCACGGTTCTGGGAGGGAGGGGAAGGGGTGATATCTTTGATATACCCTTAATATCTTTGCTTAACAAAAATCTATCTATCTCAGATTTAAAATTAACAACTGTTCTAGCTTCAACTGCTGTTTGTGGGAGAGAGTTCCAAACCTCTACCACCCTTCGCATGAAGAAGTGCTTCCTAACATCTCTCCTGAACAGTCTGCTCCTAATTTTTAGACTATGCCCCTAGTTTTAGAATCTCCAACCAGTGGAAATAGTTTATCTTTATCTAGCCTGTCTTTTCCTGTTAATATCTTGAAGACTTTGATCAGATCACCTCTTAACCTTCTAAATTCTAGCGAAAACAGGTCTAATTTGTGTAATCTCTCCTCGTAACTTAACCCCTGTAGTCCAGGTATCATTCTTGTAAACCTACATTGCACTCCCTCCAAGGCCAATATATCCTTCCTAAGGTGTGGTGCCCAGAACTGCTCACAGTACTCCAAGTGGGGTCTAACCAGGGTGTTGTACAGCTGCAGCATAACCTCTGTGTCTTTATACTCCAATCCTCTAGATATAAAGGCTAGCATTCCATTAGCCTTATTGATTATTTTCTGCACTTGCTCGTGGCATTTTAAAGATCTATGCACCTGAACCCCAAGTCTCTTTGGACATCCACTGTACTTAACCTCTTCCTATTTAGAAAGTACCCTGCTCTATCCTTTTTTGGTCCAAAATGGATAATCTCACACTTGCCCTCATTGAAATCCATCTGCCACAGTTTTGCCCACTCACCTAGTCTGTCAATATCTCTTTGCAATTTTATGCTATCATCTAGACTGTCTACAATGCCACCTACCTTTGTATCATCAGCAAATTTGGATATATGATTTACTATGCCATCATCCAAGTGGTTAATGAATAATGTGAATAATTGAGGCCCCAACACAGATCCCTGTGGGACACCACTAGTCACATCCTGCCAATCAAAGTACTTACCCATTATCCCCACTCTCTGTCACCTACCACTCAACCAACTTCCTAACCATGTCAATAATTTGTTCTCAACTCCATGGGCTTCTATCTTAGTAAACAGTCTCTTATGTGGGACTTTATCAAATGTCTTCTGGAAGTCCAGATAAATAACAGCCATAGACATTCCCCTGTCCACCACCTTAGTCACATGTTCAAAAAATTCAATGAGATTTATATTAGATTAGATTAGAGATACAGCACTGAAACAGGCCCTTCGGCCCACCAAGTCTGTGCCGAACATCAACCACCCATTTATACTAATCCTACACTAATCCCATATTCCTACCAAACATCCCCACCTGTCCCTATATTTCCCTACCACCTACCTATACTAGTGAATTTTTTATAATGGCCAATTTACCTATCAACCTGCAAGTCTTTTGGCTTGTGGGAGGAAACCGGAGCACCCGGAGAAAACCCACGCAGACACAGGGAGAACTTGCAAACTCCACACAGGCAGTACCCGGAATCGAACCCGGGTCCCTGGAGCTGTGAGGCTGCGGTGCTAACCACTGCGCCACTGTGCCGCCCTTGTCAGGCATGACTTTCCCATCATGACTCCGTGTTGGCTGTCCCTGATTAACTGAAATTTTTTGAGGTGTTCAGTCACCCTATCCTTGATTATAGACTCCAGCAACTTGCCCACCACAGATGTCAGGCTAACTGGTCTGTGATTTCCTTGGTTCCCCCTTTCACCCTTCTTAAAACGTGGAGTGACATGTGCAACCTTCCAATCCAGAGGGACCACTCCTGAATCTAGGGAAATCTAAAAGACTATAGTTAGGGCATCTACAATGTGCTCCCCTACTTCCTTTAACACCCTCGGATGGAAACTGTCAGGTCCTGGGGATTTCTCACTCTTTAGTTCCATTAATTTCCTTGTTACTGATGTTTTACTTGCGTTAATTGTATTAACTTCCTGTGCCCTATCGGCTATTAATTTTTTGGGACTTCCTTTTCAACTGTAAATACTGAGGCAAAGTAATTGTTGAACATGTCTGCCATTTCCCCATTATCAATGACAATATCTCCAGTTTCAGCTTTTAGTGGGCCGACATTACTCTTGACCACCCACTTTCCCTTTATGTAACTATAAAATTTCTTCTTATTGATTTTGATGTCCCTTGCAAGTTTCCTTTCATAATCTCTTTTAGTAGCTCTTATAAGCTGCTTTGTGACCCTTTGCTGGTCTTTGTATCAATCCCATTCGGCTGGATCTGTACTGTGTTTTGCATTTTTGTAAGCCATTTCTTTTTGTTTTATGCTATCCCTAATCTCTTTAGTTGTCCATGGCTGTTTTTGCTGTGAAGTGAAGCTTTTTCCTCTCAGGGCTATATACTCGCTCTGTATTTCGTTAAATGTTTCTTTAAATATTCTCCACTGTTCTTCAGTCATTTGACCCATTAACAGATCTACCCAGTTTACCCTGGACAGTCTCTGTCTCATCCCAGTAAAGTCAGCCTTATCCAAGTCTAAAATTCTAGTAGCTGATTCGTGCTTTTCATTTTCAAACGCTACCTTGAATTCAATCATGTTGTGATCACTATTTGATAAATGTTCATGCAGAGTTAGGCTACTAATTAAATTTGGCTCATTACTCATAACTAAATCTAATATTGCCTGTCCCCTTGTTACATCTGGGACATATTGCTGTAGGAAACTATCCCGGACACATTCCAGAAATTCACTACCTTTCTGACAGGTGCTAGTCTGCCTCTCCCAATCTTTGTGTAAGTTAAAATCCCCCATTAATACTACTCTGCCTTAGTTACACACTTGCCTAATTTGTGCATTTATACAATCTAACGCCTCAGAACTGCTACCAGGGGGTCTATACACAACACCCATTACAGTTTTAGATCCTTTTCTGTTCCTCAATTCCACCCATAAGGTCTCCACTGGGTGCTTTCCCCTCATTATATCCTCCAATGAGGTGATATTATTTCTAACCAGTAAGGCTACTCCACCCCCTCTGCCATTTTCCCTGTCCCTCCTGTTAACTTTATAACCAGGTATATTTAGTTCCCAGTCCTGACCATCCTGCAGCCACGTCTCCGCAATGGCCACCACATCATAATCTTCCATTTGAATTTACTCCTGCAGCTCATCTAGTTAATTCCTTACACTCCGTGCATTTGTATATAGAACTCTTATTTGGACTATACCCCCTAACCTGTCCCTCAGCACTGATGCTTTATTCACCTGTTTACTATTTCTCTCTTCTGGTTTAACCAGTATACTACTTGCAGTTTGGTAACAATCAGCCTCACCACTAACCTGCACTCCTACCTTCTCCTTTAACTTCCAGTTTTTCCATGCAACTGAACCCTCCCCCCCACTATTTAGTTTAAAGCCCTGTCTACAGCCCTAGTCATACGATTCGCCAGGACTCTGGTCCCAGCATGATTCAGGTGGAGCCCGTCCCATCGGAACAGTTCCCTCCTTCCCCATTACTGGTGCCAATATCCCATGAATTCGAACACATTTCTTCCAATCCAATCTTTGAGCCACGCATTTACCTCTTTAATCTTATTGACCCTTTGCCAATTTGCTCGTGGCTCAGGTAGTAATCCGGAGGTTAACGACCCTCCTGTCACTGTAAACGGTTTCTCCTTATTTACTCTATCAAAACGCCTCAAGGCAAAGCCTTGACCAATCAGAGTCAAGCTGCTTGGTATAAATTTTGAACAAACCTTGGCAGTTAACTGTCATGTTGCCATAAACTGGTGCATTCTCCATGGCAACACCTCTACCAATCAGAGTTCAATCAGCACTCTCTTCTCACGCAGTATAAGTTGTTGTTTTCCCTTACATTGGTTATTCTTGCGAATTGTCCTGATGAGTGCAAGATGAAAAGTTTCGACAACATGTCTCTATTTTCGGCAATACTCAAGTTCTGTACTACTAAAAGACTATTAGTAATCCTCGCTGTAATAAATACCTGAAGTAAATCAGGAAGTGAAGGCTGTGAGGGACGTGTGTGGTCATTGGAGTGTGAGAAGTGTCCCAAG
This sequence comes from Heterodontus francisci, assembly GCF_036365525.1. Taxonomy (NCBI): domain Eukaryota; kingdom Metazoa; phylum Chordata; class Chondrichthyes; order Heterodontiformes; family Heterodontidae; genus Heterodontus; species Heterodontus francisci. The sequence goes on along the minus strand of NC_090378.1, from coordinate 2,223,578 downwards.
ATCAGTAAAGAGTGAGGTGGATGGGCAGTGGGGAGGGGTCTTTGTGAATACTGATACCCTCACCCGTTAACTCTGTGTACTTACACATTAATCACACGTAGAGAGAACATACTTACACACTAACCTCACACTTACCTTACAAGAGCATTTTAGTGACTCTACCTAATCTCACCTAGGACTGCTGTAGGCCTTCAGAGGATGACCTTTGTTCGTGAGGTTGAGTGAGGTTAATCTCATGAACACTCCATGTGATGGGTTGTATTAATGTGTTTATCAATAAAGATTGTTAATCAGATGGCTCCCTAACTCTGCGTTTCCTTTGCCTCCCCAGGCCTCCCTGACACCATCACAAGTGACCGTAAGTTGCACCTACACTCTCTGACCTGTGACCTTCTAACACAGAATCCATTCCTGTATTGGGAACCTCCATCATCCCTCACTACCGAAGAACAATTGTGGGTGTGAACAGGGAGTGAGATGTGAACAGGGAGTGAGTGTGGAGCAAGGAGTGAGTGGGGAACAGGGAGTGAGTGGGGAACAGGGAGTGAGTGTGGAACAGGGTGTGAGTGTGGAACAGGGTGTGAGTGTGGAACAGGGTGTGAGTGTGAACAGGGAGTGAGTGTGAACAGGGAGTGAATGTGGAACAGGAGTGAGTGTGGAATAAGGAGTGAGTGTGGAGTAGGGAGTGATTGTGGAACAGGTATAGGTGTGAACAGGGAGTGAGCATGGAACAGGTGTGAGTGTGGATAGGGAGTGAGTGTGGAACAGGTGTGGTTGTGAACAGGGAGTGTGTGTGGAACAGGTGTAGGTGTGAACAGGGAGTGAGTGTGAACAGGGAGTGAGTGTGGAGCAGGAGTGGGTGTGAACAGAGAGTGATTGTGGAACAGGAGTGAGTGTGGAACAGGTGCAGGTGTGAACAGGCAGAGTGTGGTACAGGTTGATGCTGTGAACAGGGAGTGAGTGCGGAACAGGTGTCGGTGTGAATAGGGAGTGAATGTGGAACAGGTGTGAGTGTGAACAGGGAGTGAGTGTGAATATGTGTAAGTGTGAACAGGGAGTGAGTGTGAACATGCGTGGGTGTGAACAGGACTGTGATCAGATGTCTGCTTGTTTGTGTAACTCTGGGGTAAAGTACAATCTCCTCGGGCTGTGCAGTGGATACAAAGCTGGGAATTTGTAATATATACGATGCACATCTTAGCTAAGATGAAAGTGCTTCTTAACTCTGTCTCAGAGAGAACATTCAGTGAGAAGTGGAGGGAATATTTGTCGGAAGCCTGAGACCAGGATCAGTGCGGAATGCTGTAATCCCATTATCCCAGCTACAGGAATAGGAACTGGGTGAATCTCTCGGGTCACAATCTGTTTACGTTTGGTTCTGGATTTTACACCAACTCGTTCCCGTTTATTTAACCCGTTGCATGCTGCCCATATCATTCCAAACCATCGGAATATTCAACCCCCAAATCCACAGCCACACTGCCCGAGAGTGACCATAACTCCCCAAATTGACCGATTGTGACCATAACTCCCAATACTGACCAGGAATGACCATAACTCCCCACACTGAACAGGATAGACCATTACTCCTCGTACTGACCGGAAGTGTGAATAACTCCTCGTACTAACCGAGAGTGACCATAATGTCTCACACTGAGGTAGAGTGAGCAGAATGCCTTGTACTGACAGAGAGTGACCACACCTCTGCACACTGACCAAGAGTGACCATATCGCGTCCCGTACTGACCAGGAGTTACCATAACTACTGACAGAGAGTGACCACACCTCTGCACACTGACCAAGAGTGACCATACCGCGTCCCGTACTGACCAGGAGTTACCATAACTACTGACCGAGAGTTAACCCCACACTGCCCGGGAGTGAACGTACCTCCCCATACTGACTGGGAGTGAACCGGAAATGTACAAAATTTTGAGGGTCCCGGATAGAGTGGAGGTGAAGGGTCTATTCACCTTAGCAGAGAGGTCAGTGACGAGGGGGCATAGATTTAAAGTGATTGGTAGAAAGATTAGAGGGGAGAGGAGAAAAAACTTTTTCACCCAGAGGGTGGTGGGGGTCTGGAACTCACTGCCTGAAAGGGTAGTTGAGACAGAGACCCTCAACTCATTCAAAAAGAGTCTGGATATGCACCTCAAGTGCCGTATTCTGCAGGGCTACGGACCAAATGATGGAAGGTGGGATTAGAATAGGTGGATCGTTTTTTGGCCGGCACAGACAGAATGGGCCAAGTGGCCTCTTTCTGTGCCTTAAACTTTCTATGATTCTATAGCTCCTCGTACTGTCAAGAGTGACCATAACTCCGCACACTGACTGATAGTGACATACAGTCCCATACTGACCGGGATTGACCATAACTCCACACACTGACTGAGAGTGACCCATAACTGAACACACTGACCAAGAGTGACCATAACTCTCCACACTGACTGAGAGTGACCATAACTCCCCGCACTGATTGAGAATGACCATAACTCCCCGCACTGACTGAGAGTGACCATAACTCAACACACTGACTGAGAGTGACCATAACTCCCCACACTGACTAAGAGTGACCATAACTCCACACACTGACTGAGAGTGACCCATAACTCAACACACTGACTGAGAGTGACCATAACTCCACACACTGACTGAGAGTGACCCATAACTCAACACACTGACTGAGAGTGACCCATAACTCCACACACTGACTGAGAGTGACCATAACTCCACACACTGACTGAGAGTGACCCATAACTCAACACACTGACTGAGAGTGACCCATAACTCAACACACTGACTGAGAGTGACCAAAACTCCCCACACTGACTGAGAGTGACCATAACTCCCCACACTGACTGAGAGTGACCAAAACTCCCCACACTGACTGAGAGTGACCATAACTCTCCACACTAACTGAGAGTGACCATAACTCCACACATTGACTGAGAGTGACCATAACTCCACACACTGAATGAGAGTGACCATAACTCCCCACACTGACTGGGAGTGACCGTAACTCCACACACTGACCGAGAATGACCATAACTCCCCACACTGTCCGGGAGTGACCATAACTTCTCATGCTGACTGGGAGTGACCATAACTCTCCACACTGACCAGGAGTGACCATAACTCCCCACACTGACTGAGAGTGACCATAACTCCACACACTGACTGAGAGTGACCATAACTCCCCACACTGACCAGGAGTGACCATAACTCCACACACTGACTGAGAGTGACCATAACTCCACACACAGACTGAGAGTGACCATAACTCCCCACACTGACCAGGAGTGACCATAACTCCACACACTGACCGGTCAGCAATTTTGGAGCAGGAATATGTTGGAAGTGGATCTTCAGATGGCAGGGTCCTAAGTTCGGGAATTCCACCCCCCCCCCCGCCCCCCCACCACCCCCGCGAGCCTCTGCACCTCTCATTCCTCCTTTAAGATGATCCTTAAAATGTACTGTTGTGACCAAGTGATCGGTCGCCTGTCCTAACATCACCCCTTGTGTCTCGGTGTCAGGTTTTGTCTGGTTGGTTTTGATGTGGTGATGGATGTTTGCTTACTTGTCTCCCAGACCCTCTGTGTGTGTGGGAACACATTATAGATGTTGTGTTCAGACTGTGTGTCGTTCTGCAGCCAGGGTTAATAATTGTTGATTTCTCCTGACGCGTTGCAGCTGATCCAAAGCTGTGTCACACACGGCCAAGTATCTCATCACGAGAGGTCGTGAACCTAAAGCAAGGTAGGATCTCTGACCCACCAACAGTGCAGTGTTCCCTCAGTACTGACCCTCCGACAGTGCAGTGTTCCCTCAGTACCAACCCTCCGACAGTGCAGCGGTCCCTCAGTACTGACCCTCTGACAGTGCAGCACTCCCTCAGAACTGACCCTCTGACAGTGCAGCACTCCCTCAGAACTGACCCTCTGACAGTGCAGCACTCCCTCAGAACTGACCCTCCAACAGTGCAGCACTCCCTCAGAACTGACCCTCCAACAGTGCAGCGCTCCCTCAGTACTGACCCTCCAACAGTGCAGCACTCCCTCAGAACTGACCCTCCAACAATGCAGCGCTCCCTCAGTACTGACCCTCCAACAGTGCAGCACTCACTCAGAGCTGACCCTCCAACAGTGCAGCACTCCCTCAGTACTGACCCTCTGACAGTGCAGCACTCCCTCAGTACTGACCCTCTGACTGTGCAGTGCTCCCACAGTACTGACCCTCCGACAGTGCGGCGCTCCCTCAGTACTAACCCCCCAACAGTGCAGCACTCCCTCAGTTCTGACCCTCTGACAGTGCAGCACTCCCTCAGTACTGACCCTCCAACAGTGCAGCACTCCCTCAGTACTGACCCTCTGACAGTGCAGCACTCCCTCAGTACTGACCCTCCGACAGTGCAGCATTGCCTCAGTACTGACCCTCCAACAGTGCAGCACTCCCTCAGTACTGACCCTCCAACAGTACAGCACTCCCTCAGTACTGAACCTCTGACAGTGCAGCACTCCCTCAGTACTGACCCTCTGACAGTGCAGCACTCCCTCAGTATAGACCCTCTGACTGTGCAGCGCTCCCACAGTACTGACCCTCCGACAGTGCGGCGCTCCCTCAGTACTAACCCCCCAACAGTGCAGCACTCCCTCAGTTTTGACCCTCTGACAGTGCAGCACTGCCTCAGTACTGACCCTCTGACTGTGCAGCGCTCCCACAGTACTGACCCTCCGACAGTGCGGCGCTCCCTCAGTACTAACCCCCCAACAGTGCAGCACTCCCTCAGTTCTGACCCTCTGACAGTGCAGCACTCCCTCAGTACTGACTCTCCAACAGTGCAGCACTCCCTCAGTACTGACCCTCCGACAGTGCAGCATTGCCTCAGTACTGACCCTCCGACAGTGCAGCGCTTCCTCAGTACTGACCCTCTGACAGTGCAGCACTCCCTCAGTACTGACCCTCAGACAGTGCAGCACTCCCTCAGTACTGACCCTCAGACAGTTTAACCCTCACTCAGTATCGCAGTGGGAGTGTTAGATTTGATTATGGGCTCAGGTCTGTAGAGTTTGACCAGAATCGTTGACCTTCTTTCTCAGAGTTCAGAGAGGTCTCCACTCAGCCTGGGTGAAAGGTCCCTAAATTGGCCACACTGTATAAAACCTGGCAGTGGATTCTATAAACCCGGGATTGGGATAATCCATTGCCGTCTGCTGACTCAATGCGAACGGTAATGATCCTGGAGTCTGATATTCTCCCCTCACTGCTGGAATCCTTCGCATTCCCTCCCTCCCATTCCAGGCATTTCCTTCCCACCCCGTTCCTGCAGCATGTTCCCTACTCCCAGTCTGCCACACATCTTCATCCCATCGACGTCCCGTCTACCTTCTCTGTCTTTTCCTTGCAAGACTGCGAATGCTTCGGCCACTCGAACCGGTGCAGTTATCTCGAGCTACTCACCACTGCCGTTTGCGTGAACTGTAAGCACAACACTAGAGGCCGACACTGCCAGTTATGCCGCCTGGGCTACCACCGAAACCATTCAGCACAGCTGAACCACCACAACGTTTGCCTAGGTCAGTTCCTCTTACAATCTCCGTTCGCACCTCCTTCCTTCATCTTTATGTTTTCAGCCCAAAACGTGAGAACAGACCTGAGCAAAAGGGCGTCAGAAATAGGTTCCCCTTTCCTGAATGAGTAGACCCATCTCAAACTTTCCCTAGCGATGGGGCCTGGTCCAGCCTTTCCCTAGCGATGAGGCCTGGTCCAGCCTTTCCCTAGCGATGGGGCCTGGTCCAGCCTTTCCCTAGCGATGGGGCCTGGTCCAGCCTTTCCCTAGTGATGGGCACTTGTCCAGCCTTTCCCTCGCAATGAGGCCTGGTCCAGCCTTTCCCTAGTGATGGGCACTTGTCCAGTCTTTCCCTAGCAATGAGGCCTGGTCCAGCCTTTCCCTAGCGATGAGGCCTGGTCCAGCCTTTCCCTCGCAATGAGGCCTGGTCCAGCCTTTCCCTAGTGATGGGGCCTGGTCCAGCCTTTCACTAGCAATGAGGCCTGGTCCAGCCTTTCCCTAGCGATGAGGCCTGGTCCAGCCTTTCCCTCGCAATGAGGCCTGGTCCAGCCTTTCCCTAGTGATGGGGCCTGGTCCAGCCTTTCACTAGCAATGAGGCCTGGTCCAGCCTTTCCCTAGCGATGAGGCCTGGTCCAGCCTTTCCCTAGCGATGAGGCCTGGTCCAGCCTTTCCCTAGCAATGAGGCCTGGTCCAGCCTTTCCCTCGCAATGAGGCCTGGTCCAGACTTTCCCTCACGATGGACACTTGTCCAGCCTTTCCCTAGTGATGGGCACTTGTCCAGCCTTTCCCTCGCAATGAGGCCTGGTCCAGCCTTTCCCTCGCGATGGACACTTGTCCAGCCTTTCCCTAGTGATGGGCACTTGTCCAGCCTTTCCCTCGCAATGAGGCCTGGTCCAGCCTTTCCCTCGCAATGAGGCCTGGTCCAGCCTTTCCCTAGCGATGAGGCCTGGTCCAGCCTTTCCCTAGCGATGGGTGCTTGTCCAGCCTTTCCCTAGCAATGAGGCCTGGTCCAGCCTTTCCCTAGCGATGAGGCCTGGTCCAGCCTTTCCCTAGCGATGAAGCCTGGTCCAGCCTTTCCCTAGCAATGAGGCCTGGTCCAGCCTTTCCCTAGCGATGGGGCCTGGTCCAGCCTTTCCCTAGCGATGGGTGCTTGTCCAGCCTTTCCCTAGCAATGAGGCCTGGTCAAGCCTTTCCCTAGCGATGGGGCCTGGTCCAGCCTTTCTCTAGCGATGGGTGCTTGTCCAGCCTTTCCCTAGCAATGAGGCCTGGTCCAGTCTTTCCCTAGCGATGAGGCCTGTTCCAGCCTTTCCCTAGCGATGAGGCCTGGTCCAGTCTTTCCCTAGCGATGAGGCCTGTTCCAGCCTTTCCCTAGCGATGGGTGCTTGTCCAGCCTTTCCCTAGCAATGAGGCCTGGTCCAGTCTTTCCCTAGCGATGGGGCCTGGTCCAGCCTTTCCCTAGCGATGGGGCCTGGTCCAGCCTTTCTCTAGCTTTTTTTTATTAGTTTGGGGGATGTGGGCGATGCTGGCCAGGCCAGCTTTTACTGCCCATCTCTAATTGCCCTTGAGAAGGTGATGGTGAGCTCCCTTCTTGAACCGCTGCAGTCCATGTGGGGTAGGGACACCCTCAGTTCTGTTAGTAAGGGAGTTCCAGGACTTTGACCCAGTGACAGTGAAGGAACGGCGATATAGTTCCAAGTCAGGATGGTGTGTGACTTGGAGGGGAACTTGCAGGTGGTGGTGTTCCCATGCATTTGCTGCCCTTGTCCTTCTAGGTGGTAGAGGTCGCGGGTTTGGAAGATGCTGTCTAAGGAGCCTTGGTGCGTTGCTGCAGTGCATCTTGTAGATGGTACACACTGCTGCCACTGTGCGTCGGTGGTGGAGGGAGTGAATGTTTGTGGATGGGGTGCCAATCAAGCAGGCTGCTTTGTCCTGCATGGTGTCGAGCTTCTTGAGTATTGTCAGAGCTGCTTATACAACTTCTGAAGGGAAAAGAATTTGCAGGGCTACGGGGAAAAGGCAGGGGAGTGGGACTAGGTGAGTTGTTCTTACAGAGAGCTGGCACAGACATGGAAGGCCAAATGGCCTCCCTGTGTACTCTAACCATTCCATGATTCCCCTTGAATGTATCGATACTGTTCACCTCAACCACTCCCTGTGGTAGTGAGTTCCACATTCTCACCACTCTCTGGGTAAAGAGGTTTTTCCTGAATTCCCAATTGGATTTATTAGTCACTGTATTATATTGATGGCCCCTGGTTCTGGTCTCCTCCACAAGTGAAATATCTTCTCTACGTTTATCTTATCAAACCCATTCATAATCTTAAAGACCTCTATCAGCTAACCCCTCAGTCCTCTCTTTGCTAGAGAAAAGAGCCACAGCCTGTTCAATTTTTCCTGATAGTTATAACCTCTGACATCATCCTGATAAATCTTATTCTGTACCTCCTCAATATCCATTTTATAATATGGAGATGGAACTGTGCTCAGTGCTCCAAGTATTGTCTACAAGTTTGATACAAGTTTTCTATAATTCTCTGCTGGTGAATTCTAATCTCTAGTGATGAAGCCAATGTTGGTTTGCTTCTTCTGGCTTTGTTAACCTGTGTTAATTCTGTGCAGTTGTCCCAGAGAGTGGAACATGGGCTGTGTGCAGTCTGTGTGGAGCATTGCAGCTGTTTATAAAGTGTTAGCGGCCTGTTTTAGCTCCCAGAGTCTGACCGTCCCTTGTCTTGGCTCACAGTCATTTCTGTTTCTGAACTTGTGTCAATGTGTTTTATTGGGCACCGTCATGTGCAGTGTGTGTGTTGTCTTGTTTTTGCAGACTGTAAGTGTAACTCTGAGGGTTCGCTCCACCATCACTGTAATGACACGGGATATTGTGACTGTAAGGAGGGGGCAGCAGGGCCCAAGTGTGACAAGTGCCTGCCCGGATATTACTGGCACAGGGGCTGTCGAGGTAAGTAACGGTTCCTGCACCAGCTCCTCTCCTGTCTCCACCCCGGCTTCTGTGTGTCAAGGACAGCAAATCTGATTTATCTAAGGTACCATGGGGGAATTGCAGAGGCTTTTAGTGAGTGAACCCTGCTGGACTTTCCCATCATTTACCACACAATGACTGGCACAGCTCCTCACAAAGGGAGGGTCAGGAGTGAGGTTTCTTAGAATCAGACAGGACAGAAGGAGGCCATTCGGCCTATCGTGCATGTGCTGGCTCTTTGAAAGAACTATCCAATTAGTCCCACTTCCCTGCTCTTTCCCCACAGCCCTGCAATTATTTTCCTTTTCAAGTTTTTATCCAAATCCCTTTTGAAAGTTATTATTGAATCTGCTTCCACCGCCCTTTCAGGCAGCGCGTTCCAGATCACAACAAGTCACTGTGTAAAATAAATTCTCCTCATCTCCCCCTCTGGTTCTTTTAACAATTACCTGAAATCCGTGTCCTCTGGTTACTGACCCTCCTGTCACTCCTGTCCATCAAAATCCTTCATGACTTGTATTATGATCGAGGCAGGCAGAGTGCACTGTCTTTCTCCAGTTCCACTTCTCCACGGGTCACAACATATATTGAAATGTTTTACCCAGTTACCAAAACAGACAATTATATACTTTATTTATATTAGTTTCAGAATAGAAATCTGCCAATCAGCTTACTTATTAAACAGTAAAATTAGTTTTAAAAAAGCAAAATACTGCAGATGCTGGAAATCTGAAATAAAAACAGAGAGTTTTGGGGCGGTGCAGTGGTTAGCACCGCAGCCTCACAGCTCCAGCGACCCGGGTTCGGTTCTGGGTACTGCCTGTGTGGAGTTTGCAAGTTCTCCCTGTGACCACGTGGGTTTCCGCCGGGTGCTCCGGTTTCCTCCCACAGCCAAAGACTTGCAGGTTAATAGGTAAATCGGCCATTGTAAATTGCCCCTAGTGTAGGTAGATCGTAGGAGAATAGTGGGGATGTGGTAGGGAATATGGGATTAATGTAGGATTAGTATAAATGGGTGGTTGTTGGTTGGCACAGACTCGGTGGGCTGAAGGGCCTGTTTCAGTGCTGTATCTCTAAATAAATAAAAGTGCCAGAAATACTCAGCAGGTCTGGCAGCATCTGTGGAGAGAGAAACAGAGTTAACGTTTCAGGTCAGTGACCCTTCTTCAGAACTGACAAAGTTTAGAAATAGATAGGCTATGAGCAAGTGAATTGGGGGCTGGGGGAAGGGAACAAAAGGGAAGATGTGCGAATAGGGCCAAGGGCCGGAGAAAATAACTGACAAGGAGGTCATGGGGCAAAGGGAGTGTGCTAATGGTGTGGTGAAAGTTATTAAATACAAAATCATTAATTTATTATAAAGCAAGACTTATTCAATAAAGATGCAAAGCTTGTTAACACACAGGTTGAAATATGAAAGTCTAAATATACTCCCTTCTAAATAACCCAACACACAAACCGGATAAAGAAAAAATAAAGAAGCTTTCTCTGCAGAGATTGCTTTTACACGGTCTGGCGTCTGGGTACATGTGGAGGGCTGCCAATAGAATCATTCTGGAGCACTTCTGTTTAGGAGACGTCAAGGAGTAGCCTTGCAGGTTTTCTGGGAGAATTACTGTATTGGTGGGTTCAGCTATCACACTGGATTCTCAGAAGATTTTTCAACACAGGTGGCAAAAGGATGAGTTGGGTGACTTCTCTCTTAGCAGGATACACACCATCTGCTCATTCAAACAGTTCAAAAATGAAACCAACTCCTGACCACCATAAATCTAGACATGTGACTTCTCTGTAAACAACTCAAAATAGTTCTGTAATCCATAAGGCTCCAGCTGTTTACTTATCATAAGACATGTGACTTCCAGTAAGTGTGTGTTTGTGTTTTTAAACAAAGTCCCAAATGTTTTCCAATCACTCTTAAAAAAAAAAGCGTCCAGCATCTCCTCGGGTATTTTCCACAGTCTTTTAAATACAAGTCCTCAAAAAATATAAATAATGGAAGCACGTTCATAACATTTTGAACACCTCTATTAAATCTTAACCTTCTTTGCTCTAAGGAGAACAATCCCAGATTCTCCAGTGTCTCCACATAACTGAAGTTTTTAATCCCTGGGGCGATTCCAGTAAATCTACTCTGTTGCCTCTCCAAGGCCTTGACATTCTTCTTAAAGTGTGGGGTGCCCAGAAATGGACACAGAATTTAATCCTCAGTCTCTATTCCAGCAATTAATTATCAAATTTGTCCCTTTGACCCATCTTCTTTGGTTCCTTAAGACGCAAGCTTTTAGTCACCTTGCCTACTCCCCTTGTAGCCAGTTTGCTATCCATTCTGCTACTTGTTCCCTTCCTGCTCTGACCTTATCTTGAGTTTACTATGTGGTACCTTATCGAAGGCTTTTAAAAATCTGAATATATTGTCTCTTACATCACCCCTATCTATCCTTTCTGTTACTTCTTCAAAGAATTCAATAAGTTTCATCAAGCATGACCTTCCCTTCTGGAATCCATACTGACTACTGTTATGAAAGTGATTCTGTTTTCTGTTAAAAGTATTTTTTTAAAGGAATTCCTAGATGAACTGAATCAATGTTGGACCATTTTTTAAAAAAAAAGAGAACCACAAAGGGGGCATTGAAGGAACTGGTGGCAACAATGTTACCGGTTGTCCAATGACTCAAGTTAAAGATAGAACAGAAACCCTGGTAAAAGGGACAGAGAAGTGACAAGCACCCCTTTGATTGGACAATCCCAGTAGCAGCAGAGCACCTGGAAGGGCAGAAAACTGGCAAGCTTCTTGGTTGTTGGTCAGTGTGTTTGTGGTTTTACCATCTGGAGTGAGATAAAGTCAAGTCTGTGGAAGAAGTTAAAAAGGACAGAAGACTGCAACCCAACTCGCTTTCCAGCAATTCAATAGAAGATCTTGTGAAGTCCACTGTGTCAATTCACTTCATCTCCTGTCTCTGAAGAAAGCCTGCTAAAATTAATTCTCAACACCGCCTGAAAAGAACTGACCTAAAGATCTTAATGACTTGCCTACGTATACTCAGAAGTTAGACTGTGTGCCAGTTTTTGGAACAACATATCTCATCTGCCCTTTGCTTCAAAAATGAGCAAGTAATTTTCCTGGGTGTTATTTTTTCTCTGTAACAGAGCTCTGAATTTATAAAAATCCCTTTTATCTTTCTTCGCTTAACCGGTGTATGTATATCTGTGTGTGAGTGTGAAGGAACTAAGGTAAAAGGGGGACTTTAAAATTTAATGTTGGGACTTTAAAATTTTTAATCTGTATGTTTATGTTTTACTTCATTACTAGTTAACATTGTTCTGTAATGAATTGTTAATTTTGCTGTTCAGTAAAGAAACTTGGTTAGTGTGTGTTATTCAGGGAAAAATTGAGGATATGATTGACCGTATCGATAAGTGGGAAAAATGTTAAATATGTTGTGACCTATGGAGAAGTGGGACTGAGTTAACAGTGCACTCCCCCCGCCTCAGTCATAACATATATAATTGGGGGCTCTCTTTCACTGGGATAAACACAACGCTGACGGCATACAATTGTAAGTGGGGTAATAATAATTGAAAAAGAAAAAAAGAAAAACAACCAGGTTTCTTGTGCAATAAAGTAAAGTTTACACCACCAGGATAGCTTTAACAGTTGCTGGGACTTTTATGGGGAAGGAGGATGTATCTCTTAGTAATTTGAGGAATTTAACCAAGGTTAAACTAAAGGATTTGGCAGAATTGTTGGTGTTAGAGTTAAAATCAGGCACTAAGAAAGCAGACATAATTGAAGTAATAGCACACCATTTGAAATTGGAAGAAGAAGGTAGTAAACCAGTGGATAGTGCAGTTGTATTAGCTAAAATTCAGTTACACATGAAACAGCTTGAACTTGACAAAGAAAAGCAATAAAAGTAGAAAAACTTATGCTTGAATTTCAAAGAGAAAGTGAAAGAGAAGGAAGGGAATTCAAATTAAAAAAAGATGGAACTAAGACAAAGCGGTGGTCTTGACTCCAGATAAAATTTTGGTGGGGAAGGATTTGTTTCCAGCTCAGGACCCAGTGGCGAGCTGTTTGAATTTGTGCAAGTCCTCCCTAAATTTGAGAAAGGGACGTAGAGGCTTTTTTCATTGCTTTTGAAAAGATAGCCAAACAGATGAAGTGGCCAAAGGAAAGCTAGACACAGCTTATGCAAAGCAGGTTGATGGGCAAATATGCCATGCTTTCTGAAGAAGCTTCTGCAGATTATGAGATGGCAAAAAAGGCTATTCTCACTGCATATGAGTTAGTCCCTGAAGCTTACTGACAGAAATCTCAGAACCTCTGGAGATTATCTGGGCAAACGTATATAGAATTTGAGAAGGTAAATCAAATTAATTTTGATCTCCTCGGTATTCACCGAGGAGAGGGACATGACGGATGTTGAGGTTAGGAACAGATGTTTGATTACTCTAGGTCAAGTCGGCATAAGGAGGGAGGAAGTGTTGGGTATTCTAAAGTGCATTAAGGTGGACAAGTCCCCAGGTCCGGATGGGATCTATCCCAGGTTACTGTGGGAAGCGAGAGAGGAAATAGCTGGGGTCTTAACAGATATCTTTGCAGCATCCTTAAACACGGGTGAGGTCCCAGAGGACTGGAGAATTGCTAATGTTGTCCCCTTGTTTAAGAAGGGTAGCAGGGATAATCCAGGTAATTATAGACCGGTGAGCCTGACGTCAGTGGTAGGGAAGCTGCTGGAGAAGATACTGAGGGATAGGATCTATTCCGATTTGGAAGAAAATGGGCTTATCAGTGATAGGCAACATGGTTTTGTGCAGGGAAGGTCATGTCTTACCAACTTAATAGAATTCTTTGAGGAAGTGACAAAGTTGATTGATGAGGGAAAGGCTGTAGATGTCATATACATGGACTTCAGTAAGGCATTTGATAAGGTTCCCCATGGTAGGCTGATGGAGAAAGTGAATTCGCATGGGATCCAGGGTGTACTAGCTAGATGGATAAAGAACTGGCTGGGCAACAGGAGACAGAGAGTAGCAGTGGAAGGGAGTTTCTCAAAATGGAGACGTGTGACCAGTGGTGTTCCACAGGGATCCGTGCTGGGACCACTGTTGTTTGTGATATACATAAATGATGTGGAGGAAAGTATAGGTGGTCTGATTAGCAAGTTTGCAGACGACACTAAGATTGGTGGAGTAGCAGATAGTGAAGGGGACTGTCAGAGAATACAGCAGAGTATAGATAGATTGGAGAGTTGGGCAGAGAAATGGCAGATGGAGTTCAATCAGGGTAAATGCGAGGTGATGCATTTTGGAAGATCCAATTCAAGAGTGAACTATACAATAAATGGAAAAGTCCTGGGGAAAATTGATGTCCAGAGAGATTTGGGTGTTCAGGTCCATTGTTCCCTGAAGGTGGCAACGCAGGTAAATAGAGTGGTCAAGAAGGCATACGGCATGCTTTCCTTCATCGGACGGGGTATTGAGTACAAGAGTTGGCAGGTCATGTTACAGTTGTATAGGACTTTGGTTCGGCCACATTTGGAATACTGCGTGCAGTTCTGGTCGCCACATTACCAAAAGGATGTGGATGCTTTGGAGAGGGTGCAGAGGAGGTTCACCAGGATGTTGCCTGGTATGGAGGGCGCTAGCTATGAAGAGAGGTTGAGTAGATTAGGATTATTTTCATTAGAAAGGCGGAGGTTGAGGGGGGACCTGATTGAGGTGTACAAAATTATGAGAGGTATAGACAGGGTGGATAGCAAGAAGCTTTTTCCCCAGAGTGGGGGATTCAAATACTAGGGGTCACGAGTTCAAAGTGAGAGGGGAAAAGTTTAGGGGGGATATGCGTGGAAAGTTCTTTACGCAGAGGGTGGTGGGTGCCTGGAACGCGTTGCCAGCGGAGGTGGTAGAGGCGGGCACGATAGCGTCTTTTAAGATGTATCTAGACAGATACATGAATGGGCAGGAAGCAAAGAGATACAGACCCTTAGAAAATAGGCAACATGTTTAGATAGAGGATCTGGATCGGCGCAGGCTTGGAGGGCCGAAGGGCCTGTTCCTGTGCTGTAATTTTCTTTGTTCTTTGTTCTTTGTTCATTGGATATGGGCACTAAAGACAAAGGCCATGTACAAGAACCTTACAGAACTAATTCTCTGGGAAGAATTTAAAAGTTCATTCCCTCCATTGGTAAGAACCCATGTAGAGAACTGAAAGATTGCAAAGGCCAGACAGGAAGTGGAAATTGCTGTTGATTATGAGCTTGTGTATAAGCCCAAACCCTTTGTTCATCACCCCCACAAACCCGAGAAGGATAGTAGGTGGGAGAGTGAAAGGAAGGCGAGTAGCCTGGGACAAGAAGGGAACGCCCTGGGATCTCCACCTCAGACCAGAAAAGAAGATGCTGAGGGTAGAAGTGAGGTCCGCAAGTCTAACTGTTACCATTGTCACAAGGTGACAATTCGTGCAGAATGCTGGAAGTTGAGGGGAAAACCCATGGGACTTACTGGGGTGCACAAAGCTAATATAGAGAAAGGGGCCCTGACTGAGAGTACAACAGATCAGGGTGCAGCTGTAAGACCAAGTAAAAAAACCACTGTGAGTACAGGGGTTGTGGATCAGATACCTGAGAGTTATAGGGAGTTCTTGTTGAAAGGAAAAGTAACTCTTTATCCATCAAGTGAGGCAGGTAAACCTATAATAAAAACAAGAAATGCTGGAACCACTCAGCAGGTCTGGCAGCATCTGTGAAAAGAGAAGCAGAGTTAACGTTTCGGGTCAGTGACCCTTCATCGGAACTCTAGGTAAACCTATAGTTATACTTAGGGATACAGGAGCCACACAAACTCTTTTGCTGGGGAAAGGCATAACAATTACACCAGAGAGAGCACTGAATGCTAAAGTTTTAGTGAACCTCCACCAACTAGAAGGACAAGGGCAGCAGATACATGGGAACATCACCACCTGCAAGTTCCCCTCCAAGTCACACACCATCCTGACTTGGAACTATATCACTGTTCCTTCACTGTCGCTGGGTCAAATTCCTGGAACTCCCTTCCTAACAGCACTGTGGGTGTATCTACCCCACATGAACTGCAGTGGTTCAAGAAGGCAGCTCACCACCACCTTCTCAAGGGCAATTAGGGATGGGTAATAAATTCTGGCCTAGCCAGCAACACCCACATCCCATGAATGAATTAATTTTTAAAAAACCCATACCTTTGTATCGTACTTAACAAATCTACTGGAGTTTTTTGAGGATGTAACTAGTAGAATAGACAAGGGAGAACTAGTGGATGTGGTGTATTTGGATTTACAGAAGGCTTTTGATAACGGCCCGCATAAGAGGTTAGTGTGCAAAATTAAAGTACATGAGATTGGGGGTAATATACTGGCATGGATAGAGAATTAGTTGACAGACAGAAGACAGAGAGTAGGAATAAACGGGTCTTTTTCCGGGTGGCAGGCAGTGACTAGTGGGGTACCGCAGGGATCAGTGCTTGGGCCCCAGCCATTCACAATATATATTAATGACATGGGTGAGGGAACTAAATGTAACATTTCCAAGTTTGCAGATGACACAAAGCTGGGAGAGGAATGTGAGCTGTGAGGAGGATGCAAAGAGGCTCCATTGTGATTTGGACAAGTTTGGTGAGTGGGCAAATGCATGGCAGATGCAGTATAACGTGGATAAATGTGAGGTTATCCACTTTGGTTGTGAAAACAGAAAGACAGATTATTATCTGAATGGTAATAGATTGGGAAAGGGGGAGGTGCAGTGAGACCTGGGTGTCCTTGTATGCCAGTCACTGAAAGCAAACATTCAGGTGCAACAAGCAATTAGGAAGGCGAATGGTATGTTGGCCTTCTTTGCAAGAGAATTTGAGTACAGAGCAAAGATGTCTTACTGCAATTATACAGGGCCTTGGCGAGACCACATCTGGAGTATTATGTGCAGTTTTGGTCTCCTTACCTGAGGAAGGATGTTCTTGCCTTGGAGGGAGTGCAAAGAAGATTTACTCGGCTGATTCCAGGGATGCAGGATTGATGTATGAGGAGAGCTTGGTGTGACTAGGCCTGTATTCACTAGAGTTTAGAAGAATGAGGGGGGATCTCATAGAAACCTATAAAATTCTAACAGGACTAGACAGGCTAGATGCAGGGAGGATGTTCCCGATGGCTGGGGAGTCCAGAACCAGGGGTCGCAGTCTCAGGATACGGGGAATGCCATTTTGAACCGAGATGAGGAGAAATTTCTTCACTCAGAGGGTGTTGAACCTGTGGAATTCTCCACCACAGAAGGCAGTGGAGGCCAAGTCATTAAATATATTCAAGAAGGAGATAGATATATTTCTTAATGCCAAAGGGATCAAGGGATATGGGGAGAAAGTGAGAACAGGGAACTGAATTAGACAATCAGCCATGATCTTTTTTAAATAGCAGAGCAGGCTCGAAGGGCCGAATGGCCTACTACTCCTGCCATTTTCTATGTTTCTTTCGGGTGCACCTAGAGTGTCACCTAATGTCTGGAATGGTAACTGTAGGAGTTGCCCATAGTTTGCCTGTAGACAGAGTTGACCTGCTCCTGGGGAATAATTTGGCCGGAGCGAAGGTAGTAGCTTTGCCAGAAGTCACATAAAAACCAAGTGAAGTTAAAGAGACAGAACAGTTACAGGAAAAGAGTTCCAGGAATTTTTCCTTGTGTAGTAACCCGAGCAATGGCTAAAGAAGTTTTATTGTCAGAGGTAAAATTGGCACCACAGACAGTCAAATATCTGAAAATTTCTTTGGGGATTTGGATAATCTGAAGGAAATGCTCAGTAAGTCTTCTCTGATCAAGGCTCAACAAGCTGATCCTGTGTTAAAGTTGCACAATTGGCTCTAACAGAAGCTGAGGCAAAAGGAGTTCCGGAAGGCTATTATATTAAAAATGGGATTCTGATGAAGAAGTGGAGACCTCCTCACAGACCTGAGGATGAAGAATGGACGTAGCTCACCAGATAGTGGTACCACCAAAGTATCACCGGGAACTATTAAGGAGAGCGCATGAGATTCCTCTGGTGGGACATGTGGCGATCCAGAAGACTTAATCACATATAGGTCAACATCTTTACTGACCGGGTGTTTTCAAGGACATGATGCAGTTTTGTTAAACGTGCCTGATGTGCCGGATTGTGGGAAAACTGCGACCTGCTATAAAACTGGCACCTCTAATTCCCATACCAGTTTTTGAGGAACCATTCAGTAGGGTGTTGGTAGACTGTGTAGGACCTTTAGCGAAAACAACAGCAGGACACCAATATATACTCACTATCATGGATATGGTTACTCGGTTCCCAGAGGCCATTCCCTTGAGAATAATTTCTGCTGGGGTACTGGTAGAGAAGTTAACCCAGTTCTTCACTAGATATGGATTATCCATTGAGATTCAGTCAGATCAAGGTTCCAATTTTATGTCTAAAATTTTTCAGGAAGTTATGAGTAATTTGGGTTTAACACAGTTAAAGTCTTCAGCATACCACCCACAGATACAAGGGAGCTTTAGAAAGGTAACTCTCAAAATGATGATCAGGGCAGACTGTCATGAATATCCTCATGATTGGGATAAAGGGCTAGAATTTCTGTTGTTTGCCACTAGGGATTCACCCAATGAGTTTACCAGTTTTAATCCTTTATGGATATGAGAGAAGAGATCCTCTAAAACTAATTAAAGACTGGTTTTTAGGTCAGAGGGACAAGTCTTCCATGTTTAGATTCTGTATCCGTGTTCCAGGAGATGCTCACGAGAGTCTGCAAAGTGGCTCAGGAACACCTGAAAGCTTCCCGAACAACCATGAAGCAATGGGCAGACAAGCATGTCAAGACCCAAACATTTCAACTAGGGGATGAGGTGTTAGTATTACTGCCTTTACAGAGTGAAGCACTGAAAGCACGGTTCAGTGGTCTGTATAAAGTGGTCAAAAGGATTGGTGAAGTAAGTTATTTGATTGACACCCCAGATAGCTGGAAAAAGAATTGGCTGTGTCATATCAATATGTTAAAACAATAAAATAAAAGCAAAATACTGCGGATGCTGGAAATCTGAAATAAAAACAAGAAATGCTGGAACCACTCAGCAGGTCTGGCAGCATCTGTGGAAAGAGAAGCAGAGTTAACGTCTCGGGTCAGTGACCCTTCATCACCGGGAGGAGGATAAGTGAACACAGATATGTCAGGTAGTGGGGACAGTGAAGGATGATAGGGATAGTGAGGATGAGGCAAAAGGAGGCATTGACAATTCTCAAATTGAACCTCCTACTATTTGGTCAGCTAATATTGAATTGTTTGGGAGATTGGACACTGCTTTCATATTTAGATGCAGAACAGTGAGAAGACCTAACAAGGCTACTCACAGCATTTAAAGGAGTTTGTCGGGATAGGCCAGGATGTACTACCTTAGAAACATAGAAAATAGGAGCAGGAATAGGCCATTCGGCCCTTCGAGCCTGCTCTGCAATTTATTATGATCATGGCTGATCATCCAACTCAGTAACCTGTTCCCACATTCCCCCCATATCCTTTCATCCCTTTAGACCCAAGAGCTATATCTAACTCCTTCTTGAAAACATACAATGTTTTGGCCTCAACTGCTTTCTGTGGTTGCGAATTCTATAGGCTCACCACTCTCTGGGTGAAGAAATTTCTCCTCATCTCAGGAGAATTTCTCCTCATCTTAGCCACACATGATGTGGATGTAGAGGAATCCATTCCTATAAAACAGCATCCTTACCGAATAAGTCCAGAGAAACAGGCCCAGGTAAAAGCAGAAATCCAATCCAGTCAAAGCAGCTGGAGTTCCCCAGTGGTATTAGTGCCTAAACATGACAGTTCAACTAGACTCTGTATAGACTACAGAAACGTTAATGCAGTAACTACAGAAACGTTAATGCAGTAACAAAGACAGACTCCTACCCAATTCCTCACTTGGAACAACTAGGGGGCTCTGTTTGGAAGGTTGCAGTCATCTAATTTGGTGAGCATCTTTGTGGAAAAATTTCAAAACCAGAATTCCAGATGATTCTGATGGAGTTTACTGTTACAACCCTATTAGTTAAAGATTATCCACATTGCAGGTAAAAATAATGTTATTGCAGATGCTTTATCGAGAGTCTAACTTTGTTCAAAATATCTGAATGAAAAGAAGGTACAGACCAGAATTTTATTGACTACAAAAAAAGAATGAGAATGAGTGTGAAAATGTTTTCTATTTTTCCCACACTTTGTAATGAAGTGCATTTAAAAATGGTGTTTTATTCCTCCGAGGTGTTATGAAAGTGATTCTGTTTTTTGTTAAAAGTATTTTTGAAAGGAATTTATAGATAAGCTGAATCAATGTTGGATCATTGTTTTAAAAAAAAAGAGAACCCTCAAGGGGGCATTGAAGGAACTGGTGGCAACAATGATACCGGTTGTCACATGACTCAAGTTAAAGCTAGAACAGAAACTCTGGTAACAGGGGCAGAGAAGTGACAAGTGCCCCTTTGATTGGATAATCCCAGTAGCAGCAGAGCACCTGGAAGGGCAGAAAACTGGCAAGCTTCTTGGTTGTTGGTCAGTGTGTGTGGGGTTTTACCATCTGGAGTGAGATAAAGTCAAGTCTGTGGAAGAAGTTAAAAAGGACAGAGGACCACAACCCAGCTCACTTTCCAGCAATTCCACAGAAGATCCTGTGAAATCCACTGTGTCAATTCACCTCGTCTCCTTTCTGAAGAAATCCTGCTAAAATTAATTCTCAATGCTGCCTGAAAAGAACTGACCTAAAGATCCTAATGACCTGCCTACGTATACTCAGAAGTCAGACTGTGTGCCAGTTTTGGAACAACATATCTCATCTGCTATTTACTTAAAAAATGAGCAAGTAATCTGCCTGGATGTCTTTTTTCTCTGTAACAGAGCTCTGAATTTATAAAAAACCCTTTTTTCTCGGTTAACCGGTGTATTTATATGTGTGTGTGTGAAGGTAATAAAGTAAAAAGGGACTTTCAAATTTAATATTGGGTTTTTAAAATTTTAATCTGTGTGTTTGTTTTACTTCATTACTAGTTAAGATTTGTTCTATAATAAACTGTTCATTTTGCTGTTCAGTAAAGAAACCTGGTTAGTTTGTTCTATTCTGGGAAAAGTATATGATTGTCTGTATTAGCAAGTGGGAAAAACTTTAAATATGCTATGACATGTGGAGACATGGGACTGAATTAACAGTGCACTCCTCCCACCTCGGTCGTAACGCTATATTATATTTTCAGTTTCTCAATATTTCTCTATTGCATCTCTAAGTAAGGATTCCCTTGTCTTCCCTACCACCAACATTAAGCCAATTGGTTAAATTACACTTTCCAGGACTTGTTTCTATCTCCCTTTTTAAATATAGGAATCACATTGGATTTCTCCCAGTCTTCTGGTACTATTCCGTTTTCTGATGAATTTATGTCTGTAATAGTGCCTCTGCTGTCTCTTCACTAATTTTTTTTAATATACTTGGATGCATTCCATCCGGACCAGGGGTTTTATCATCTCTCAGTATGATTAGTTTGTCAATTATCTCTCCCCTTTCTATCTTAAATGTCTTTATATATTTTTTGATCTCTTTGTTTAATCTCACGTCCACCATGTTAGTCTCTCCGGTAAATGCCGAGGCAAAGTCTTTATTTAATATTTCTGTCATGTTTCTATCATTCCCTGTGAGTTTATCATGTGTATCCCTTAGCAACGCAAACCCTGTCCTGCTTTCCCATTTGTTATTATTGTGTCTGTAGAATACTTCACTGTTTCAGTTTATATTCTATGATGATGTAAGTTCATAGTTTCTCATTGTATTTCTAATTGTTTTTTCATTTCTTTCCAAACCTTTTCATATTCCCTTTGGAACCTGTGTGATTTTTCTTTATTATATTCTCGGTGTCCAGATGTTTTTCTAGTAAAATGTTGTTGTAAAAGTGAAACACTGGGCGACATTAAACAATCTGGAACGTGGGGAGGTTTTCAATGCTCTGACCTTTCTTTTCCTTTTCTGCTCTCTTGCAGCAAGCGTGTGTGATAACTTGCTGACACGGTGTGAGAATGGAGGAGTGTGTGAAGACAATGGGAGGTGTCGGTGTCCTGCACCCTACACCGGGCTCCTGTGTGAGAAAGTCCAGTGCGGGAAGGAAGCGGGACGATGTGATTCCCAATCCCCCCGGGACCCCACCTTACACCGGGTGCTGCTGTTGCTGACTGCACTGCTAATTGCTGCTAATGGCCGCGTGCCTCTCTGACCTGCTTCCAGCACCATGAAGACTCACAGGAAGGTGCAAAGAGCGCAGGAGAATCTAGTGTTTACTCTATTGCTGTTAAAACACGCTCCCTTTACCCACCCAATACCCTCACCCAACTCCGGAAAAGGCGAACCGGAACCGAGACCTGATCCCACAAACCCAGCCTGACTAGATCACGGAGCCTGGACAGAATCAGCAGGCAAAGGGAACTGGACTCTCTGACTCCCTGTGAGACAGAGGCAGCAGCTAATAATCATTCAAAAATCGCCAGCCGCTCGCCCCATGTTCAGCTTTGGGACAAAGAATCAAAGGAAGGACTTGCATTTACATAGCGCCTTTCGCCAGCTCAGGATGTCCCAAAGTGCTTTACAGCCAATGAAGTAATTATTCCGCCAATGTGATAATGAGCAGATAATCTGTTTTCGTGAAGTTGCTGGAGGGATAAATATTGGACCAGGACACGGGGGAGAACTCCCCTGCTCTTCTTCAAAATAGCGGCCGTGGGGTTTTTATACCCACCTGAGAGGGCAGAAGGGGGTCTCAGTTTAATCACTCATCTGAAAGATGGACACTGCAGCACTTCCTCAGTACTGACCCTCCGACACTGCAGCACTCCCTCAGTACTGCCCGTCTGACAGGGCAGCACTCCCTCAGTACTGACCCACGAACAGTGCAGCCCTCCCTCAGTACTGACCCTCCGACAGCGCAGCACTCCCACAGAACTGACCCTCGAACAGTGCAGCCCTCCCTCAGTACTGACCCTCCGACAGTGCAGCACTTCCTCAGTACTGCCCCTCTGACTGGGCAGCACTCCCTCAGTACTGACCCTCTGACTGGGCAGCACTCCCTCAGTACTGCCCCTCTGACTGGGCAGCACTCCCTCAGTACTGCCCCTCTGACTGGACAGCACTCCCTCAGTACTGCCCCTCTGACTGGGCAGCACTCCCACAGTACTGACCCACGAACAGTGCAGCCCTCCCTCAGTACTGACCCTCCGACAGCGCAGCACTCCCACAGAACTGACCCTCGAACAGTGCAGCCCTCCCTCAGTACTGACCCTCCGACAGTGCAGCACTTCCTCAGTACTGCCCCTCTGACTGGGCAGCACTCCCTCAGTACTGACCCTCTGACTGGGCAGCACTCCCTCAGTACTGCCCCTCTGATAGGGCAGCACTCCCTCAGTACTGCCCCTCTGATAGGGCAGCACTTCCTCAGTACTGCCCTTCTGACTGGGCAGCACTCCCTCAGTACTGCCCCTCTGACTGGGCAGCAATCCCTCAGTACTGCCCCTCTGACTGGGCAGCACTCCCTCAGTACTGCCCCTCTGACTGGGCAGCACTCCCTCAGTACTGCCCCTCTGATAGGGCAGCACTCCCTCAGTACTGCCCCTCTGATAGGGCAGCACTTCCTCAGTACTGCCCTTCTGACTGGGCAGCACTCCCTCAGTACTGCCCCTCTGACTGGGCAGCAATCCCTCAGTACTGCCCCTCCATATGGGCAGCACTCCCTCAGTACTGCCCTTCCAACATTGTGGCACTCCCTCAGTACTGCCCCTCCGACAGTGCGGCTCTCCCTCAGTACTGCCCCTCCGACAGGGCGGCACTCCCTCAGTACTGCTCCTCCGACAGGATAGTTTTCAATCACTCCCTCGTAAAATTAACACTAACTCAGTCTTTCTCTCCCTCACTCTCTGTCTCTCCCTGGGAGGGATTACTGAGTGGGGACCAGGCCCCTCTATCGGTGCAGTGACCTGAGGGAATGTGTGGGGCAGTCTCCTGCGTTCTACTGCCTCTAGTTTTCCCCAGCCTTGACTGTCCCACATCCTCGAGTGTCCCACGGCCTCAATAGTTCTACTGCCTCGAGTGTGCCACAGCCTGGGCTTCAGTGAGTGTTGCTGTGTAATCCTTTCCCCAGATGCCCTCCTTGTGAAATCCCACTCTTCTGCTGGGTCTATCCATGGAGGCTGCATCAGTCCCATGTGGGAATAATCCTGAGCAGTAATCGCCGTGTTAGTGTGGATATTGATTGTTTTGTATTAAGATGAAGTTTGTTCTTGCAATCCCACAAGTTCTGATGTCGGTTCTGTGTGAATAGCAGTTTGTGTTGGTGAATATATCTGTCACTGTGGAAATCCCAGTGATGGCAGAAACAGGACTATTCTCTTTGTCTGATTTTCCTGTGCACAGATTTCTCTAGAACTACAATTTGCTGCATCAAAGAATCTGAGTTTCCAGCTGGAAACCTGTCCTAAAATCCAGAAAAGGACTCGTCACTTTACTCTGCAGAACAATAAAAGCTCCTGCATCAAGTGTCCTCAACTCAGGATCTGGTTTGTGAGATGAGGTCACGTCTGGTCAGATAGCTTGGGCCAAGACTGCTCTACATTGCAAAAGGAAATGACACAAACTCCTCCAGTTTAATGAAAGGTTTATTTAAATTTTATAAACAGCAAATATACATCCCCAGGAACTCTGTGTCCAATGGTAAACAAGAAAAACATTTGACCTCAAATTGAGTCACCCTGATCCTGTGACCTGAGCCAGTGAAGGGGTTAAAGGCCAATTCGATTCGGTTCCAGTCTTTAGCTCCATCATATTGTGGGTTTGGCTCCTTGATAATGAGAAACTGGGAACAGAAAGAACTTGCATTTCTGTAACGCCTTTCACAACTTTTGGACATCTCAAAGCATTACTTTTAAAGTGTGCTCACTGCTGTATTGTAGGAAATGCTGTAGCCAATTTGTGCACAGCAAGAACCCACAATAAGATAATGACCAGATAATTTGTCCTTTTTCCTGGTGGTTGTGGAAGGATAATTCCTCAAGTTCTGCTGTGGGATTAATTACACCCACCGGAGAGGGCAGTCATTACTGACCCTTTGACAGTGCAGCACTCCCTCAGTACTGACCCTCTGACAGTGCAGCACTCCCTCAGTACTGACCCTCCAACAGTGCAGCGCTCCCTCAGTACTGACCCGCCGACAGTGCAGTGCTCCCTCAGTACTGACCCGCCGATGTGCAGAGCTCCCTCAGTACTGACCCGCCGACAGTGCAGCGCTCCCTCATTACTGACCCTCCGACAGTGCAGCACTCCCTCAGTACTGACCCTCTGACAGTGCTGCACTCCCTCAGTACTGCCCCTCTGACAGTGCAGCACTCCCTCAGTCCTGACCCTCCGACAGTGCAGCACTCCCTCAGTACTGCCCCTGAAAGTGCAGCACTCCCTCAGTACTGCCCCGCCGACAGTGCAGCGCTCCCTCAGTACTGACCCTCAGACAGTGCAGCGCTCCCTCTGTATTGATTCTCAGACAATGCAGCACTCCCTCAGTACTGACCCTCAGACAGTGCAGCACTCCCTCAGTACTGACCCTCCGACAGTGCAGCACTCCCTCAGTACTGACCCTCCGACAGTGCAGCACTCCCTCAGTACTGACCCTCTGACAGTGCTGCACTCCCTCAGTACTGACCCGCCGACAGTGCAGTGCTCCCTCAGTACTGACCCTCTGACAGTGCAGCACTCCCTCAGTACTGACCTTCCGACAGTGCAGCACTCTCTCAGTACTGACCTTCCGACAGTGCAGTGCTCCCTCAGTACTGACCCTCTGACAGTGCAGCACTCCCTCAGTACTGACCCTCCGACAGTGCAGCGCTCCCTCAGTACTGACCCGCCGACAGTGCAGTGCTCCCTCAGTACTGACCCTCTGACAGTGCAGCACTCCCTCAGTACTGACCTTCCGACAGTGCAGCACTCTCTCAGTACTGACCTTCCGACAGTGCAGCACTCTCTCAGTACTGACCTTCCGACAGTGCAGCACTCCCTCAGTACTGACCTTCCGACAGTGCAGCGCTCCCTCAGTACTGACCCTCCGACAGTGCAGCACTCCCTCAGTACTGACCCTCTGACAGTGCTGCACTCCCTCAGTACTGCCCCTCTGACAGTGCAGCACTCCCTCAGTCCTGACCCTCCGACAGTGCAGCACTCCCTCAGTACTGCCCCTGACAGTGCTGCACTCCCTCAGTACTGCCCCTCTGACAGTGCTGCACTCCCTCAGTACTGACCCTCTGACAGTGCGGCACTCCCTCAGTACTGACCCGCTGACAGTGCAGCGCTCCCTCAGTACTGACCCTCCGACAGTGCAGCGCTCCCTCTGTATTGATCCTCTAACAGTGCAGCACTCCCTCAGTACTGCACTGGGAGTATCAGCCTGGGATTTGTGCTCAGGTCTGTGGACTGGTACTCACTCAGAACCTATAGACTCCAAGGTGCAAGTGCTGCCCAGTGAACCACAGTGGATACCTGATGATTGTGATTCAATCCCTTCTTCAGCACATTGCATTTCTTTTCCAAATGGGAGGTTCCACACTTTAACCCGTTTCCCGACAGGGCTAACACAGCTCGGTGTGATTCTTCTACCAGCAGGACAATGAGGTAACTTTTCCTGAACTAAAATAATAATAATATACACACAGCAGTTAGTAATCAAAGGCGGCAATTAAACTGCTTTTTACACTCCATCTCCAAACTATGCATTCACAGATTCAAAGAATTTGCAGCATCAAAGTGGTGTTTCTGAATCAGCCACATGTTGAGTTGGTTGGGCACCAGTGTAGAAGTAGAGATGGTGAATCTGGTCCTTTTCTTGGGTTCCACGGGAATTGTCTGCAAACGTATCCCAACCCTCTCCCTCTCCCCAGACCAGACTGTCACCTTGTTCCTTGCAAAGCCTTGGGTGACATCCATGAACCTGTTATCTCCAGAAATCAGAGTTCACCTTCTGTAAGGCCAATCAGAAAGCAGGCTGTGATAGATAGCTCTTCACATACTGCTATATCATTGACCCATGAGCATTCATCTTGATTGAAGTGTCAGTCTGTGAAACAATCCTCTTCCTCTTCTACATATATGGAGGGAAACCAGCCAATCTGAAATAAATTAACAAAGACACTTCAATTATTAAATAGACAAATTTCACAGCCTGATTGGAAAGGTCACAGCAGAGAATTGACAATCCTTTCAATGTCAAAGATTCCAATGGAGTTTGTCTCCTGCTGAGTGAGATGGTTCATGGTTAGAATTACACAGCACAGCACAAGAGTCCAATCAGCCCATCATGCTTGTACTGGCTCTTTGAAAGAGCTATCCAATTAATTCCACTCCCCTGCTCTTTCCCCATATCTCAGCAAATTTTTCCCCTTTCAAGTTTTTATCCAATTCCCTTTTGAAAGTTATTATTGAATCTGCTTCCACCGCCCTTTCAGGCAGCGCATTCCAGATCACAACAACTCACTGTGTAAAAAAAAATTCTCCTCATCTCCCCCTCTGGTTCTTTTACCAATTACCTTCAATCTGTGTCGTCTGGTTACTGACCCTCCTGTCACTGGAAACAGTTTCTCCTGATTTACTCTATTAAAACCCCACTATCAAACACCTCGATCAATTTCCCCTCAAGCTTCTCTGCTCTAAAGGGAACAGCCCAGCTTCTCCAGTCTCTTCACATTACTGAATTTGCAAGGCAATAAAGACAGACCAGTGGTATTAATTGGATATCTTTTTCAAAGAGCTGGCACAGGGCGAAGGGCTGAATGTCCTCCTGTGCTGTAAGATTCAATGACGGTTTGTATCCTCAGATAAAGACATTTCACAGCAGTGTGACTCACCCTCCCATTCACTGCTCCTCGCCACCACCCATTGGGTCCACTCTTGCTGTAAATCTTCACCATGTCTCCCGCCTGAAGGGACAATTCCCTCATGTCCCTCGCGGAGAAGTCATACTGAGCCACGGCCACCCCCACCACTTTTGGGCTCAAAGCTGCCAACAAGAAAGAAAAGAATTGCATTTCTAAAGCACCTTTCACCACCTCAGGATGTTCTAAAGCATGTCACAGCCAATGCAGTAATTTTCAAATGTGTTTTCTGCATTACAACAGTGAATACAACAACCAATTTTCACATAGCAAGATCCCACAACCAGCAATATGAAAGAACAAGGTAATTTGTTTCAGGAATTTTGGTTGATTAATATTGACCAGGGCGTCAGTGAGAACTCTCCCGTTCTTCAAATTGTGCCGTTGGATCTTTTACACCTGAGGGCAGACGGAGCCTCACTTTAATTTCTCATCTGACTGTGCAGCACTCCCTCAGTACTGACCCTCCGACAGTGCAGCACTCCCTCAGTACAGACCCTCTGACAGTGCAGCACTCCCTCAGTGCTGACCCTCCGACAGTGCAGCACTCCCTCAGTACTGACCCTCTGACAGTGCAGCACTCCCTCAGTAGTGACCCTCAGACAGTGCAGCACTCCCTCAGCACAGACCCTCTGACAGTGCAGCACTCCCTCAGTGCCGACCCTCCGACAGTGCAGCACTCCCTCAGTACTGACCCTCCGACAGTGCAGCACTCCCTCAGTACTGACCCTCTGACAGTGCAGCACTCCCTCAGTACTGACCCTCCGACAGTGCAGCACTCGCTCAGTGCTGACCCTTCGACAGTGCAGCACTCCCTCAGTACTGACCCTCCGACAGTGCGGCGCTCCCTCAGTACTGACCCTCTGACAGTGCAGCACTCCTTCAGTACTGACCCTCTGACAGTGCAGCACTCCCTCAGTACTGACCCTCTGACAGTGCAGCACTCCCTCAGTACTGACCCTCTGACAGTGCAGCACTCCCTCATTACTGACTCTCTGACAGTGCAGCACTCCCTCAGTGCTGACCCTCCGACAGTGCAGCACTCCCTCAGTACTGACCCTCCGACAGTGCAGCACTCCCTCAGTACTGATTCTCTGACAGTGCAGCACTCCCTCAGTGCTGACCCTCCGACAGTGCAGCACTCCCTCAGTACTGATGCTCCGACAGTGCAGCACTGCCTCAGTACTGACCCTCTGACAGTGCAGCACTCCCTCAGTGCTGACCCTCCGACAGTGCAGCACTCCCTCAGTACTGACTCTCTGACAGTGCAGCACTCCCTCAGTGCTGTCCCTCCGACAGTGCAGCACTCCCTCAGTACTGACCCTCCGACAGTGCAGCACTCCCTCAGTACTGACCCTCTGACAGTGCAGCACTCCCTCAGTACTGACTCTCTGACAGTGCAGCACTCCCTCAGTGCTGACCCTCCGACAGTGCAGCACTCCCTCAGTACTGACCCTCCAACAGTGCAGCACTGCCTCAGTACTGACCCTCCGGCAATGCAGCACTCCCTCAGTACTGAACCTCTGACAGTGCAGCACTCCCTCAGTACTGACCCTCCGATAGTGCGGCACTCCTTCAGTACTGACCTTCTGACAGTGTGGCACTCCTTCAGTACTGACCCTCTGACAATGCAGCACTCCCTCAGTATTAACCCTCTGACAGTGCAGCACTCCCTCAGTACTGACCATCCTACCGTGCAGCGCTCCCTCAGTACTGACCCTCTGACAGTGCAGCACTCCCTCAGTACTGACCCTCCGATAGTGCGGCACTCCTTCAGTACTGACCTTCTGACAGTGTGGCACTCCTTCAGTACTGACCCTCTGACAATGCAGCACTCCCTCAGTATTAACCCTCTGACAGTGCAGCACTCCCTCAGTACTGACCATCCTACCGTGCAGCGCTCCCTCAGTACTGACCCTCCGACAGTGCAGCACTCCCTCAGTACTGACCCTCTGACAGTGCAGCAAGCACTCCCTCAGTATTAACCCTCTGACAGTGCAGCACTCCCTCAGTACTGACCATCCTACCGTGCAGCGCTCCCTCAGTACTGACCCTCCGACAGTGCAGCAAGCACTCCCTCAGTATTAACCCTCTTACAGTGCAGCACTCCCTCAGTACTGACCCTCTGACAGTGCAGCAAGCACTCCCTCAGTATTAACCCTCTGACAGTGCAGCACTCCCTCAGTACTGACCATCCTACCGTGCAGCACTCCCTCAGTACTGATCTTCGGACAGCAATCAGGGAGAATCAGGGTGAATATAGAAAGGACTCAGGAGAAGTGAAAAGGATAGGCAGGATTGACCCACCAGAGATGGCGGGACAGTCGTATACAGTTAGGTAAGAGTGGCCTTGGGAGCTCTCAACATTGATTCCGTACCCCATGAAGTCTCACGGAGGCCCAAATTTGAGATGCTGGATCTGTTCTGAATGTATCCCATGAAACCTCCTGCTCATTACTACCAATGACCCTCCCTCAACTCCTCTATGTTCAACACCACTTGGAAGAAGCACTGAGGGTGGCAAGGGCACAGAATCTACTCTGGGTGGGGGACTTTAATGTCCATCACCAAGAGTGGCTCAGTAGCACCACGACTGACCAATTAGGCAAAGTCCTGAAGGACATAGCTGCTAGTCTGAGCCTGCAGCAGGGATTGAGAGAACCAACAAGAGGGAAAAAGCTACTTGCCCTCATCCTCACCAATCTGTCTGTCGCATCTGTCCATGACAGATAGATAGGTAGGAGTGACCACCAAACAGACCTTGTGGAGACAAAGTCCCACCTTCGCAATGAGGACACCCTATATCACCTAGTGTGGCATTACCACCATGGTAAATGGGAAAGGTTCAGAACAGATCTGGCAGCTCAAAATCAGGTATCCCTGAAACACTGTGGGCCATCAGCAGCAGCAGAATTGTACTCAACCACAATCAGTAACCTCATGGCCCGGCATAGAGTCACAGAGTTATACAGCGCAGAAACAGGCCCTTCGGCCCATTGTGTCTGTGCCGGCCATCAAGCACCTATCTACTCTGATCTCATTTTCCAGTACTTGACCTGCAGCCTTGTATGCGATGGCATTTCAAGTGCTCATCTAAATACTTCTTAAATGTTGTGAGGGTTCCTGCCTCTACCACCCCTTCAGGCTGTGCGTTCCAGATTCCAAACACCCTCTGGGTGAAAACATTTTTTGTCAAATCCCCTCTAGCTCTCCTGCCCCTTACCTTAAATCTATGTCCCCTGGTTATTGAACCCTCCGCTAAGGGAAAAAGTTTCTTCCTATCTAACCTATCAATGCCCCTCATAATTTTGTGTACCTCAATCATGTCCCCCCTCAGCCTTCTCTGCTGTAAGGAAAACAACCCTAGCCTTTTCAGTCTCTCTTCATAGTTGAAATGCTCCAGCCCATTCAAGATCCTGGTGAATCTCCTCTGCACCCTCTCCAGTGCAATAGAACATAGAACATAGAACATTACAGCGCAGTACAGGCCCTTCAGCCCTCGATGTTGCGCCGACCTGTGAAACCATCTGACCTACACTATTCCATTTTCATCCATATGTCTATCCAATGACCACTTAAATGCCCTTAAAGTTGGCGAGTCTACTACTGTTGCAGGCAGGGCGTTCCACGCCCCTACTACTCTCTGTGTAAAGAAACTACCTCTGACATCTGTCCTATATCTATCACCCCTCAACTTGAAGCTATGTCCCCTCATGTTTGCCATCACCATCCGAGGAAAAAGGCTCTCACTATCCACCCTGTCCAGCCCTCTGATTATCTTGTATGTCTCTATTAAGTCACCTCTTCTCCTCCTTCTCTCTAACGAAAACAACCTCAAGTCCCTCAGCCTTTCCTCGTAAGACCTTCCCTCCATACCAGGCAACATCCTAGTAAATCTCCTCTGCACCTTTTCCAAAGCTTCCACATCCTTCCTATAATGCGGTGACCAGAACTGCACGCAATACTCCAGGTGCGGCCGCACCAGAGTTCTGTACAGCTGCAGCATGACCTCGTGGCTCCGAAACTCGATCCCCCTACTAATAAAAGCTAACACACCATATGCCTTCTTAACAGCTCTATTAACCTGGGTGGCAACTTTCAGGGATTTATGTACCTGGACACCAAGATCTCTCTGCTCATCTACACTACCAAGAATCTTCCCATTAGCCCAGTATTCTGCAATCCTGTTACTCCTTCCGAAGTGAATCACCTCACACTTTTCCGCATTAAACTCCATTTGCCATCTCTCAGCCCAGCTCTGCAGCCTATCTATGTCCCTCTGTAACCTACAACATCCTTCGGCACTATCCACAACTCCACCGACCTTCGTGTCATCCGCAAATTTACTAACCCACCCTTCTACACCCTCATCCAGGTCATTTATAAAAATGACAAACAGCAGTGGCCCCAAAACAGATCCTTGCGGTACACCACTAGAAACTATACTCCAGGATGAACATTTACCATCAACCACCACCCTCTGTCTTCTTTCAGCTAGCCAATTTCTGATCCAAAGCACTAATTCACCTTCAATCCCATACTTCCGTATTTTCTGCAATAGCCTACCGTGGGGAACTTTATCAAACGCCTTACTGAAATCCATATACACCACATTCACGGCTTTACCCTCATCCACCTGTTTGGTCACCTTGGCAAAAAACTCAATAAGGTTTGTGAGGCACGACCTACCCTTCACAAAACCGTGCTGACTATCGCTAATGAACTTATTCTTTTCAAGATGATTATAAATCCTATCTCTTATAACCTTTTCCAACATTTTACCCACAACCGAAGTAAGGCTCACAGGTCTATAATTACCAGGGCTGTCTCTACTCCCCTTCTTGAACAAGGGGACAACATTTGCTATCCTCCAGTCTTCCGGCACTATTCCTGTCGACAATGACGACATAAAAATCAAGGACAAAGGCTCTGCAATCTCCTCCCTGGCTTCCCAGAGAATCCTAGGATAAATCCCACCTGGCCCAGGGGACCTATCTATTTTCACACTTAATGTGAAATGTGCAATCACATCCTTCCTATAGTGTGGTGACCAGAACTGTACACAGTACTCCAGCTGTGGCCTAACTAGCGTTTTATACAGCTCCATCATAACCTCCCTGCTCTTATATTCTATGCCTTGGCTAATAAAGGCAAGTATCCCAGAGACCTTCCTAACCACCTTATCTATCTGTGCTGCTGCCTTCAGTGATCTATGGACAAGTACACCAAGGTCCCTCTGACCCTCTGTACTTCCTAGGGTCCTACCATCCATTATATATTCCCTTGCCTTGTTAGTCCTTCCAAAATGCATTTCCTCACACTTCTCAGGATTAAATTCCATTTGCCACTGCTCCGCCCATCTTACCAGCCCATCTATATCATCCTGTAATCTAAGGCTTTCCTCCTCACTATTTACGAAACCACCAATTTTCATGTCATCTGCGAACTTACTGATCATACCTCCTATATTCACATCTAAATTATTAATGTACACTACAAACAGTAAGGATCCCAGCACCGATCCCTGCGATACACTACTGGTCACAGGCTTCCAATCGCAAAAACAGCCCTCGACCATCACCCTCTGCCTCCTGCCATTAAACCAATTTTGGATCCAAATTGCCAAATTGCCCTGGATCCCATGGGCTCTTACCTTCTTAATCAATCTCCCATGTGGGACCTTATCAAAAGCCTTACTGAAGTCCATGTAGACTACATCAACTGCTTTACCCTCATCGACACATATCCCCCACTCTACCATTACCATCAAGCTGGGGGATCAACCCTGGTTCAATGAGGAGTGTCGAAGAGCATGCCAGGAGCAGCACCAGGCATATCTAGAATGAGATGCAAACCTGCTACAACACAGGACTATCTGCGTGCCAAACCACGGAAGCAGCACGTGATAGACAGAGCTAAGCGATCCCACAACCAACAGATCAGATCTAAGCTCTGCAGTCCTGCCACATCCAGCCGTGAATGCCGGTGGACAATTAAACAACTAACTGGAGGAGGTGGGTCGACAAGTATCCCCATCCTCAATGATGGGGGAGCCCAGCACATCAGTGGGAAAGATAAGGCTGAAGCATTTGCAACAAGCTTCAGCCAGAAGTGCCCAGTTGATGATCCATCTCGGCCTCCTCCTGAAGTCCCCAGCATCACAGATGCCAGACTTCAGCCAATTCGATTCACTCCATGTGATATCAAGAAATGTCTGAATGCACTGGATACTGCAAAGGCTGTGGATCCTTGGTCGTACTGAAGACTTGTGCGTCAGAACTAGCCACACCCTTACCAAGTTGTTGCAGTGCGGCTACAACACTGGCATCTACCTGACAATCTGGAAAATTGCCCAGGTATATCCTATGCACAAAAACCAAGACAAATCCAACCCGGCCAATATCGTTCCTCTCAGTCTACTCTCAATCAGTAAAGTGATGAAAGGTGTTATCGACGGTGTTATCAAGCAGCATGTTCTCAGCAATAACCTGCTCACTGATGCTCAGTTTGGGTTCTGCCAGGGCCACTCAGCTCCTGACCTCATTACAGCCTTGGTCCTAACATGGACAAAAGAGCTGAACACAAGAGGTAAGGTGAGAGTGACTGCCCTTGACATCAAGGCAGCATTTGACTGAGTATGGCATCAAGGAGTCCTAGCAAAACTGAGGTCAATGGGAATCAGGGGGAAAACCCTCCGCTGCCTGGAGTCATACCTAGCACAAAGGAAGATGGTGCGGTTTTTAGAGGTCAATCATCGCAGTCCCAGGACGTCACTGCAGGAGTTCCTCAGGGTTGTGTCCTCGACCCAACCATCTTCAGCTGCTTCATCAATGACCTTCCTTCAATCATAAGGTCAGAAGTGGGGATGTTCGCTGATGTTTGCACAGTGTTCAGCACCATTCGTGACTCCTCAAATACTGAAGCAGTCCGTGTAGAAATGCAGCAGGACCTGGACAATATCCAGGCTTTGGCTGGTGTGTGGCACGAATGTTACTTGCAACCTAAGTGTCAGGCAATGACCATCGGGGCGGCACAGTGGCACAGTGCTGAGCAACGCAGCCTCACAGCTCCAATGACCCGGGTTCGGTTCTAGGTACTGCCTGTGTGGAGTTTGCAAATTCCCTCTGTGACCGTGTGGGTTTTCGCCGGGTGCTCCGGTTTCATTCCACAGCCAAAGACTTTCAGGTTGACTGGCCATTGTAAATTGCCCCAAGTGTAGGTAGGAGAATGGTGGGGATGTGGTAGGGAATATGGGATGAATGTAGGATTAGTATAAATGGGTGGTTGTTGGTTGGCACAGACTCGGTGGGCCGAAATGCCTGTTTTAGTGCTGTATTTTTCTCGATGACTATCTCCAACAAGAGAGAATCTAACCATCTCCCCTTGACATTCAATGGCATTACCATCGCTGAATCCCCCACTATCAACATCCTAGGGGCTACCATTGACCAGAAACTGAACTGGAGTAGCCATATAAATACTGTGGCTACTACAGCAGGTCAGCGGCTGGGAATTCTGCATGGAGTAAGCCACCTCCTGACTCCCCAAAACCTGTCCACCATCTAAAAGGCACAAGTCAGGAGTGTGATGGAATACTCTCCACTTGCCTGGATGAGCGCAGCTCCAACAATACTCAGGAAGCCCAATATCATTTATCCATACGAGTAAGGTTTTAATAACAAAGAACAGTACAGCACAGGAACAGGCCATTCGGCCCTCCAAGCCTGCGCTGATCTTGATGCCTGCCTAAACTAACACCTTCTGCACTTCCGGGGCCCATATCTCTCTATTCCCATCCTATTCATATATTTGTCAAGATGCCTCTTAAACGTCGCTATCGTACTTGCTTCCACCACCTCCCCCGGCAGCAAGTTCCAGGCACTCACCACCCTCTGTGTAAAGAACTTGCCTCGCACATCCCCTCTAAACTTTGCCCCTCTCACCTTAAACCTATTTCCCCAGTAACTGACTCTTCCACCCTGGGAAAAAGCTTCTGACTATCCACTCTGTCCATGCCGCTCATAACTTTGTAAACCTCTATCATGTCACCCCTCCACCTCCGTCGTTCCAGTGAAAACAATCCGAGTTTTTCCAACCTCTCCTCATAGCTAATGCGCTCCAGACCAGGCAACATCCTGGTAAACCTCTTCTGTACCCTCTCCAAAGCCTCTACGTCCTTCTGGTAGTGTGGCGACCAGAATTGCACGTAATATTCTAAGTGTGGCCTAACTAAGGTTCTGTACAGCTGCAACATGACTTGCCAATTTTTATACTCTATGCCCCGACCGATGAAGGCAAGCATGCCGTATGCCTTCTTGACTACCTTATCCACCTGCGTTGCCACTTTCAGTGACCTGTGGACCTGTACACCCAGATCTCTCTGCCTGTCAATACTCCTAAGGGTTCTACCATTTACTGTGTAGTAATAATTCTAAGGTCTCGTTGTATTGGTAAGGATTTTTATTAGCAGTAGCAAAGGGTCAACTAATAACTAAAGGAATGGCAGCGGTGATTCAACCTGGAGAGTGCACCTCCAGTGTTACACCTGAACAGAGCCGGGGCTGAGTTCCTGGTGAGCTGTTTTGCTACTGCTATTGGGGAGGGTTTCAACAGGTTGGCAGAGGGATGGGGACCTGAGGGTAGACTCAGTTGGACCAAAATCAGAAATGATAATTGAAGGCAGATAATTAATGGATGAGTCTGAAAGACAGAGGAAACAAGGGTTAGAAAATAAAAAGAGTTTGGCAGTGCTCAAGGGTATCTATTTCAATGCAAGGTGTATAGCAAATAAACCTAGAGGGCACAGATAGACACGTGGCAGTATGTTAGAAACATAGAAAATAGGCGGAGCAGGCCATTCGGCCCTTCGAGCCTGCTCCACCATTCATTATGATCATGGCTGATCATCCAACTCAGTAACCTGTTCCCGCTTTCCCCCCCCATATCCTTTGATCCCTATAGACCCAAGAGCTATATCTAACTCCTTCTTGAAAACATATAATGTTTTGGCCTCAACTGCTTTCTGTGGTAGCGAATTCCACAGGCTCACCACTCTCTGGGTGAAGAAATTTCTCCTCATCTCAGTTCTGAAAGGTTTACCCCATATCCTTAGACTATGACCCCTGGTTCTGGACTCCCCCACCATCGGGAACATCCTTCCTGCATCTACCCTGTCAAGTCCTGTTAGAATTTTATAGGTTTCTATGAGATCCCCCTCACTCTTCTGAACTCCAGCGAATATAATTCTAACCGACTCAATCTCTCCTCATACGTCAGTCCCACCATCCCAGGAATCAGTCTGGTAAACCTTTGCTGCACTCCCTCTATAGCAAGAATATCCTTCCTCAGATAAGGAGACCAAAATTGCACACAATATTCCAGGTGTGGTCTCACCAAGGCCCTGTATAATTGCAGCAAGACATCCCTGCTCCTGTACTCGAATCCTCTCTCTATGAAGGCCAACATACCATTTGCCTTTTTTACCGCCAGTTGCACCTGCATGCTTACCTTCAGCGTCTGGTGTATGAGAACACCCAGGTCTCGCTGCATATTCCCCCCTCTCAGTTTATAGCCATTCAGATAATAATCTGCCTTCCTGTTTTTGCTACCAAAGTGGATAACCTCACATTTATCCACATTATACTGCATCTGCCGTGCATTTGCCCACTCACTCAACTTGTCCAAATCACCCTGAAGCCTCTCTGCATCCTCCTCACAACTCACCCTCCCACCTAGTTTTGTCATCTGCAAATTTGGAGATATTACATTTAGTTCCCTCATCTAAATCATTAATATATATTGTGAATAGCTGGGGTCCTAGCACCGATCCCTGCGGTACCCCACTAGTCACTGCCTGCCATTCAGAAAAAGACCCATTTATCCCTACTCTTTGTTTCCTGTCTGCCAACCAATTTTCTATCCATCGCAATACACTACCCCCAATCCCATGCGCTTAAATTTTACACGCTAATCTCTTATGTGGAACTTTATTGAAAGTCTTCTGGAAGTCCAAATAAACCACAATCACTGGCTCCTACTCAGCAATTCTACTAGTTACATCCTATGATATCATAGCTATTACAGAAAGATGGCTTAAGGAGGGACAGGAATGGCAGCTCAATGTTCCTGGTTACAGGGTTTTCAGACACAATAGGGAGGGGGATAAGAAAAGAGGGGGAGTGTCAATGTTGGTCAAGGAAACTATTACAGCTGTGAGGAGGGAGGATATGTTGGAAGGTTCATCAAATGAGGCCATATGGATTGAGCTAAGGAAGAAAAAGGGCAATCACACTGCTGGGAGTGTACTATAAACCCCCAAACAGTCAGAGGGAGATAGAAGAACAAATATGTAGGCAACCTCTGAGAAGTGCAAGAATAATAGGGCAGTAATAGGGATATTAATTACCCCAATATTAACTGAGATAGTTTGAGTGTGAAAGGAATTGAGGAGCAGAATTCTTGAGGTGCATTCAGGAGAAATATTTTGCCCAGTATGTAGCAAGTCCAGCAAGAGAGGGTGCAGGTTTAGATTTAGTTTTAGGAAATGAAGATGGGCAGATGGAAGGGGTGGCAGTGGGAGAGCATTTTGGTAGTAGTGATCATAATTCAGTCAGTTTTAACATAATTATGGAAAAGGACAGAGATAGAACAGGAGTTAGAATTCTCAATTGGGGCAAGGCCAATTTTACTAAACTGAGGAGTGATTTAGTGAAAGTGGACTGGAAACAGCTACTTGAAGATAAATCAGTGTCAGGACAGTGGGAGACATTCAAAGGGGTGATTCAAGGAGTTCAGAGTAAACATGCTCCCACAAAGAAAAATGGTGAGGCGGCCAAATCTAGAGCCCCATGGATGTCAAGGAGCCTAATGGGTAAGATAAGGCAGAAAAGGAAAGCTTATGTCCGACACCGAGAACTCAATACTACAGAAAGCCGAGAGGAGTGTAGAAAGTGGAGGGTGAAATCAAAAAGGAAATTAGGAAAGCAGAGAGAGGGCATGAAAGAATATTGGCAAGCAAAATCAAGGTGAACCCAAAGATGTTTTATCAACACATTATAACTCGGGGAGGCTGTGGTGCAGTGGCAGCGTCACTGGAGCAGTAATCTAGAGCCCCAGAAAACAAGGGTTCAAATCCCACCACAACAGGCAGTTAAATTTCAACTCAAATATTAAATCTGGAATTAAAAGCTCGTCTAATGATGACCATGAAACCATTGTCAATTGTTGCAAAAACCCATCTGATTCACTAATGCCCTTTAGGAAATCTGCTGTTCTTACCTGGTCTGGCCTACATGTGACTCCAAACCCACAGCAATGCAGTTGACTCTTAAATGGTCTAGCAAGCCACTCTGTTTAAGGGCCATTAGGGATAGATAACAAATGTTGGTCGAGCCAGTAATACCCACATCCCATGAACAAATAAAAATAAAGTAAGAGGATAACTAAGGAGAGAGTAGGGCCCATAAAAGACCAAAAAAGGTAACCTATGTGTAGGGGCAGAAGATGTTGATATTGTTTGCATCTGTCTTCACAAAAGAAGGGGACCATGCAGATATTGTAGTTAAGGAGGAAGAGTG
Organism: Heterodontus francisci; assembly: GCF_036365525.1. Lineage (NCBI taxonomy): Eukaryota > Metazoa > Chordata > Chondrichthyes > Heterodontiformes > Heterodontidae > Heterodontus > Heterodontus francisci. The sequence goes on along the minus strand of NC_090378.1, from coordinate 2,184,480 downwards.
TGAAGTATTGAATCTGATAAACATAGGGAGAGAGGAAGTATTGATGGGATTAGCATCCTTGAAAGATGATAAATCCCCAGGGCCAGATGAAATGTACCCCAGGCTGTTAAAAGAAGCAAGAGAGGAAATAGCAGAGGGTCTGACCATCATTTTCCAGTCCTCATTGGATACAGGTGTGGTATCGGAGGATTGGAGAATTGCTAACTTTGTACCATTGTTTAAAAAGAGAGCAAAGAATAGACCGAATAATTACAGGTCAGTCAGTCTAACCTCAGTGGGCAAATTATTGGAATCTATTCTGAGACGCAGGATAAACTGTCACTTAGAAAGGCACAGGTTAATCAAAGATAGTCAGCATGGATTTGTTAAGGGAAGATCTTGTCTGACTAACTTGATTGCATTTTTTGAAGAAGTAACAAGGAAGGTAGATGAGGGTAGTGCAGTTGATGTGGTCTACATGGATTTTAGCAAGGCCTTTGACAAGATCCCACATGGCAGACTGGTTAAGTGGATACAAAATTGGCTCAGTGGCAGGAAACAAAGGGTAATTGTTGACGGGTGTTTTAGCGACTGGAGGTCCGTTTCCAGTGGCGTTCCGCAGGGCTCAGTACTGGGACCCCTGCTTCTTGTGGTATATTTTAACGATTTGGATGTAAATGTAGGGAGCATGATCAAGAAGTTTGCAGATGATACAAAGATTGGTCGTGTGGTAGATAGCGAGGAGGATAGCTGTAGGCTGCAGGAAGATATTGATGGTCTGGTCAGATGGACAGAAAAGTGGCAAATGAAATTCAACCCGGAGAAGTGTGATGTGATGCATTTGGGGAGGACAAACAAGGCAAAGGAATACACGATTAATGGGAAAATACTGAGAAGTGTAGAGGAAGTGAGGGACCTTGGAGTGAATGTCCACAGATCCCTGAAGTTAGCAGGACAGGTCGATAAGGTGGTTAAGAAGGCATATGGAATCCTTTCCTTTATTAGCCAAGGTATAGAATATAAGATCAGGGAGGTTATGCAGGAACTGTATAACTCATTGGTTTGGTCACAACTTGAGTACTGTGTGCAGTTCTGGTCACCTCATTACAGAAAGGATATAATTGCACTAGAGAGGGTACAGAGGAGATTTATGAGGATGTTGCCAGGACTGGATAAATGCAGCTATGAGGAAAGATTGGATAGGCTGGGGTTGTTCTCCTTGGAACAGAGAAGGCTGAGGGGAGATCTGATTGAGAAAATGTACAGAATTTTGAGGGGCCTGGATAGAGTGGAGGTGAAGGGTCTATTTACCATAGCAGAGAGGTCAGTGACGAGGGGTCATAGATTTAAAGTGATTGGCAGAAAAACTAAAGGGGGGATGAGGAAAAGGTTTTTCACCCAGAGGGTGGTGGGGGTCTGGAACTCACTGCCTGAAAGGTTAGTTGAGGCAGAGACCCTCAACTCATTCAAAAGGAGTCTGGATATGCACCTCAAGTGCTGTAATCTGCAGGGCTACGGATCTATACTGGAAGGTGGGATTAGAATAGGTGGATCGTTTTTCAGCCAGCACAGATTAAATGGGCCAAGTGGCCTCTTTCTGCGCTTTAAACATTCTTTGATCATTCAGGACAATGCAGCCCGCTTGATTGGCATCCCATCCAACACCTTCAACATTCACTCCCTTCACTACTGACATATAGTGGCAGCTGTGTGTACCATCTACAAGATGCACTGCAGCAACTCACCAAGACTCCTCCGACAGCACCTTCCAAACCCACGACCTCTACCAACTAGAAGGACAAGGGCAGCAGACACATCCCTTGCCCGCAATTCCCACATCTCATGAACAGAAAGGAAAATGGAGGCGGTGCCTGTGGTCTGGAGGATGACATGTGCTTTACCCACCCCTTCCCCATCCTCAGCAGCTTTCATAGGAGCAGGAGTAGGCCATTCGGCCCTTAGGGCCTGATCTGCCATTCAAAAAAGATCATGGCTGATCGTCTAATTCAGTTCCCTATTCCTGCTTTCTCCCCATATCCCTTGATCCCTTTGGCATTAAGAAATATATCTCTCTCCTTCCTGAATATATTTAATGACTTGGCCTCCACTGCCTTCTGTAGTAGAGAATTCCACAGGTTCACCACCCTTTGAGTGAAGAAATTTCTCCTCATCTCGGTTCTAAATGGCATTCCCCGTATCCCGAGACTGTGACCCCTGGTTCTGGACTCCCCAGCCATCGGGAACGTCCTCCCTGCATCTAGCCTGTCTAGTCCTGTTAGAATTTTATAGGCTTCTATGAGATCCCGTCTCATTCTTCTAAACTCTAGTGAATATAGGCCTAGTCGACCCAATCTCTCCTCATATGTCAATCCTGCCATCCCAGGAATCAGTCTGGTAAACCTTCGCTGCACTCCCTCTATAGCAAGAACATCCTTCCTCAGATAAGGAGACCAAAACTGCACACAATACTCCAGATGTGGTCTCGCCAAGGCCCTGTATAACTGCAGTAAGACATCCTTGCTCCTGCACTCAAATCCTCTTGCAATGAAGGCCCACATACCATTCGCCTTCCTAACTGCTTGCTGCACCTGAATGCTTGCTTTCAGACTGGTGTACAAGGACACCCAGGTCTCGTTGCACTTCCCCCTTTCCCAATCTATCATCATTCAGATAATAATCTTGTGAGATGATAGTTTGCACTTTGGTGAAGAGAAATTACAGGGATATGGGGAAAGAGTTGGAAAGTGGAACTAACTGGATCATTCTGTGAAAGAGCTGGCACAGACTCGATGGGCTGAATGTTCCCCACTGTACTCTGTACTGTTTTATCAAGTCTCTGGAGAGGGGCTTGAACCACAACTTGCTGACTCACAGCTGAGAGTCCAACCCAGTGAGTCACAACTGACACGGGACACAAAATAAAGGGCAGCCAGAGGAAAGAAGCTAACAGCCTTTAGTGTGAATCTGGGATCGAATCTGCTCCAAAAGGCCAGCAAAGACTCACTGATAGCGTGAATAACAAGAGGCAGATTCTGTGTGCAACACTGCCCTCCGGTGTTCAATGTAAGGGCAGGCACAGCACGTCGGGAATTGAATGCACCAAACGTTTCAGAGGCTTGAGTATTTCAATAGCCTGAGAACCAAGTGATACTGACCCCGGGATCTTCCTGCTCTGTGATTGGGGCTCAGCACCACACTAGGTGACCCCAGAAATCCAACACTCAATTACTAATGGTTTATTTTATTAACATAGCTTAGAAACCAGAAGGGAATTAATGTGTCTTTATTTTATTTTTATTTAGAGATACAGCACTGAAACAGGCCCTTTGGCCCACCGAGTCTGTGCCGACCAACAACCACCCATTTTCTACTAATCCTACCACCTACCTACACTAGGGGCAATTTACAATGGCCAATTTACCTATCAACCTGCAAGTCTTTGGCTGTGGGAGGAAACTGGAGCACCCGGCGGAAACCCACACAGTCACAGGGAGAACTTGCAAACTCCGCACAAGCAGTACCCAGAATTGAACCCGGGTCGCTGGAATCTCACATTAAACATCAAAAGTGGCAGAACCTCTAAGATCTGACCATCTAATTTGCAAATATTAGAACCATAGAAAAATTATGACACAGAAGGAGGCCATTCAGCCCATCGTATCTGCGTGGCTGAAAAAACTAGCCGCCCAATCTAATCCCACCTTCCAGCTCTTGGTCCGTAGCCTTGCAGGTTACTGCATTTCAGGTGCAGGTCCAGGTACCTTTTAAATGAATTGAGGGTTTCTGCCTCCAGCACTGATCCAGGCAGTGAATTCCAGACACCCACCACCCTCTGGGTGAATAAGTTTTTCCTCATGTCCCCTCTAATCCTTCTACCAATCACCTTAAATCTGTGCCCCCTGGTAATTGACCTCTCCGCTAGGGGAAACAGGTCCTTCCTGTCTACTCTATCTAGGCCCCTCATAATTTTGACACCTCAATTAAGTCACCCCTCAGCCTCCTCTGTTCTAAGGAAAACAATCCTAGCCTATCCAATCTTTCCTCATAGCTGCTACTTTCCAGCCCTGGCAACATTCTTGTAAATCTCCTCTGTACTCTCTCCACAGCAATTATGTCCTTCTTGTAATGTGGTGACCCGAACTGTACACAATACTCCAACTGTGGCCTAACCAGCATTTTATACAGTTCCACCATTACATCCCTGCTTTTGTATTCTGTACCTCAGCCAATAAAGGAGAGCATTCCATATGCCTTCTTCACCACTCTATCTACCTGTCCTGCTACCTTCAGGGACCTGTGGACATGCACTCCAAGGTCTCTCACTTCCTCAAACGCTCTCAATATCCTCCCATTTATTGTGCTTTATTTGCCCTCCCCAAATGCATTACCTCACACTTCTCTGGATTGAATTCCATTTGCCGCTTTTCCACCCACTCAACCAAACCATTGATATCATTCTGGAGTCTACAGCTATCCTCTTCACTATCAACTACACGGACAATTTTTGTGTCATCAGCAAACTTCACAATCCTGCCTCCCACATTTAACTCCAAATCATTAATATATACCACAAACAGCAAGGGACCCAACACTGAGCCCTGTGGAACGCCACTGGAAACCGCTTTCCATTCACAAAAACATCCGTCAACCATTACTCTTGGTTTCCTGCAATGAGCCAATTCTGGATCCAACCTGCTCCATTCCCCTTTATCCCACGGACTTTCATTTTACTGACCAGTCTGCCATGTGGGACCTTGTCAAATGCCTTATTAAAATTCATGTAGATCACATCCACTGCACTACCCTCATCAATCCTCGTTACTTCCTCAAAAAACTCAATTAAATTAGTAAGACATGACCTTCCCTTAACAAATCCATGCTGACTATCGCTGATTAATCCGTGCCTAAGTGGCAGTTTATTCTGTCCCTCCGAATAGATTCTAACAATTTACCCACCACCAAGGGCAGATTGACCGGCCTATAATTATTGGCCCTATCCCTCACACCCTTTTTAAACAATGGTGTGACGTTCACAGACCTCCAATCGTCTGGTACCTCTCCTGTATCTAGTGAGGATTTGAAGATGATCCTCAGCGCATCCATTATTTCTTCCCTGGATTCCTTTAACAACCTGGGATACAATCCATCCAGCCCTGGTGATTTATCCACTTTCAAGGATGTCAGACCCTCTAGTACTTCCTCTCTCATTATGTTTATTCAGCAGGCAACAGGGCTCTGAACTCAGTCAGTTCACATTGCAGTGAATAAACAACAGGAGAATCAAACACTCAATTCGTTCAACATCCTGAAGGAAGCATTAAGCCCATTCCTGCAGGAAAACATTCCCGACAACAACAGACAAATGTGTTTGGAATCAGATCAGGAAGTGGCACCTTCTAATGCGGCTCGTACCATCCCAGTCTACGTAAAGCAATTCTGTGTAACCCCAGGGCGTAACCCGGGCTGGGGAAGGTGGTCTGTGTAACATGTTCAGCACAATGCAGTCTGTGTTCTGGGGAGAGGGCGCGTGATAGCAGAGTGTGCACAACTGTTATGTCCATTGGGCTTAAATTGGACATTATATTTTCTGTTGTGAAGCCCAGTTCGATCACGCCCTGACAAACAGCAATAGCAATCCAACAAGGCAAGACATTTACGAAAGAGAAAATAAAGGGTGTACCTGACCAGAATGGAGTAGAGGAAGGAGGAAGAAAGCTGAAACCGGCAGGAGTTACAAATGAAAAGCCACAGAACACAGAAGCAGCTGAGAGACAGGAGTGAAAGAGAAAACAAATTAATTACAAACACACAAAACTTTCAGAGGAAAACACTGTCACTTTTGAGCAAACATTTACAAGGATCAGACAAAACGAGACAGAATCAGTGTCAGTTACAATCCAACTTGTTAATATTGTTAATTCCTGGATTATAACTGATGTGTAATATGCTTATCTCTACACTGTTATCTGCTATCTTCTTGTTTTCAAGTCCCTCCATGGTCTCGCCCCTCCCTATCTCTGTTACATCCTTCACCCCCACAAGCCTCGAGATCTCTGTGCTCCTCCAATTTGGGCTTATTGAGCATCTGCGAGTCTAATCACTCCACCATTGGTGGTTCTGTCTTCGAAACATAGACATAGAAAATAGGAGCAGGAGTAGGCCATTTGGCCGTTCGAGCCTGCTCCGCCATTCATTATGATCATGGCTGATCATCCAACTCAGTAACCTGTCCCCACTTTCCCCCCATACCCTTTGATCCCTTTCACCCCAAGAGCTCTATCTTGAAAACATACAATGTTTTGGCTTCAACTGCTTTCAGTGGTAGCAAATTCCACAGGTTCACCACTCTCTGGGTGAAGAAATTTCTCCTCATCTCAGTCCTGAAAGGTTTACCCCGTATCCTTAGACTATGATCCCTGGTTCTGGACTCCCCCACCATCGGGAAAATCCTTCCTGCATCTACCCTGTCAAGTCCTATTAGAATTTTATAGGTTTCTATGAGATCCCCCCTCACTCGTCTGAACTCCAACGAATATAATCCTAACCGACTCACTTTCTCCTCATACATTAGTCCCGCCATCCCAGGAATCAGTCTAGTAAACCTTCACTGCACTCCCTCTATAGCAAGAACATCCTTCCTCAGATAAGGAGACCAAAACTGCACACAATATTCCAGGTGTGGCCTCACCAAGGCCTTGTATAATTGCAGCAAGACATCCCTGCTCCTGTACTCGAATCCTCTCGCTATGAAGGCCAACATACCATTTTCCTTTTTTACCGCCTGTTGCACCTGCATGCTTACCTTCAGCGACTGGTGTACGAGAACACCCAGGTCTCGCTGCATATTCCCCTCTCTCAGTTTATAACCATTCAGATAATAATCTGCCTTCCTGTTTTTGCTACCAAAGTGGATAACCTCACATTTATCCACATTATACTGCATCTGCCATGCATTTGCCCACTCACTCAACTTGTCTAAATCACCCTGAAGCCTCTCTGCATCCCCCTCACAACTCACCCTCCCACCCAGTTTTGTGTCCTCTGCAATTTTGGAGATATTACATTTAGTTCCCTCATCTAAATCATTAATATATATTGTGAATAGCTGGGGTCCTAGCACCGATCCCTGCGGTACCCCACTAGTCACTGCCTGCCATTCAGAAAAAGACCCATTTATCCCTACTCTTTGTCTCCTGTCTGCCAACCAATTTTCTATCCATCACAATACACTACCCCCAATCCCATGCATTTTAATTTTACATGCTAATTTCTTATGTGGGACTTTGTCGAAAGCCTTCTGAAAGTCCAAATAAACCACATCCACTGGCTCCCCCTCATCAACTCTACGAGTCACATCCTCGAAGAATTCTAGTGGATTTGTCAAGCATGATTTCCCTTTCATAAATCCATGCTGACTCTGCCCGATTCTACCACTGTTCTACAAGTGCTCTGCTATAAAATCTTTGATAATGGACTCTAGAATTTTCCCCACTACCGTCAGGCTGACTGGTCTATAATTCCCTGTTTTCTCTCTACCCCCCTTTTCAAATAGTGGGGTTACGTTAGCTACCTTCCAATCTGTAGGAACTGTTCCAGAGTCTATAGAATCTTGGAAGATGACCACCAATGCATCCACTATTTCTAGGGCCACTTCCTTAAGTACTCTGGAATGCATACCATCAGGCCCTGGGGATTTATCGGCCTTCAATCCCATCAATTTCCCCACCACCATTTCTCTACTAATACTGATTTCTTTCAGTTCCTCTCTCTCACTAAGCCCTGTGTTCCCCAACATTTCTGGTATGATATTTGTGTCCTCCTTTGTGAAGACAGAACCAAAGTATGCATTTAGTTGGTCAGCCATTTCTTTGTTCCCCATAATAAACTCCCCTGTTTCTGACTGTAAGGGACCTACATTTGTCTTCACCAATCTTTTTCTCTTCACATTCCTATAGAAACTTTTACAGTCAGTTTTTATGTTCCCCACAGCTTACTCTCGTATTCTATTTTCCCCTTCTTAATCAATCCCTTTGTCCTCCTTTGCTGAATTCTAAACTGCTCCCAATCCTCAGGTCTGTTGTTTTTTCTGGTAAATTTCTATGCCTCTTCCTTGTATCTAATGCTATCTCTAATTTCCCTTGTATGCCATGGTTTGGCTACCTTTCCTGTTTTACTTTTGCGCCAGACAGGAATAAACAATTGTTGCAGTTCATCCATGTGCTCTTTAAATGTTTCCCATTGCTTATCCACCGTCATCCCTTTAAGAAACGTTTCCCAATCCATCAAGGCCAATTCGCACCTCATACCTTCGTAGTTTCCTTTACTAAGATTCAGGACCCAAGTCTCAGAATCAACTACATCACTCTCCATCTTGATAAAGAATTCTATCATATTATGGTCGCTTGTCCCCAAGGGGTCTCGCACAACTAGATTGTCAGTTATTCCACTCTCATTACACAATACCCAGTCTAGGATGGCCTGTTCTCTAGTTGGTTCCTCAACGTATTGGTCCAGAAAACCATCCCGTATACACTCCAAGAATTCCTCCTCTACGGTATTGTGACTAATTTGATTTGCCCAATCTATATGCAGATTAAATCCACCTATAATTACAGCTGTTAGTTTATCGCGTGCGTCTCTAATTTCCTGTTTAATGAGGGGATTGTGATCGGGGTAGCCTGGCCGTCAGAGTGTAGGGGTGTCTTCGCAGAGTTGGGGGTCGGGGGGGGGGCGGCCACCATCGCTGGGGAGGCCCTCCAGTGGCTCTGCAGTGCCCTCCTGACCCCGCTATGAGGCCGCTAGGTTTCACCTCGTGGTGTCTCCCCACGGCGGCGAGCCCCACCGCCTTCAACAAAATTGGAGGTGGGAACAGGCCATCAATTGGCAACTTAAGGGTCTCAATTGGCCTGGGCAGGAAGGCCATCCTCGGCCTTCCCCATCCCGGACAAAATGGCACGGGGCCTGAGCGACGTCAGAACGGTGCCCCATGCCGTTTTGTTTGTCACCCCCGCCTCTGTGCTCATCTCCAAGGGCAGCATAAAATCCTGCCCAAAGTGGGGAAAACCCCCAGTGGAGGAGAACTGAGGGGACAATAGCTTGAAGGTCATCTGTTTCTCCTGCGCTCGCTCCACTTAGCACACGTCATGTCTCCAATTACTCAGATACTGGAGAACAAAATGTTATTTTCTGGGGAAATCTCTCGAATATATATTTGAATGAATCACTAAATTATTTACGATTTATATAAATGACTTGGGTGAAGGGACCGAAGGTATGGTTGCTAAATTTGCTGATGACTCAGAGATAGGTGGGAAAGTAAATTGTGAACAGGACATAAGGAAGCTACAAAGGGATATAGATAGGTTAAGTGGGTGGGCAAAGACATGGCAAATGGAATATGTTTGGAAAAGTGGGAAATTATCCACTTTGGCAGGAAGAATCGTAAATCTGCATATTATTTAAATGGAAAGAGATTGCAGAACTTTGAGGTATAGGGGCATCTGGGTGTCCTGGTACATAAATCACAAATGTAGATACAGCAAGCAATTAGGAAAGCAAATGGAATGTTATTGCTTATTGCAAGGGGAAAGGAATATAAAAGTGGGGATGTTTTGCTACAGTTGTTAGGGTATTGGTGAAACCACATTTTTTTATATTTGTGGGATGTGGGTGTCGCTGACTAGGGCAGCATTTATTGCCCATCCCTAATTGCCCTTGAACTGAGCGGCTTGCTAGGCCAATTCAGAGGGCATTTAAGAGTCAACCACATTGCTGTGGGTCTGGAGTCACATGTAGGCCAGACCAGATTTCCTTCCCTAAAGGACATTAGTGAACCAGATGGGTTTTCACAACAATCAACAATGGATTCATAGTCATTACATTAGCTTCTAATTCCAGATTTTTTATTGAATTCAAATTTCACCACCTGCCGTGATGGAATTCAAACCCATGCACCCAGAGCATTAGCCTGGTCTCTGGATTACCAGTCCAGTGACAATACCACTACACCACCACCTCCCATCGGGAGTACTGTGTACAGTTTTGGTCTCCTTATTTAAGAGAGGATATAAAAGCTTTCGAGGCAGTTCAGAGAAGGTTTACTCAACTGATTCCTGGGATGAGAGGGTTATCTTATGAGGAAATCCTGGACAGGTTTGGTCTGTATTCACTGGAGTTTAGAAGGATGAGAGATGATCTTATTGAAAGATATAAGATCCTGAGGGACTTGAGAGGGTGGATGCTGTGAGGATGTTACCCCTTGTGGGAGAGACTATGACGAGGGGACGCAGTTTAAAAATAAAGGGGTCTCCCATTTAAGACAGAGATGAGGAGACATTTTTTCTCTCAGAGAGTTACAAGTCTTTGGAACTCTCTTCCCCAGAAAGTGGTGGAGGCAGGGTCATTGAATATTTTTAAGGCAGAGGTAGACAAATTCTTGACTAACAAGGGAGTCAAAGAGTATCGAGGGTAGGCAGGAAAGTGGAGTTCAGGCCACAATCAGATCAGCCATGATCTATTTAAATGGCAGAAGGGGCTCAAAGGGGCTGAATGGCCAACTCCTGCTGCTAATTCGCACATTCATATGTAATACTAACAGCTTCTATCATCTCGCTAGGGAGCTGTTCCACAGATTGACCGCTCGCTCCCTGAACCATTGTTTCCGCAGATGAGGGGGGATCTCATAGAAACCTATAAAATTCTAACAGGACTTGACAGGTAGATGCAGGAAGGATCTTCCTGATGGTGGGGGAGTCCAGAACCAGGGGTCATAGTCTAAGGATACGGGGTAAACCTTTCAGGACTGAGATGAGGAGAAATTTCTTCACCCAGAGAGTGGTGAACCTGTGGAATTCGCGACCACAGAAAGCAGTAGAGGCCAAAACATTGTATGTTTTCAGACAGATACATGAATGGGCAGGAAGCAAAGAGATACAGACCCTTAGAAAATAGGCGACAGGTTTAGATAGAGGATCTGGATCGGCGCAGGCTTGGAGGGCCGAAGGGCCTGTTCCTGTGCTGTAATTTTCTTTGTTCTTTGTTCAAGAGGAGTTCACAGAATCACAGAATAATACAGTGCAGAAGAGGCCCTTCGGCCCATCGAGTCTGCACCGATGCATTAAAACACCTGACCTGTCTACCTGATCCCATTTGCCAGCACTTGGCCCATAGCCTTGAATGTTATGACGTGCCAAGTGCTCATCCAGGTACTTTTTAAAGGATGTGAGGCAACCCACCTCTCTCACCCTCCCAGGCAGTGCATTCCAGACTGTCACCACCCTCTGGGTAAAAAAGTTCTTCCTCAAGTCCCCCTTAAACCTCCCACCCCTCACTTTAAACTTGTGACCCCTCGTAACTGACCCTTCAACTAAGGGGAACAGCTGCTCCCTATCCACCCTGTCCATGCCCCTCATAATCTTGTACATCTCGATCAGGTCACCCCTCAGTCTTCTCTGCTCCAGTGAAAACAACCCAAGCCTATTCAACCTCTCTTCATAGCTTAAGTGTTCCATCCCAGGCAACATCCTGGTGAATCGCCTCTGCACCCCCTCCAATGCAATCGCATCCTTCCTATAATGTGGTGACCAGAATTGCACACAGTACTCCAGCTGTGGCCTTACCAAAGTTCTATACAACTCCTACATGACCTCCCTGCTTTTGTAATCTATGCCTCGATTGATAAAGGCAAGTGTCCCATATGCCTTTTTCACCACCCTATTAACCTACCCTTCTGCCTTCAGGGATCTATGGACAAACACGCCAAGGTCCCTTTGTTCCTCGGAACTTCCCAGCGCCAGGCCATTCATTGAATACTTGCGTGTCACATTACTCCTTCCAAAGTGCATCACCTCACCCTTTTCAGCGTTAAATTCCATCTGCCACTTTTCTGCCCATTTGACCATCCCGTCTATATCTTCCTGTAACCTAAGACACTCCACCTCACTGTTAACCACTCGGCCAATCTTTGTGTCATCCGCGAACTTACTGATCCTACCCCCCACATCTCATCTGTCATTTATATAAATGACAAACAATAGGGGACCCAGCACAGATCCCTGTGGTACGCCACTGGACACTGGCTTCCAGTCACTAAAACAGCCGTCTGTCATCACTCTCTGTCTCCTACAGCTAAGCCAATTTTGAATCCACCTTATCAAGTTACCCTGTATCCCATGTGCATTCGCTTTCTTGATAAGTCTCCCATGTGGGACCTTGTCAAAGACTTTGCTGAAATCCATGTAAACAACATCAACTGCACTACCCTCATCTACACACCTGGTCACATGCTCAAAACATTCAATTAAATTGGTTAGGCATGACCTCCCTCTGACAAAGCCATGCTGACTATTCCTAATCAAATTTTGCCTCTCCAAGTGGAGATAGATTCTCTCCTTCAGAATTTTCTCCAACAGTTTCCCTACCACTGACGTGAGACTCACTGGTCTGTAGTTTCCTGGCTTATCTCTACAACCTTTCTTAAATAGTGGGACTACATTAGCTGTTCTCCAGTCCTCTGGCACCTCCCCCGTGGTCAGAGAGGAATTAAAAATTTAGGTAAGAGCCCCTGCAATCTCCACCCTCACCTCCCACTGCATCCTGGGACACAAATCATCTGGACCAGGAGATTTGTCCACTTTTAAGCCTGCCAAAACCTCCAATACCTTGTCACTCCCTATGAAAATTTGCTCAAGAACCTCACAGTCTCTCTCTCTCTCTAAGTTCCATATCTACATCCTCATTCTCTTGGGTGAAGACAGATGTGAAGTATTCGTTCAACACCCTACCAATGTCCTCTGGCTCCACCCACAAATTTCCCCCTTGGTCCCTAATGGGTCCTACTCTTTCCCTGGTTATCCTCTTCCCATTGATATACTTATAGAATATCTTGGGATTTTCCCTTCTTTTACCAGCCAGAGCTTTCTCATATCCCCTCTTTGCTCTCCTAATTGCTTTCTTAAGCTCCATCCTACACTTTCTGTATTCCACTAATGCTTCCGTTGACTTGCTCTCCTTGTATTTGCTAAAAGCCTCTCTTTTCCTTCTCATCGTACCCTGAATGTTTCTGGTCATCCATGGTTCTCTGGGATTGTTGCTCCTACCTATTACCCTGGAGGGAACATGTTGGGCCTGTACCCTCCCCATTTCCTTTTTGAATGCCCCCCACTGCTCTTCTGTAGATTTCCCAACAAGTAACTCTTTCCAGTCTACCTTGGCCAGATCCTGCCTTATTTTACTAAAATTTGCTCTCCCACAATCCAAAACCTTTTTTTGCAACTTGTCTATTTCTTTCCCCATAACAAGCTTAAATTGTACCATGTTGTGGTCGCTATCACCAAAATGATCCCCCACCAACACATCAACCACCTGTCCGGCTTCATTCCCCAGAATTAGGTCCAGCACTGCACCCTCCCTTGTTGGATCCTCTACATATTGAGCTAAAAAGTTCTCCTGTATACATTTTAAGAACTTCACTCCATCTAAGCCCTTAACATGATGACTATCCCAATTAATGTTGGGAAAGTTGAAATAACCTAAGAAAATTACCCTATTATTATTTTTACACACCTCTGCAAATTGCGCACATATTTGCTCCTCAATTTCCCGCTGACTATCTGGGGGTCTATAATAAACACCTAGCAATGTGGCTGTCCCTTTTTTATTCCTAAACTCTACCCATAAAGCTTCATTTGATGCCCCCTCCAAGATATCATCTCTCCTTACTGCAGTAACTGATTCCTTAACTAATATTGCAATACCCCCTCCTCTTTTACCCCCTCCTCTGTCTTGCCTGAAGATTCTATATCCCGGCATATTGAGCTGCCAATCCTGCCCCTCCCTCAACCATGTCTCCGTGATGGCTACTATATCACAATTCCACATGTCAATCATTGCCCTTAACTCATCCGTTTTACCTGTAATACTCCTGGCATTAAAGTAGAGGCCTTCCATCCTGGTCTTTCTCCCTTGAAACGTATTTCTGCTGTATTCCCTCTGAATTGTTTGCTTTCCTGTGTTTAGCTGTGTCCCTATTCTGCTAGGAATCTGCATCCCCTCCCCCTGCCAAATTAGTTTAAACTCCTCCCAACAGCACTAGCAAACCCGCCAGCAAGGATGTTAGTTCCCCCTCTGGTTCAGATGTAGACCGTCCCGCTTGTACAGGTCCCACCTTCCCCAGAAACGGTCCCAGTGGTCCAGGAATCTAAGACCCTCCCTCCTGTACCAACTCTTAAGCCACGCATTCATCTGTGCTATTCTCCTATTTCTATACTCGCTAGCACGTGGCACTGGGAGTAATCCAGAGATTACAACCCGAGAGGTCCTGCTTTTTAGTCTACTGCCTAACTCCCTGAATTCTTGATGCAAGACCTCATCCCTCTTTCTACCTCTGTCATTGGTACCAACGTATCTAACATGAGTTAGATATAGCTCTTGGGTCTGAAGGGATTGAAGGGTATGGGGTGAAAGTGGGAACAGGTTACTGAGTTGGATGATCAGCCATGATCATAATGAATGGTGGAACAGGCTCGAAGGGCCGAATGGCCTAATCCAGCTCCTATTTCCTATGTTTCGATGATGAGATTTGAATTTCCCCCTTCAAGCTCATGCTGTGTCATCTGGTTCTACTGTTCTGGTCATGGCTGACATTGACCAGTCTAATACATCCCAACATCTGAATGTGGCTATGCGCTGCCACATGCACACACTGGACCTCTCTCTCCAGCAGCACCGTCTCATCTTATCTCAAAGCTGTTCTACTCCGCAGTTTCATCTCATCTTACGTCTCATCCGACGCATTAACAAAAAACTTTTTTTCTTCCTTTCAGGTGTTAAGGAACGCAAGCTCCAGCAGCTGATGGGGACTAATGCCCCTCCAGATCCTCCTTCCGCTTCACTTCCCTCTGACCCCACCCCTTCTGATCTGACCCCTTGCCGTGTATTCACTATACCCTCTGACCTCCCCCTCTCTGATGCTGAACGTTCTGTACTCAGCAAAGGACTCAGTTTTATCCCCTTACGCCCCCACCTCAATGAATTTCGCGCTAGGCATGACATTGAGCTCTTCTTCCGTCGCCTCCGCCTCCGGGCTCACTTCTTCGACCAGGAGTCCTCCCCCCGACCAGCAGACCCATTCACCCGCCTCCAGCATTCTCCCTCTACCTGGACCCCTCCCCCTGGCCTCTTACCCGCTCTTGATCTCTTCATTGAAAACCGTCGGCGAGACATTGGTCGTCTCAATTTCTCTGCCCCCCTCACTCACTCTAACCTGTCCCCCTCTGAACTTGAGGCACTCCGTTCTCTCAGATCTAACCCCGACATGGTCATCAAACCTGCAGACAAGGGTGGTGCTGTTGTTGTATGGCGTACCGACCTCTACCTTGCAGAAGCTCAACGCCAACTCACAGACACCTCTTCCTACCTCCCTCTGGACCATGACCCCACCACCGAACATCAAGCCACCGTCCAAAGGACTGTCACTGACCTCATCTCCTCTGGAGATCTTCCCTCTACGGCTTCCTACCTCATAGTCCCACAACCCCGGACAGCCCGCTTCTACCTCCTTCCCAAAATCCACAAACGGGACTGTCCCGGCAGACCCATTGTGTCAGCCTGCTCCTGCCCCACTGAACTTATTTCTTCCTATCTAGACTCTATCTTTTCTCCGCTGGTCCAGTCTTTTCCCACCTACATCCGTGACTCTTCTGACGCCCTACGTCATTTTGACAATTTCCAGTTTCCTGGTCCCAACCGCCTCCTCTTCACTATGGACGTCCAATCGCTCTACACCTCCATCCCCCAGAAGGATGGTTTGAGGGCTCTCCGCTTCTTCCTGGAACAGAGGCCCAACCAGTCCCCATCCACCACCACCCTCCTCCACCTGGCTGAACTTGTTCTCACATTGAACAACTTCCCCTTCAACTCCACGCACTTCCTTCAAGTAAAAGGTGTCGCTATGGGTCCCGCATGGGTCCTAGTTATGCCTGTCTTTTTGTGGGATATGTCGAGCATTCTTTGTTCCAGTCCGACTCAGGCCCCCTCCCCCAACTCTTTTTCCGGTACATTGATGACTGTATCGGTGCCGTTTCCTGCTCCCGCCACGAACTAGAAAACTTTATCAACTCTGCTTCCAATTTCCACCCTTCTCTCACCTTTACATGGTCCATCTCTGACACTTCCCTTCCCTTCCTCGACTTCTCTGTCTCCATCTCTGGGGATAGGTTGTCTACCAATATCCATTATAAGCCCACCGACTCCCACAGCTACCTCGACTACACTTTTTCACACCCTACCTCCTGTAAGGACTCCATTCCATTCTCCCAGTTTCTCCGTCTCCAACACATCTGCTCTGATGATGCTACCTTCCATGACGGTGCTTCTAATATGACCTCCTTTTTCCTCAACCGAGGATTTCCCCCCACTGTGGTTGACAGGGCCCTCAACCGTGTCCGACCCATTCCCCGCACCTCTACCCTCACCCCTTCCCCTCCCTCCCAGAACCGTGACAGGGTTCCCCTTGTCCTCACTTTTCATCCCACCAGCCTCCATATCCAAAGGATCATCCTCCACCATTTTCGCCACCTCCAGCGTGATGCCACTACCAGTCGCATCTTCCCCTCCCTTCCCCTGTCAGCATTCCGAAGGGATCGTTCCCTCCGCGACACCCTGGTCCACTCCTCCATTACCCCCACCACCTCGTCCCCGTCCCAGGTCACCTTCCCCTGCAATCGCAGGAGGTGTAATTCCTGCCCATTTACCTCCTCTCTCCTCACTATCCCAGGCCCCAAATACTCCTTTCAGGTGAAGCAGCGATTTACTTGTACTTCTTTCAATGTAGTATACTGTATTCGCTGCTCACAGTGTGGTCTCCTCTACATTGGGGAGACCAAGCGCAGACTGGGTGACCGCTTTGCGGAACATCTCCGTTCAGTCCGCAAGTAGGACCCTGAGCTTCCGGTTGCTTGCCATTTCAACACTCCCCCCTGCTCTCATGCTCACATCTCTGTCCTGGGATTGCTGCAGTGTTCCAGTGAACATCAACGCAAGCTCGAGGAACAGCATCTCATCTACCGATTAGGCACACTACAGCCTGCCGGACTGAACATTGAGTTCAATAATTTCAGAGCATGACAGCCCCCCATTTTACTTTCATTTTTAGTTATTTTTTCTTCCTTTTTTTTTTACATTCTTTTTTACAATCTTTTTTTGCATTTATTTCATTTCATCTTAGTTTGTTCAGTTTGCTTACCCACTGTTTTTTTCAGGTTTTTTTTTCAGGTTTGCACTTGCTGATGTTCAATATTCAGTATATTCACACCTAATCTGTACTAATGCTTTGTCTTTCAACACACCATTAACATATTGTTTGCCTTTGCTCCGTGACCTTTTGGTCAGCTATGTGGCCTGGTCCAATCTGCACCTTCTCCTTTGTTATCTCTTGCCCAACCCCCACCTCACTTGCTTATAATCTGTGACTTTTCTAATATTTGTCAGTTCCGAAGAAGGGTCACTGACCCGAAACGTTAACTCTGCTTCTCTTTCCACAGATGCTGCCAGACCTGCTGAGTGATTCCAGCATTTCTTGTTTTTGTTTCAGATTTCCAGCATCCGCAGTATTTTGCTTTTATCTGAATTGTTGTCCTCACTGTGCCTGAACATTGTAGACAAAGGGAGTAAAGTGTGAGTACTCACGTTGACCTCGCCCTCGGTGAGGTCTTTGTACCGAGACATCCTCAGGGTCTTTGTATGGATACTGCAGGGTTGTGTCCAAGCTTCGGAATCCTTCTTTCAGTGAATGATATTTATAATATTCTACAAGCTCCTATTAATAAGAACATTTAAGTTAATAATCTGTGCGATCCTATAAAATCATAGACTGAAACAGCACAGAAAGAGGTCATTCGGCCCATTGTGCCTTTACTGGCTCTTTGAAAGAACTGTCCAATTAGTTTCACCGTCACCTCCACCCCACCACCCACCCCATGCTGGGACTGCTTTCTTGTTCTAATTCACTTCATTACTATTAACACTGCACCAGTTGTAACAACCGCATAATGAGGTCTTTAATGTGATATCACACTGCACGATCCAGTATGTGTATACGGGTCCTTAACGAGCTCATATTACATGATCCAACATCAGCACTTGGGCACATTACACTCCACAATCCAGTATGTGTACAGCATTCAGTTCACTCAACGCTTACACTAATTCCATTTTGGTCTCTACATGTCATACATACTACCACTAAATCATCGTACATCAATGATGCATAAAAGTGACATCAGAATAGCAATATGGAGACAGCAAGATGTACTTTATTTGTTTCAATCTGTTCCACTCATTCTGTTAATGTGCTTTTATGGCCCACCTCATTTTATTACTATAAAATCAGTGAACAAACCAACATCTCCTCGACCATCACAGAGATGGATGAGTGACTTTCATACATTCGATCAGTTCCTTAATCTCAAGAAAACCCTTGCTTTTGACTCATGCAAACAATGCACCCCACGTTCAGTGGAAAGCTGTTTTCACTTATCATGTGCATGTGAACTGAATTCTTACCCTTTGTTCTTTCCTCATAGCCCTACAATTCTTTCCCATTCAGGTATTTCTCCAGTTTCCTTTTGAAAGTTATTATTGAGTCTGCAGCACATTTCAACAACCCAGATCACAACAACTCTGTGTATAAAATATTTCCTCATCTCCCCTCCAGTTCTTTGCCCTATTACCTTAACTTTTCTCCTCTGGCTACTGATTCTCCTGCCACTGGAAACAGTGGGCTGAATTTTAACTTTCCAGCCTGCTCACAGGAGGGGAGGTTGACAACGTGTTGGGATCCTGGAAGTTTTAGCACTGCGTTTATCACTGTTTATTTTTAACCAGCCATGGCATTTACATCTGACTTCCGGGTTTCCCAACTAGTTAGAGCGAGCAGCCGTGATGACAACCCACAGCAGTCTATTTCAGCTCCAATATTTAAAGGGACCCTGCAAGGATCAGATTTGAAGGTTGGTACAGGTTTGTGAACAGAATCAAAACCTGCACCGATGGTGCCTCAGTGTGGCAAGGCTGCAACAACACTTCAGCGATGTGTTCTTAGAGATAAATCTCCGTTTAAAAAGGGAGTGAGGGATAGATGGAATAATTACAGGCCAGTCTGTCCAACCTCAGTAATGGGAAAATTATTGGAATCAATTCTGAGAGACAGGATAAACTGTCACTTAGAAAGGCACAGGTTAATCAAAGATAGTCAGCATGGATTTGTTAAGGGAAGATCTTGTCTGACAACTTGATCAATTTCTTTGAAGAAGTAACAAGGAGAATTGATGATGTGGTCTACATGGATTTTAGCAAGGCCTTTGAAAAGGTCCCACATGGCAGACTGGTTAAAAAAATAAAATCCCATGGGATCCAGGGAAATGCAACAAGGTGGATACAAAATTGGCTCAGTGGCAGGAAACAAAGGGTAATTGTTGATGGCTGTTTTAGCGACTGGAGGGCTGTTCCCAGTGGCGTTCCGCAGGGCTCAGTACTGGGTCCCCTGCTTTTTGTGGTATATAACGATTTGGATGTAAATGTAGTGGGCATGATCAAGAAGTTTGCAAACGACACAAAGAGTGGCCGTGTGGTAGATGGCGAGGAGGATAGCTGTAGGCTGCAGGAAGAATTTGATGGTCTGGTCAGATGGGCAGAAAAGTGGCAAATGGAATTCAACCCAGAGAAGTGTGAGGTGATGCATTTGGGGAGGACAAACAAGGCAAAGGAATACACGATTAATGGGAAAATACTGGGAGGTGCAGAGGAAGTGAGAGACCTTGGAGTGAATGTCCACAGATCCCTGAAGATAGCAGGACAGGTTGATAAGGCGGTTAAGAAGGCATATGGAATCCTTTCCTTTATGAGCTGAGGTATAGAATATAAGAGCAGGGAGGTTATGCTAGAACTATATAACTCATTGGTTAGGCCACAACTTGAGTACTGTGTGCAGTTCTGGTCACCTCATTACAGAAAGGATGTAATTGCACGAGAGAGAGAGTACAGAGGAGATTTACGAGGATGTTGCCTGTATTCAAAACTCCTTGCAATGAAGGCCAACATACCATTTGCCTTCCTAATTGCTTGTTGCACCTACATACTAGCTTTTAGTGACTCATGAACAAGGACACCCAGGTGCCTTTGGGCATCAACACTTTCTAACTTCTCACCATTTAAGAAATACTCTGCTTTTTCTACCAAAGTGGATAATTTCACACTCATTCACATTATATTTCATCTGCCATGTTCTTGCCTATTCACTCAGCCTGTCCAAGTCCCCTTGAAGCCTCCGTGCATCGTCCTCACAAACTATATTCCCACCTAGTTTGTGTCATCAGCAAATTTGGAAATATTACAATTGGTCCCCACATCCAAATCATTTATATATATTGTGAACAGCCGTGACCCCAGCACTGATCCTTGCAGTACCCCACAAGTAACAGCCTGCCATCCTGAGAATGACCCGTTTATTCCTCCTCTCTGCTTTCTGTCTGTTAACTAATTCTCAATCCATTGCAGTATATTACCCCCAATCCCATGTGCTCTAATTTTGTTTATTAACCTATGTAGGACTTTATCAAAAGCCTTCTGAAAATCCAAATACACCACGTCCACTACTTCTCCTTTATCTATGCTACAAGTAACATCCTCAAAAAACTCCCAACAGGTTTGTCAAACATTATTTCCCTTTCATAAATCCATGTTGACTCTGCCCAATTATATCACTATTTTCTAAGTGTTTGTTATCACATCCCTTATAATAGATTCTAACATTTTCCCTACTACTGACGTCAAACTAACAGATCTGTAGTTCTCAGTTTTCTCTATCGCTCCCTTCTTAAATAGTGAGGTTACATTTGTTACTTTCCAGTCTCTAGAATTTTGAAAAATAATCACCAATGCATCCACTATCTCTATAGCCACCTCCTTCAATACTCTGGGATGTAGCTCCTCTGGTCCAGGGGACTTATCAATCTTCAGTTAATTTTTCAACTCCTACCTCTTTATTCGTAATTTCTTTCAGTTCCTCATCTTCACAAGTCACTTGGTTCCCTAATATTTCTGGGAGATTTTCTGTACCTTCCTCCGTGAAGACAGACACAAAGTAATTGTTTAGTTTCCCTATTCTCCATTGTAAATTTTCTTGTAATGGACCCACATTTGTCCTTGTTAATCGTTTCCTTTTCACATACCTAAAGAAGCTTTTACAATCCGCCTTTATGTTTCTCGCTAGCTTCCATTCATATTCTCTTTTCCCTTTCTTTCTCACTTTCTTGGTCCTCCTTTGCTGGATTCTAAATTGCTCCCAATCCTCGGGCTTGGCACTTTTTCTGGCAACCTTATAAGCCACTTCCTTTGATCTAATGCAATCTTTAACTTCTTTTATTAGCCACAGTTGATTCATCTTTGCTGCTAGGTTTTTTGTCTTTGAGGAATGTATATCTGTTGTAAACCGTGTAATACTTCTTAAAATACTGGCCTTTGCCTGCCGACTGTCAAATCTTTTAGTGTATTTTCCCAATCCACTATCGCCAACTTTCCCCTCATACCTTTGTTCAGATTTAAGACTCTAGTTTCAGAATGAACTATTTCACTTGTTACAGAATTTCCATTTTTTTTGTGTTAAAACTTGGGAATCTATATTTTACAAAAACTAAAAAAAAAGGATTTCAATGGACATTAAAACATCTGGAGATAGCTGAACTTTATGGATGCTTTAAAAAAAAAAGGTCAACAAGAGGTTCCTGGCTTTGACAAGTAAACAAATAATGGAAACCAGGTGATTTCAAGGAAACACCACAGGGGGTTTGACTTAAGAGCTATGCTTTGTTGTGACAAGAGAGAATTTATGACTGACATGAGATTTGCTTGGAAAAGTAGTTTCATTTTGAACTGTTAAAAGCCAGTGGGTTTGGGCTAAAGCAGGCAACTGGAATTTGATATGGACCTACCAGGAGTTCAGAGGAAAGCTGTTACCTCTCTTTGAAGAATCCTTGCTCTTGAAAAGCAAAAGCTTGTATGAAGTTGTACTGTTGCCTCCTGCATTTATTTGAAGAAACTCTGAATATTTGCAGAAACCTTGCATCTTCAAATGAACTTTGGATTAAATGTGCATAAGAACTGACACCTGTTGCTGCACACCAGATGGAAGACCTGTGTGAAGCTTCTGCAGTTGAATTTCTTTGAAGGCCTACCCAAAACAGACAGTTCCTCAACCTCGCCTGGAAATACTACTCGTGGCCGCCAACTATTTGACTTTGGGACACTTCTCCAAACCAAAGTACTTCCTTCCAGATCTTTTCAGTATAAGTTTTTTTTATTCCTTTGATTTCCTTGTAACAGCTGTGAACAAAAAGCCCTTTCTCCCCCCCAGTTAACCGGTTTTTGGATGTATGTGCATGAGCGTGAGGGCTAGGATATAAAAATACGGAGCTTTAATATTTCAATTCACGCATATATTTACCTCATTATTAGTTTATAATAAATGGATAATTTTGTTGTTTATTCAAGAAACCTGGTTGGTGTGTTTTATTCTGGGGACAAATAAAGTATCTAATTGACTGCTTTGGTAAGTGGGAAAATTTATTGATATGTTGTGACCTGTGGAGAAGCGGGATTGAATTAACAGTGCACTCCTCCTGCCTTGGTTGTAACACACTTTCAAACTTAATGTGAGATTCTATCATATTATGGTCACTATTTCTCAAATGCTCCTCTACAACAAGGTTATTAATTAGCCCTTTCTCATTACATAATACGAAATCTAAAATAGCCCATCCCTAGTTGGTTCTTCAACATACTGCTCCAGAAACCCACTTCGTACACAATCCAGGAGTTCATCCTCCACAGCATTAGTGCTGATTAGGTTTACCCAATCTAGATAGAAATTGAAGTTGTCCATTTGTACTGTATTGCCCATGCTACGTGCAGCTCTAATTTCTGATTTATACCGTGCCCAACGTTAACACTACTCTTTGGTGCCTATAAATGGGGCAGACGGTGGCGTAGTGGCAAGATCATTGAACTAGTAATCCAGAGAATTAGGCTAATGCCCTGAGGACATGGGTTCAAATCCCACCATGGCAGCTGGTGGAATTTAAATGAGATTATTTGATAAAAATTTGGAATTGAAAACTAGTCTCAGTAACGGTGCTATGAAACCATAGTCGATTGTCATAAAAACCCATCTGGTTCACTAATGTCCTTTAGGGAAGGAAACCTGCCATCCTGACCTGGTCTGGCCTACATGTGACTCCAGACCCACAGCAATGTGGTTGACTCTTAAAATGTCCTCTGAAATGGCCCAGCAAGATACTCAGTTCAAGGGCAATTAGGGATGGACAAGAAATGCTGGCCTAGCCTCCCATGATAGAAAAAAAACAACTCCAACTAATGTTTGCTGCCTCTTGCTGTTTCTTAGCTCCACCCAAATCTTGATCCTTCGATCGAAGATCCTCTCTCACTAATGTACCGATCTCATTCTTTGTTAACAGTGCTGCCCCACCTCCTTTTCCTTTTTGCCCATCCTTCCTAAATGAAGAATATCATTGAATAGGCGGGGGAGGCGGTGGCGTAGTGGTATTATCACTGGACTAGTAACCCAGAGACCCAGGGTATTGCTCTGGGGGCATGGGTTCAAATCCCACCACAGCAGAAGGTGGAATTTGAATTTAATTAATAAATCTGGAATTAAAAGCTAGTCTAATGATGGCCATGAAAACATTGTCGATTGTTGTAAAAACCCATCTGGTTCACTAATGTCCTTTAGGGAAGGAAATCTGCTGTCCTTACCTAGTCTGGCCTACATGTGACTCCAGACCCACAGCAATGTGGTTGACTCTTACATGCCCTCTGAAATGGCCGAGCAAGCCACTCAGTTGTATCTAACCACTATAAAGTCAATAAAAAGGAATGAAACTGGACGGACCACCTGGCATCGACCAAGGCACCGGAAATGACAACGGCAAACCCAGCCCTGTCAACCCTGCAAAGTCCTCCTTACTAACATCTGGGGGCTTGTGCCAAAGTTGGGAGAGCTGTCCCACAGACTAGTCAAGCAACAGTCTGACATAGTCATACTCACGGAATCATACCTTACAGACAATGTCCCAGACACTGCCATCACCATCCCCGGGTATGTCCTGTCCCACTGGCAGGACAGACCCACCAGAGGTGGTGGCACAGTGGTATACAGTAGGGAGGAAGTTGTCCTTGGAGTCCTCGACATCAGCTCTGGACCCCATGAAGTCTCATGGCATCAGGTCAAACATGGGCAAGGTAACCTCCTACTGAATACCACCTACCGCCCTCCCTCAGCTGATGACTCAGTACTCCACCATGTTGAACAACACTTGGAAAAAGCACTGAGGATGGCAAAGGCACAAAATGTACTCTGGGTGGGGGACTTCAATGTCCATCACCAAGAGTGGCTCGGTAGCACCACTACTGACCGAGCTGCCAGAGTCCAAAAGAACATAGCTGCTAGACTGGATCTGCGGCAGGTGGTGGGGGAACCAACACGAGGGAAAAACATACTTGACCTGGTCCTCACCAATCTGCCTGCCGCAGATGCATCTGTCCATGACTGTATTGGTAGGAGTGACCACGGCACAGTCCTTGTGGAAACGAAGTCCCGCCTTCACATTGAGGATACTGTCCATCGTGTTGTGTGGCACTATCACCGTGCTACATGGGATAGATTTCGAACAGATCTAGCAATGCAAAACTGGGCATCCATGAGGCGCTGTGGGCCATCAGCAGCAGCAGAATTGTACTCAACCACAATCTGTAACCTCATGGCCCAGCATATCCCCCACTCTACCATTACCATCAAGCCAGGAGACCAACCCTGGTTCAATGAAGAGTGCAGGAGGGCATGCCAGGAGCAGCACCAGGCATACCTCAAAATGAGGTGTCAACCTGGTGAAGCTGCAACACAGGACTATCTGCGTGCCAAACTGCGTAAGCAGCATGCAATAGACAGAGCTAAGCGATCCCATAACCAACAGATCAGATCTAAGCTTTGCAGTCCTGTCACATCCAGTCGTGAATGGTGGTGGACAATTAAACAACTAATTGGAGGAGGTGGCTCCACAAATATCCCCATCCTCAATGATGGGGGAGCCCAGCACATCAGTGCGAAAGATAAGGCTGAAACATTTGCAACAATCTTCAGCCAGAAGTGCCGAGTTGATGATCCATCTTGACCCCCGCCTGAAGTCCCCAACATCACAGATGCCAGACTTCAGCCAATTCGATTCACTCCGTGTGATATCAAGAAACAACTGAAGGCACTGGATACTGCAAAGACTATCGGTCCTGACAATATTCCAGCAATAGTACTGAAGACCTGTGCTCCAGAACTCGCCGTGCCCCTAGCCAAGCTGTTCCAGTACAGCTACAACACTGGCATCTACCCTGCAACGTGGAAAATTGCCCAGGTATGTCCTGTACACAAAAAGCAGGACAAGTTCAACCCGGCCAATTACCGCCCCATCAGCCTACTCTCAATCATCAGTAAAGTGATGGAAGGTGTCATCAACAGTGCCATCAAGCGGCACTTGCTTAGCAATAACCTGCTCAGTGACGCTCAGTTTAGGTTCCGCCAGGGCCACACAGCTCCTGACCTCATTACAGCCTTGGTTCAAACATGGACAAAAGAGCTGAACTCAAGAGGTGAGTTAGAACATAGAACATAGAACAGTACAGCACAGTACAGGCCCTTCAGCCCACGATGTTGTGCCGAACCTTTAACCTACTCTAAGATCAAACTAACTACCTACCCTTCATTCTACTATCATCCATGTACCTATCCAAGAGTCGCTTAAATGTCCCTAATGTATCTGCTTCTACTGCGCTGGCAGTGCATTCCACGCACCCACCACTCTGTGTAAAGAACCTACCTCTGACATCTCCCTGAAACCTTCCTCCAATCACCTTAAAATTATGCCCCCTGGTGATAGCCCTTTCCACCCTGGGAAAAAGTCTCTTGCTATCCACTCTATCTATGCCTCTCATCATCTTGTACCCCTCTATCAAGTCACCTCTCATCCTTCTTCGCTCCAATGAAAAAAGCCCTAGCTCCCTCAACCTTTCTTCATAAGACATGCCCTCCAGTCCAGGCAGCATCCTGGTAAATCTCCTCTGCATCCTCTCTAAAGCTTCCACATCCTTCCTATAATGAGGCGACCAGAACTGAACACAATATTCCAAGTGTGGTCTCACCAGGGCTTTATAGAGCTGCAGCATAACCTCGCGGCTCTTAAACTCAATCCCCCTGTTAATGAAAGCCAACACACCAGACGCTTTCTTAACAACCCTATCAACTTGGGTGGCAACTTTGAGCGATCTATGGACATGGACCCCAAGATCCCTCTGTTCCTCCACACTACAAAGAATCCTGTCTTTAAGCTTGTATTCCACATTCAAATTCGACCTTCCAAAATGAATCACTTCACACTTTTCCAGGTTGAACTCCATCTGCCACTTCTCAGCCCAGCTCTGCATCCTGTCAATGTCCCGTTGCAACCTACAACAGCCTTCCACACTATCCACAACTCCAGCAATCTTCGTGTCATCGGCAAACTTACTAACCCAGCCTTCCACTTCCTCATCCAAGTCATTTATAAAAATCACAAAGAGCAGAGGTCCCAGAACAGATCCCTGTGGAACACCACTGGTCACCGAGCTCCAGGCTGAATACTTTCCTTCTACTACCACCCTCTGACTTCTATGGGCCAGCCAATTTTGTATCCAGACAGCCAACTTTCCCTGAATCCCATGCCTCCTTACTTTCTGAATGAGCCTACCATGGGGAACCTTATCAAACGCCTTGCTAAAATCCAGATACACCACATCCACTGCACTTCCTTCATCAATGTGTTTTGTCACATCTTCAAAGAATTCAATAAGGCTTGTGAGGCATGACCTGCCCCTCACAAAGCCATGCTGACTGTCTCTAATCAAACTATGCTTTTCCAAATAATCATAAATCCTGTCTCTCAGAATCCTCTCCAATAATTTGCCCACTACCGACGTAAGACTGACTGGTCTATAATTCCCAGGGTTATCCCTATTCCCTTTCCTGAACAAGGGAATAACATTTGCCACCCTCCAATCATCTGGTACTACTCCAGTGGACAGTGAGGACGCAAAGATCATCGCCAAAGGTGCAGCAATCTCTTCCCTCGCTTCCCATAATATCCTTGGGTATGTCCCGTCTGGCCCCGAGGACTTATCTGTCCTCATATCATTCAAAATTTCCAGCACATCCTCCCTCTTAACCTCAACCTGTTCGAGCATATCAGCCTGTTCCACGCTGTCCTCACAAACGACCAGGTCCCTCTCACTAGTGAATACTGAAGCAAAGTATTCATTTAGGACCTCCCCTACCTCCTCCGACTCCAGGCACAAGTTCCCTCCACTATCCCTGATCGGCCCTACCCTCACTCTGGCCATCCTCTTGTTCCTCACATAAGTGTAGAACGCCTTGGGATTTTCCTTAATCCTACCCGCCAAGTCTTTTTCATGTCCCCTTCTAGCTCTCCTAAGTCCATTCTTCAGTTCCTTCCTGGCTACCTTGTAACCCTCTAGAGCCCTGTCTGATCCTTGCTTCCTCAACCTTAAGTAAGCTTCCTTCTTCCTCTTGACTAGCTGTTCCACATCTCTTGTCATCCAAGGTTCCTTCACCCTACCATCACTTCCTTGCCTCATCGGGACAAACCTATCCAGCAGTCGCAGCAAGTGCTCCCTAAACAACCTCCACATTTCTGTCGTGCATTTCCCTGAGAACATCTGTTCCCAATTTATGCTCCCCAGTTCCTGCCTAATAGCATTGTAATTCCCCCTCCCCCAATTAAATATTTTCCCATCCCGTCTACTCCTGTCCCTCTCCATGACTATAGTAAAGGTCAGGGAGTTGTGATCACTATCACCGAAATGCTCTCCCACCGAGAGATCTGCAACCTGGCCTGGTTCGTTGCCAAGCACCAAATCCAATATTGCCTCCCCTCCAGTCGGCCTATTGACATATTGAGTCAGGAAACCTTCCTGGACACACCTGACAAAAACTGCTCCATCCAATGACTGCCCTGGACAACAAAGCATCTTTTGACTCAGTATGGCATCAAGGAGCCCTAGCAAAATTGAAGTCAATGAGAATCAGTGGGAAAAGTCTCCACTGGTTGGAGTCATACCTAGCACAAATAAAAATGGTTGTGGTTGTTGGAGGTCAATCATCTGAGCTCCAGGACATCACTGCAGGAGTACCTCAGGGTAGTGTAGTGTCCTCAGCCCAACCATTTTCAGCTGCTTCATCAATGACCTTCCTTCAATCATAAGGTCAGAAGTGGGGATGTTCGCTGATGATTGCACAATGTTTTAGAATTAGAACATTACAGCGCAGTACAGGCCCTTCGGCCCTCGATGTTGCGCCGACCTGTGAAACCACCATTCATGACTCCTCAAATACTGAAGCAGTCTGTGCAGAAATGCAGCAAGACCTGGACAATATCCAGGCTTGGGCTGATAAGTGGCAAGTAACATTCACGCCACACAACTGCCAGGCAATGACCATCTCCAACAAGAGAGAATCTAACCATCTCCCCTTGACATTCAATGGCATTACCATTGCTGAATCCCCCACTATCAACATCCTGGGGGATTAGCTTTGACCAGAAACTGAACTGGAGTAGCCATATAAATAACTTGGCTACAAGAGCAAGTCAGCGGCTAGGAATTCTGTGCTAAGTAACTCAACTCCTGACTCCACAAAGCCTGTCCACCATCTACAAGGTATAAGTCAGGAGTGTGATGGAATATTCTCCACTTGCCTGGATGGGTGCAGCTCCAACAACACTCAAGAACCTTGACACCATCCAGGACAAAGCAGCCCGCTTGATTGGCACCCCATCCACAAACATTCACTCCCTCCACCATCGATGCACAGTGGCAGCAGTAACTCACCAAGGCTCCTGCAACAGCACCTTCCGAACCCGTGAGCTCTACCACCTGGAAGGACAAGGGCAGCATGGGAACACCACCAACTGCATGTTCCCCTCCAAGTCACACACCATTTTGACTTGGAACTATATCGCCGTTCCTTCACTGTCACTGGGTCAAAATCCTGGAACTCCCTTCCTAACAACACTGTGGATGTACCTACCTCACATGGACTGCAGCGGTTCAAGAAGGCAGCTCACCACCACCATACCAGGGTAATTAGGGATTTGAAATAAATGCTGGCCTAGTCAGTGATGCCCACATCCGAGGAATGAATAAAAAATATTGGATTACTCTTTGAAAGAACCAGCACAGACTCAATCGGCCAAATGGCCTCCTTCCGTACTGTACTATTCTTTGTATAGTTGGGATGCGACAGTGCAGATTTCAGTTTGTCCTACAGTGACAGACCATGGCTCATGAAGCAGCCTTGGACTCCCCAGAGCTGTCTATCAGGAGTAGCAACTCCGGACTCCTCTTCAGCACCCCCTTCCCCTTGGCTCACCTGCAGGTACTGAGGTCAATTACAGTCTCTCTCTCCACCTCCCGGTGAAATAAAGCATCATTTCCACTATAGTGGCAGCAGTGTGTACCAGTAACAAGATGCACTGCAGCAATGCACCAAGGCTCCTTAGACAGCACCTTCCAAACCCGTGACCTCTACCACCTAGAAGGACAAGGGCAGCAAATGCATGGGAACACCACCACCTGCAAGTTCCCCTCCGAGTCACACACCATCCTGACTTGGAACTATATCACCATTCCTTCACTGTCACTGGGTCAAAATCCTGGAACTCCCTTCCTAACAGCACTGTGGGTATACCTACCCCACATGGACTGCAGCGGTTCAAGAAGGCAGCTCACCACCACCTTCTCAAGGGCAATTAGGGATGGGCAATAAATGCTGGCTTTGCCTTTAACACCCACTTTTCAAGAATGAATACAAAAAATATTTTCATGATGCCGAGTATTTCTGTACAAAGGTTACTCACGGTTAAACCTTGGAACCGCTTGTTTTCTGCAATGTGAAAGGATGAATCTCTGGAAATAATCTTGATGTGCTTCACCTCACTGTTGTACCTGCCCAGAGATTGAAAAGCGGTGTGAGGCAAACGGGGTCATGTGATGGTATGAAAACAATAACCTGTCAGATTGTTTAATCACACTGCAAAT
Source organism: Heterodontus francisci (assembly GCF_036365525.1). NCBI lineage: Eukaryota > Metazoa > Chordata > Chondrichthyes > Heterodontiformes > Heterodontidae > Heterodontus > Heterodontus francisci. The sequence continues at coordinate 2,154,294 of NC_090378.1, read as the reverse complement.
CTTTCCACCACCTCATACTATTGTCCAAGGGAGTTGCACCGAATATACAGCAAAGAATCAGACCATTAAGTCCACCCACTCTGTGCTGGTGTTCATACTCTGCCCGAGTCTCCTCCAACTCTACCTCCCTCATCTCAGCCTTTCAGCATATCTTTCTATTCCTTCTTCTCTCATGTACTCATCTAGTTTCCTTTTGAAAGTATCCAAGCTATTCGTTTTGAACACTACCTGTGTTAGCAAGTTCCACACTCTACCAACTCAGTGTGTAAAAGAAATTTATCCTCATTTCCTTTTTGGATTTATTTGTAACTATCTTGCGTTTCTGTCCCCTACTTTTGGATTCATCACAAGTGGAAATATTCTCTCCACATCTACCAGTCCAAACCATTCATAATTTTCAATAACTTTATCAAATCATGTTTAAGTCTTTTTTTAAAAAAAAACTCCGATCTGTTTAATCTTTCTCAATATCTGAGATCTCTCAGTTCAGGCACCATCCTTGCAAATCTTTTTTGTGCATTTTCCAGTACTTCTATATCCTTTTAATAATGTGGAGCCTGGAACTGTGCACAATTCTCTGAGTGCGGCCTGACCAGAGTCCTAAACAAGTTTAACATAACTTCACTACTTTTCCAATTGTATACCACAAGAAATAAATCCTTGCATTTAGTATCTTATTTTCTGAGCTGTTGGTGATGATACTTTTCCTACCAAAGTGCATCACCTCACATTTATTTGTTCAAGTTTATTTGCCACCGAACCACCCTGTATGTAACTTTCCTAATGTTCTCTTGATTCTTGCTGAACTTTTCCACAGTGTTGGCTGTACCCCTGATAGTTTGGTATCATTTGAAAATTTTGATATCGAGTTACTTATTCCTAAATCCAAATCATTAATGTAAATTAATAACAGTTTTCCCAGCACTGATCCTTGTGGAACACTGCTTTTACCTTCTTCAATCTGAATATCTACCCTTAACCCCTAGCCTCTACTTTCTATTGTTTAGCCAATTTCCTATTTATTCAGCTATTTATCCCTGGTACCCACATGCCCTAGCATTTGTCAGGAGCTGATCATGCCATATCTTATCAAAGGCCTTTTGAAAATCCAAGTATATGACATCTACTATATTACCCTTGTCTACTCTTTCCATTATCTCTTCATTTTATTAGGTTAGTTAAGTATGTTTTAGCCTTTTGGACTCCCTGCTGACTACTTTTTAATTAATTATGTTTCCTGCCTCTGGATGCTCTTCTATAAATTCCATTAGTACAGATTCCAGTATTTTTCCTGTTACTGATGTTAAACTGGCTGGTCTATAGTTCCCAGGTTTTGTTCTCTCACTGTTTTTGTACATTTGAACATCATTATCTGTGCACCAGTCCTTTGGCACTACCTACTCTTTGATGGCTCCTGGGCTGTAAGCTCCCTAGGAAGCTCCCTTGCTGTTCAACTCTATCCATGGCCATCTGCTCCCATCCCTAACGTTTTCTCCCCCAATCTGCCCTCTTAAACTGTTTAAACTCCCCTGGCTCTTTAAATCAGTTCATTTTAGCCCTATCTAAAAGTTAACAGTTAGTTTAGTGTATGTTACCTGGGCCCACTGCCCTCCCCCAGCCACACCTGCTCTTTGTTTTCTCAACGAATTGATCCGGACGAAACTGAAGAGCACAGCTGTCAATACTTTAATCTCCGATCCTGCTGTCTTCACCGCCCACAGTGTCTGCAGCCACGGCGTGCGGTAAGTCCATTGAGGTGAAGAAGGAGGAGCGGGACCCTAGGGAAATCTTGAGAAAAGGTGCCCGAACACCCAAAAAATCCACGAACGGCCCCCCGGCCGCAACATCAAAGCGCCCGCGGGAGATGGCTCGGAGAGCATCTGCAGCGCACTGTCGGCAATGCTGCATGACTTTATTTAAACCACATCAAAAAACCCTTAGCGAATGTAATCACCTCTGTAAGTCTGCCAAAAGATGCTTCACCTCCCGAAGGACGTGGATGAGCTTTCCGGACGTCGATGGTGGGCACTGAGGAAATGGCTTATTACCTGCACCCGCTTTCCCCCCCCCTTCCCCTCCCCTTCCCCACCCCCCGTCCCCTTCCCTGCTCCACCCTCTCAGCTCACCCCCTCACAAACCCCCCCTCGCAACATATTCCCCCTGCACCCCCTTCCCCTGCAGCCCCCCCACCCCCGTACAGCCCCCTTCCCAGCTCCCCCTCGCACTCCCCTCCCTCCACCACTCCCCCTCGCATCCCTCCTCCCACCGGCATCATCCTACACCTGTGTAGGGGCCCTAACAACCCCACTGCCTTGTGGGCATCTCGGGAGAGACCAAGGCTAAGGGAGTAAACCCTAATAGAAAATCCGGAGCGGAACCCCGAAGGCGGTCATGTGTCACCTTTGGCATGTTTCCGGCAGTTCCTGCAGCCATACCGGTGTCAAACGTCATGCTCTGCACTCCTTTGGACCCCACCAGAAAGGTCGAGAGGGGGGTTTTGACGACTGAGCAACTCTTAACCTCCATAAATTTGCCCAGGCATGCGCCATGGAGAGGTCACTCCATAGTTGCCTCACAGCGACTGAAACAACACGGAAGGCAGCAGTTACGGGTTATAAGTCCAGATAAATTGGCGCAGAAACTGGGCGCCACGGGTTGCCTTTGTCGGTGGGAGAGGTCATTGCACCTCACTGGACAGCCACCGCCCGCCTCAAACCGGGCAGCCCCCGGTCAATAAGATTCTGCCCCGCCACAGTCTGCCTGCTTCAATGGGTGCTTGGAACTCAGGGTCATTGCCCGAAAGGTGGACTGATACACCGCACCAAACAACACGAAAAAAGGAAAGAAGGTACCAGCCCTTCGCTTTGCAAGCTGGAACGTCAGAACTATGTGTCCTGGCCTGTTGGAAGACCTTACACAAATCAACGATTCTCGGAAGACCGCCATCATTAACAACGAGCTCAGTAGACTCAATGTAGACATTGCAGCACTTCAGGAGACTCGCCTCCCCGCGAGTGGCTCTCTAGCAGAGCAAGACTACACCACCTTCTGGGAGGGCAGGGATCCTGAAGAACCAAGACAGCATGGAGTGGGCTTCGCCATCAGAAACTTCTTGCTCAGCATAATAGAGCCTCCCTCAAATGGCTCAGAACGCATACTGTCCATCCAACTGCTCACCACCTCTGGTCCAGTACACCTACTCAGCATCTATGCTCCAACACTCTGCTCCCCACCTGAAGCTAAAGACCAGTTCTACGAGGAACTCCATAACATCATTAGCAGCATCCCCAACACCGAACACCTATTCCTGTTGGGGACTTTAATGCCAGGGTTGGGGCCGACCATGACTCATGGCCCTCCTGCCTTGGGCGCTATGACGTTGGAAGGATGAATGGGAACGGGCAGAGACTGCTTGAGTTGTGTACCTATCATAACCTCTGCATCACCAACTCGTTCTTTCACACTAAACCCGGTCACCAGGTTTCATGGAGGCACCCAAGATCACGTCGTTGGCACCAGCTAGACCTCATTGTCACAAGGCGAGCCGCCTTAAACAGTGTTCAAATCACACGCAGCTTCCACAGTGCGGACTGCAACACCGACCACTCCCTGGTGTGCAGCAAGGTTAGACTCAGACCAAAGAAGTTGCATCATTCCAAGCAGAAGGGCCACCCGCGCATCAACACGAGCAGAATTTCTCACCCACAGCTGTGACAAAAATTTCTAAATTCACTTGTAACAGCCCTTCAAAACACTCCCACAGGGGATGCTGAGACCAAGTGGGCCCACATCAGAGATGCCATCTACGAGTCAGCTTTGACCACCTGCAGCAAACGTGCGAAGAGAAATGCAGACTGGTTTCAATCTCATATTGAAGAGCTGGAACCTGTCACAGCCGCTAAGCACATTGCACTGTTGAACTACAAGAAAGCCCCCAGCGATTTAACATCCGCAGCACTTAAAGCAGCCAGAAGCACTGCACAAAGAACAGCCAGGCGCTGCGCAAATGACTACTGGCAACACCTATGCAGTCATATTCAGCTGGCCTCAGACACCGGAAACATCAGAGGAATGTATGATGGCATGAAGAGAGCTCTTGGGCCAACCATCAAGAAGATCGCCCCCCTCAAATCTAAATCAGGGGACATAATCACTGACCAACGCAAGCAAATGGACCGCTGGGTTGAGCACTACCTAGAACTGTACTCCAGGGAGAATGCTGTCACTGAGACTGCCCTCAATGCAGCCCAGTCTCTGCCAGTCATGGATGAGCTGGACGTACAGCCAACAAAATCAGAACTCAGTGATGCCATTGATTCTCTAGCCAGCGGAAAAGCCCCTGGGAAGGACAGCATTATCCCTGAAATAATCAAGAGTGCCAAGCCTGCTATACTCTCAGCACTACATGAACTGCTATGCGTGTGCTGGGACGAGGGAGCAGTACCCCAGGACATGGGCGATGCCAATATCATCACCCTCTAGAAAAACAAAGGTGACCACGGTGACTGCAACAACTACCGTGAAATCTCCCTGCTCAGCATAGTGGGGAAAATCTTTGCTCGAGTCGCTCTAAACAGGCTCCAGAAGCTGGCCGAGCACGTCTACCCTGAGGCACCGTGTGGCTTTCGTGCAGAGAGATCGACCTTTAACATGCTGTTCTCCCTTCGTCAGATACAGGAGAAATGCCGTGAACAACAGATGCCCCTCTACATTGCTTTCATTGATCTCACCAAAGCCTTTGACCTCGTCAGCAGACATGGTCTCTTCAGACTACTGGAAAAGATTGGATGTCCACCAAGGCTACTAAGTATCATCACCTCATTCCATGACAATGTGAAAGGCACAATTCAACATGGTGGCTCCTCATCAGAGCCCTTTCCTATCCTGAGTGGCGTGAAACAGGGCTGTGTTCTCGCACCCACACTGTTTGGGATTTTCTTCTCCCTACTGCTCTCACACGCATTCAAGTCTTCTGAAGAAGGAATTTTCCTCCACACAAGATCAGGGGGCAGGTTGTTCAACCTTGCCCGTCTAAGAGCGAAGTCCAAAGTACAGAAAGTCCTCATCAGGGAACTCCTCTTTGCTGACGATGCTGCTTTAACATCTCACACTGAAGAGTGGCTGCAGAGTCTCATCGACAGGTTTGCGGCTGCCTGCAATGAATTTGGCCTAATCATCAGCCTCAAGAAAACGAACATCATGGGGCAGGACGTCAGAAATGCTCCATCCATCAATATTGGCGACCACGCTCTGGAAGTGGTTCAAGAGTTCACCTACCTAGGCTCAACTATCACCAGTAACCTGTCTCTAGATGCAGAAATCAACAAGCGCATGGGAAAGGCTTCCACTGCTATGTCCAGACTGGCCAAGAGAGTGTGGGAAAATGGGGCACTGACACGGAACACAAAAGTCCGAGTGTATCAAGCCTGTGTCCTCAGTACCTTGCTCTATGGCAGCGAGGCCTGGACAACGTATGCCAGCCAAGAGCTGCCTCCGGAGAATACTTGGCATCAGGTGGCAGGACCGTATCTCCAACACAGAAGTCCTCGAGGCAGCCAACATCCCCAGCTTATACATACTACTGAGTCAGCGGCGCTTGAGATGGCTTGGCCATGTGAGCCACATGGAAGATGGCAGGATCCCCAAAGACACATTGTACAGCGAGCTCGCCACTGGTATCAGACCCATCGGCCGTCCATGTCTCCGCTTTAAAGACGTCTGCAAACGCGACATGAAATCCTGTGACATTGATCACAAGTCGTGGGAGTCAGTTGCCAGCGTTCGCCAGAGCTGGCGGGCAGCCATAAAGGCGGGGCTAAAGTGTGGCGAGTCAAAGAGACTTAGTAGTTGGCAGGAAAAAAGAGAGGCGCAAGGGGAGAGTCAACTGTGTAACAGCCCCGACAAACAAATTTCTCTGCAGCACCTGTGGAAGAGTCTGTCACTTTAGAATTGGCCTTTATAGCCACTCCAGGCGCTGCTCCACAAACCACTGACCACCTCCAGGCGCGTATCCATTGTCTCTCGAGATAAGGAGGCCAAAGAAGACTCTTTGATGGAACTTTTCTATATATAAATGAGTGCCTCTGCTAGCTCCTCCCTAGTTTCCTGCAGTATGTGTGGATACTTACCATATGGGATTGGGGTTTAATCCTCTTTTAGTTTTGCTAGTTTGTCAGTTATATTCTTCCTCTCTAGCCCAACTGTATTAATAGTCTTTTTAAGCTCAGTCTCTAGTGAACTTTGTATTTCATCCAAGGCAAAGTAGTTATTTAGCACTTCCATCACTTCTCTGTCACTGCCTCAGTTTATATTGCTCACAGAGTCATAGAGTTATACAGCACAGAAACAGGCCCTTCGGCCCATCGTGTCTGTGCCATTTTAATCCCACATTCCTGCACTTGGCCTGTAGCCTTGCATGCTATGGCGTTTCAAGTGCTCATTTAAATACTTCTTAAATGTTGTGAGGGTTCCTGCCTCCACCTCCTGTTCAGGCAGTGAGTTCCAGATTCTAACCATCCTCTGGGTGACAAAATTTTTCCTCAAATCCCCCCAAACCTCCTGCCCCTTACCCTAAATGTTCATCCTGGAGTTTTGTTACTAGTGGTGTACCGCAAGGATCTGTTTTGGGGCCACTGCTGTTTGTCATTTTTATAAATGACCTGGAAGAGGGTGTAGAAGGGTGGGTTAGTAAATTTGCGGATGACACGAAGGTCGGTGGAGTTGTGGATAGTGCCGAAGGATGTTGTAGGGTACAGAGGGACATAGATAGGCTGCAGAGCTGGGCTGAGAGATGGCAAATGGAGTTTAATGCGGAAAAGTGTGAGGTGATTCACTTTGGAAGGAGTAACAGGAATGCAGAGTACTGGGCTAATGGGAAGATTCTTGGTAGTGTAGATGAACAGAGAGATCTTGGTGTCCAGGTGCATAAATCCCTGAAGGTTGCTACCCAGGTTAATAGGGCTGTTAAGAAGGCATATGGTGTGTTAGCTTTTATTAGTAGGGGGATCGAGTTTAGGAGCCACGAGGTCATGCTGCAGCTGTACAAAACTCTGGTGAGACCGCACCTGGAGTATTGTGTGCAGTTCTGGTCACCGCATTATAGGAAGGATGTGGAAGCTATGGAAAGGGTGCAGAGGAGATTTACTAGGATGTTGCCTGGTATGGAGGGAAGGTCTTACGAGGAAAGGCTGAGGGACTTGAGGTTGTTTTCGTTGGAGAGAAGGAGGAGGAGAGGTGACTTAATAGAGGCATATAAGATAATCAGAGGGTTAGATAGGGTGGATAGTGAGAGTCTTTTTCCTCGGATGGTGATGGCAAACACGAGGGGACATAGCTTTAAGTTGAGGGGTGATAGATATAGGACAGATGTCAGAGGTAGTTTCTTTACTCAGAGAGTAGTAAGGGCGTGGAATGCCCTGCCTGCAGCAGTAGTAGATTCGCCAACTTTAAGAGCATTTAAGTGGTCATTGGATAGACATATGGATGAAAATGGAATAGTGTAGGTCAGATGGTTTCACAGGTCGGCGCAACATCGAGGGCCGAAGGGCCTGTACTGCGCTGTAATGTTCTAAAAAAAAAATTCTAATTCTAAATCTCTGCCGCCTGGTTATTGACCCCTCCACTAAGGGAAAAAGTATCCTCCTATCTAACCCACTCCCTCCTATCCTATCAATGCCCCTCATAATCTTGTTTACCTCAATCATGTCCCCCCTCAGCCTTCTCTGCTCTCAGGAAAACAACCCTAGCCTATCCAGTCTCTCTTCATAGCTGAAATGCTCCAGCCCAGGCAACATCCTGGTGAATCTCCTCTGCACCCTCTCCAGTGCAATCACATCCTTCCTATAGTGTGGTGTCCAGAACTGTACACAGTACTCCAGCTGTGGCCTAACTAGTGTTTTATACAGCTCCATCATAACCTCCCTGCTCTTATATTCTATGCCTCGGCTAATAAAGGCAAGTATCCCATATGCCTTCCGAACCACCTTATCTACCTGTGCTGCTGCCTTCAGTGATCTGTGGACAAGTACACCAAGGTCTCTCTGACCCTCTGTACTTCCTAGGGTCCTACCATTCATTGTACATTCCCTTGCCTTGTTAGTCCTCCCAAAATGCATTACCTCACACTTCTCAGGATTAAATTCCATTTGCCACTGCTCCACCCATCTTACCAGCCCATCTATATCTCCCTGTAATCTAAGGATTTCCTCCTCACTATTTACAGCACCACCAATTTTCTTGCCATCTGCGAACTTACTGATCATATCTCCTATATTCACGTCTAAATCATTAATGTACACTACAAATGGCAAGGGTCCCAGCACCGATCCCTGTTGTACACCACTGGTCACAGGCTTTCATTCGCAAAAACAACCCTCGACCATCACCCTCTGCCTCCTGCCACAAAGCCAATTTTGGATCCAATTTGCCAAATTGCCTGGATCCCATGGGCTCTTACCTTCTTAACCAATTTCCCATGCGGGACCTTATCAAAAGCCTGACTGAAATCCATGCAGATTACATCAACTGCTTTACCCTTATCAACACATCTCGCCACCTCCTCGAAAAATTCAATCATGTTAGATAGACACGATTTCCCCCTGACAAAACCATGCTGACTATCCCTGATTAATCCCTGCCTCTCCAAGTGGAGATTAATCCTGTCCCTCAGAATTTTTTCCAATATTTTCCCAACCACTGATGTTAGACTCACTGGCCTGTAATTACCTGGTTTATCCCTGCTACCCTTCTTGAATAATGGTACCACATTCGCTGTCCTCCAGTCCTCTGGTACCTCTCCTGTGGCCAGAGAGGATTTGAAAATTTGTGTCAAAGCCCCTGCAATCTCCTCCCTTGCCTCACATAACATCCTGGGATACATGTCATCTGGGCCTGAGGATTTATCCACTTTTAAGCCCGCTAAAACAGCTAATATTTCCTCCCTTTCAATGTTAATATGTTCAGGTATATCACAATCCCCCTCTCTGATCTCTACACCTGCATCGTCCTTCGCCATAGTGAAAGATGAAAAGTAATCATTTAAAACCTCACCTATGTCCTCCAGCTCCACACAAAGATGGCCACGTTGGTCTCAAATGGGCCTTACTCTTTCCCTGGTTATCCTCTTACCCTTAATATACTTATAAAATGCCTTGGGATTTTCCTTTATCTTGCCCACCAGTGTTTTTTCATGTCCCCTCTTCGTTCTCCTAATTACTTTTTTAAGTGCCACCCTACACTTTCTATACTCCTCTGGGGCCTCCGCTGTTTTCAGCCCTCTGAATCTGCCATAAGCCTCCTTTTTTTTCCTGATCCAATCCTCTATATCCCTTGACATCCAGGGTTCCCTGGGCCTGTTAGTCCTACCCTAAAAGCTCATCTTTTAATGGCCCTATCACTAATTTAATTTTCTTTTTTTTATTGATGTATTCACGTATGTACACAGTAATATTACCACTCTGTCAGACTCTTAATACGGAGACAGCAACAACTCACTTGACGCTGATGGCATATTCTCCTAACTCCTTCACCCTCTGCCGGATGAGAAATGTACTGTTTCCACGGTTGATAAGCTCATTCTCCGCCTGCAGCCGTTCCATTGCTCCTGCATACCTAATCGAGAAATAAACTGCTTGAGTGATTTGCAGGTCGGGTTAAGACTTCCTCCAGTCAGTGATGAAAGACTTGCATTTCTACAGTGCCTTTCACCATCTGAGGATGTCACAAAGAGCTCCACAACCAATGAAGTATCACAAAGAATTGTTACAGCACAGAAGGAGAACACTCAGCCCACTGTGTCTGTGCTGGCTCTCTGAAAGAGAAATTCACCGAGTGCTAATCCCCCACTTTCTTCCTGTATCCCTGCACATTCTTCCTTTTCAGATAACAGTCCAATTCCCTCTTGAAAGCCTCGATTGAACCTGCCTCCACCACACTCTCAGACAGTGCATTCCAGATCCTAAACACTCACTGAACCTGCCTCCACCACACTCTCAGACAGTGCATTCCACATCCTAAACACTCACTGAACCTGCCTCCACCACACTCTCAGACAGTGCATTCCAGATCCTAAACACTCACTGAACCTGCCTCCACCACACTCTCAGGCAGTGCATTCCAGATCCTAAACACTCACTGAACCTGCCTCCACCACACTCTCAGACAGTGCATTCCAGATCCTAAACACTCACTGAACCTGCCTCCACCACACTCTCAGACAGTGCATTCCTAAACACTCACTGAACCTGCCTCCACCACACTCTCAGACAGTGCATTCCTAAACACTCACTGAACCTGCCTCCAGCACACTCTCAGACAGTGCATTCCAGATCCGAAACACACACTGAACCTGCCTCCACCACACTCTCAGACAGTGCATTCCTAAACACTCACAGCATGAAAAAGTTTTTCTTCATGTCTCTATTGCTTCTTTTGCCAATTACCTTAAATCTGTGCCCTCTCATTCTTGATCCTTGCATCAATGGGAACAATTTCTCTTTTTGTACACTGTCCAGACCCCTCATGATTTTGAATACCTCTATCAAATCTTCAAAGAAAACAGTCCCAACTTTTCCAATCTATCCACGTTACTGGAAGTATTCTCGTGAATATTTTCTGCACTCTCTCTAATGCTTTCACATTGTTCCTAAAATGTGGCACCCAGAACTGGACACAATACTCCAGTTAAGGCTGAACCAGTATTCTATACAAGTTTAACAAACTTACTTGCTTTTGTACTCTATGTCCCTATTAATAAAGCCCAGGACACTATGCTTTATTAACCGCTCTCTCAACCTGTCCTGCCACCTTCAATGATCTATGCACAGATATATCCAGGTCCTTCTGCTCCTGTACACCATTTACAATCGCACCCTTTATTTTATATTGTCTCTCTGCATTCTTCCGACCAAAATAAATCACTTCACACTTAAATTTCATCTGCCACCTGTCTGCCCATTCCACCAACTTGTCTATTTCCTTTTGAAGTTCTACATTATCCTCCTCACATTTCAAAGTTTCCTATTTTTGTGTCATCCGCAAACTTTGAAATTGTGCTCTGTACACCAAGGTCTAGGTCATTAATATATATCAGGAAAAGCAAGGGTCCCAACACTGATCCCTGGGGAACTCCACTACAAACCTTCCTCCAGTCCAAAAAACATCCATCAGCCACTACTCTTTGTTTCCTGTCACTCAGCCAATTCCATATCCATGTTGTTACTGTCCCTTTTATTCCATGAGCTACAACTTTGCTCACAAGTCTGTTGTGTGACACTGTATCAAACGCCTTTTGAAAGTCCATGTACACCACATCAACAGCATTGCCCTCATCAACCCTCTCTGTTACCTCATCAAAAAACTCTAGCAAGTTAGTTGAACACAATTTGCTCTCCACAAATCCATGCTGGCTTTCCCTAATGAACCTGCATTTGTTGAAGAGGCTATTAATTTTGTCCCGAATTATCTTTTCTAGAAGCTTCCCTCCCACCGAGGTGAAACTGACTGGCCTGTAGTTGCTGCGTTTATCTTCACATCTTTTTTGAACAAGGGTGTAACGTTTGCAATTCTCCAGTCCTCTGGCACCACCCCTGAGTCTAGGGAAGACTGAAAATTTATGCCCAGTGCCTCTGTGATTTCCACCCTCACTTCCCTCAGCATCCTTGGATGCATCTCATCCAGTCTTGGTGCTTTATCAACCTTAAGTACAAATAGCCCAACCAATACCTCCTCCTTATCAATTTTCAACCCTTCAAGGCTGGGATTTTATGTGGCCCCCTAAATCATAGAAAGTTTACGGCACAGAAAGAGGCCACTTGCCCATTGTGTCTGAGCTGGCAGAAAAATGAGCCACCCAGCCTAATCCCACCTTCCAGCATTTGGTCCGTAGCCCTGCAGATTATGTCATTTGAGGTGTATATCTAGACACCTTTTAAATGAAATAAAAACAAGAAATGCTGGAAATACTCAGCAGGTCTGGCAGCATCTGTGGAGAGAGAAATAGAGTTAACGTTTCAGGTCAGTGACCTGTCATCATAACTTTTAAATTAATTGAGGGTTTCTGCCTCTCCTACCCTTTCAGGCAGTGAGTTCTAGACCTCCACTGCCGCTGAGTGAAAAAGAGTTTCCTTATCTCCCCTCAAATCTTTCTACCAATCACTTTAAACCTATTCCCCCTGGTCACTGAGATCTCTGCGAAGATGCCCTTCACATCCACAGACCAGTGCTACCTCACTAGTGCCCGAGTGTGCAGTGTTCCCTCAGTACTGACACTCCGACAGTACAGCACTCCCTCAGTACTAACCAGCTGACAGTACAGCACTCCCTCAGTACTGACCCTCTGAGTGTGCAGTGTTCCCTCAATACTGACCCTCTGACAGTACAGCACTCCCTCAGTACTAACCCGCTGACAGTACAGCACTCCCTCAGTACTAACCCGCTGACAGTACAGCACTCCCTCAGTACTGACCCGACAGTACAGCACTCCCTCAGTACTGACCTGCAGACAGTACAGCGCTCCCTCAGTACTGACCCTCTGAGTGTGCAGTGTTCCCTCAGTACTGACCCTCTGACAGTACAGCACTCCCTCAGTACTAACCCGCTGACAGTACAGCACTCCCTCAGTACTGACCCTCTGAGTGTGCAGTGTTCCCTCAGTACTGACCCTCTGACAGTGCAGCACTCCCTCAGTACTGACCCTCTGACAGTGCAGCACTCCCTCAGTACTGACCCTACGACAGTGCAGCACTCCCTCAGTACTGACCCTCCGACAGTGCGGCGCTCCCTCAATACTGACCCTCCGACAGTGCAGCACTCCCTCAGTACTGACCCTCTGACAGTGCAGCACTCCCTCAGTACTGACCCTCTGACAGTGCAGCACTCCCTCAGTACTGACCCTACGACAGTGCAGCACTCCCTCAGTACTGACCTTACGACAGTGCAGCACTCCCTCAGTACTGACCCTCCGACAGTGCGGCGCTCCCTCAATACTGACCCTCCGACAGTGCAGCACTCCCTCAGTACTGACCCTCCGACAGTGCGGCGCTCCCTCAATACTGACCCTCCGACAGTGCGGCGCTCCCTCAATACTGACCCTCCGACAGTGCGGCACTCCCTCAGTACTGACCCTCCGACAGTGCGGCGCTCCCTCAATACTGACCCTCCGACAGTGCAGCACTCCCTCAGTACTGACCCTCTGACAGTGCAGCACTCCCTCAGTACTGACCCTCCGACAGTGCGGCGCTCCCTCAATACTGACCCTCCGACAGTGCAGCACTCCCTCAGTACTGACTCTCTGACAGTGCAGCACTCCCTCAGTACTGACCCTCCGACAGTGCGGCGCTCCCTCAATACTGACCCTCCGACAGTGCGGCACTCCCTCAGTACTGACCCTCCGACAGTGCAGCACTCCCTCAGTACTGACCCTCCGACAGTGCGGCGCTCCCTCAATACTGACCCTCCGACAGTGCAGCACTCCCTCAGTACTGACCCTCTGACAGTGCAGCACTCCCTCAGTACTGACCCTCCGACAGTGCGGCGCTCCCTCAATACTGACCCTCTGACAGCGCAGCACTCCTTCAGTACTGCCGCTCCCTCGGTACTGACGCTCCCTCGGTACTGACGCTCCCTCGGTACTGACGCTCCCTCGGTACTGCACTGGGCGTGTCAGCCTATTGTTCTTGACTAACCTTTGTGTTTTTAAATGCTCGCATGGATTCTTGCTGTGGCCACTATTGCCCTTTTAGTTTTTCAGCACTCTGACTGGCTATTACTGGAAGTTGATAACTATATCAGGAACAGATGAATTACTGGACAATAACAGACCCAGGTCGCTCTCATTCACCTTCTCCCATCCTGGTGGTCACATGATCCAATGATAATGGAATTATTGACCAATCACAGTGTTTAATCTCCATCAATGATTCTACAACTGGCCCAGATATGAAGTGGGGAAACCCCCCAGTGGGGGAGAACTTTGGGAACAATAGGCCAAAGGTCACCTGTTCCTCCTGTGCTCGCTCCACTCACTACACGTCATGTCTCCAATTACTCAGATACTGGAGAACAAAATGTTATTTTCTGGGGAAATCTCTCGAATTTACATTTGAATGAATCAATAGTAACAGCTTCCACCATCTCCCTAGAGAACCTGGTCCACAGATTGACCACTCGCTCCCTGAAATATTATTTCCCCAAATGAGTTTTGAATTTTCCCCTTCAAGCTCAGGTCGTGTCGTCTGGTTCTACTGTTCTGGACAAGGTGAGACAGCTGATCACGGCCGACATTGTCCAGTTCATTTAGAATCTAACAACGGCAATCCCATTGAATCCTACAATGTGTATTTTTCATTGTGCAGTGTTGCCTTTATAAGTTGTACAAGGTACAGCTTAAACTCCAGTCAACCCTCTGCTGGGTTAGTCACACAGTTAAAGGTCAGCAAGCTCTGGAGATTAGTTCATTCTTACAGTTATTGGTTTGACCGCTTCTCGATCACATGTACATACCACGCAAATCCTGAGTAATCCGTAGGCTTTGGAACCTGAGGGTAGAGGGATAAACATCAAATAGTAAATTGCAATCCCAGGAAATCAGTCAATGTGACGCTGAATTGTGTGGGTGGCCCAGGGCCAAGGTACTGAGCACTGCCAGTGCCAGTGCCAGTGCCATTGCCAGTGCTGTAGCCTGCCGACCAATTGCCAGCAATGCTGATGGCCCAATTATAAAGCAAGAACAAACCTCAGGGTTTCCCCTGCACTCAAGCAAATAATCTGAATCACATTTCCCCTCCCTAATAACTCATTAACCCTCTCAGATTTGGAATGTTCGAATACTATCCATGAACAGAAAGGAGTATTGGTGAAGAGCGAAATGGTTTTACTTACACACGGCAAGGGTTTTACTGAGTCACTGGGAAAGAATCCAACTTCCCTTGTTGTCAGATTTTTACCCTGCAACAAGCACAGAGATATTTAAATGAGGCAGCGAAACAGGAACCCACTCATACACAACATTCAGCCAGCCCACAATACCAGGACTTCTCAAAGCTTTTCATAGCCAGTGAAGTTACTTTTGAAGTTAGAATCATAGAATGGTTATAGCACAGGAGGCCATTCGTTTCGTACTGTCGGTTTCAGTTCGCATAGAGCTTTTCACCTAGTCCCACTACTCTGCCTTTTCCCCGCAGCCCTGCAAATGTTCTCTCTTCAGATAATTATCCAATTCCCTTTTGAAAACCTCAATAGAATCTGCCTCCACCACACTCTCAGGCAGTGCATTCCAGATCCTAAACACTCACTGAACCTGCCTCCACCACACTCTCAGACAGTGCATTCCAGATCCTAAACACTCACTGAACCTGCCTCCACCACACTCTCAGTCAGTGCATTCCAGATCCTAAACACTCACTGAACCTGCCTCCACCGCACTCTCAGACAGTGCATTCCAGATCCTAAACACTCACTGAACCTGCCTCCACCACACTCTCAGACAGTGCATTCCAGATCCTAAACACTCACTGAACCTGCCTCCACCACACTCTCAGACAGTGCATTCCAGATCCTAAACACTCACTGAACCTGCCTCCACCACACTCTCAGACAGTGCATTCCAGATCCTGAACACTCATTGAACCTGCCTCCACCACACTCTCAGACAGTGCATTCCAGATCCTAAACACTCACTGAACCTGCCTCCACCACACTCTCAGACAGTGCATTCCAGATCCTAAACACTCACTGAACCTGCCTCCACCACACTCTCAGACAGTGCATTCCAGATCCTAAACACTCACTGAACCTGCCTCCACCACACTCTCAGACAGTGCATTCCAGATCCTAAACACTCACTGAACCTGCCTCCACCACACTCTCAGGCAGTGCATTCCAGATCCTAAACACTCACTGAACCTGCCTCCACCACACTCTCAGACAGTGCATTCCAGATCCTGAACACTCACTGAACCTGCCTCCACCACACTCTCAGACAGTGCATTCCAGATCCTAAACACTCACTGAACCTGCCTCCACCACACTCTCAGACAGTGCATTCCAGATCCTAAACACTCACTGAACCTGCCTCCACCACACTCTCAGACAGTGCATTCCAGATCCTAAACACTCACTGAACCTGCCTCCACCACACTCTCAGACAGTGCATTCCAGATCCTAAACACTCACTGAACCTGCCTCCACCACACTCTCAGTCAGTGCATTCCAGATCCTAAACACTCACTGAACCTGCCTCCACCACACTCTCAGACAGTGCATTCCAGATCCTAAACACTCACTGAACCTGCCTCCACCACACTCTCAGTCAGTGCATTCCAGATCCTAAACACTCACTGAACCTGCCTCCACCACACTCTCAGACAGTGCATTCCAGATCCTAAACACTCACTGAACCTGCCTCCACCACACTCTCAGACAGTGCATTCCAGATCCTAAACACTCACTGAACCTGCCTCCACCACACTCTCAGACAGTGCATTCCAGATCCTAAACACTCACAGAACCTGCCTCCACCGCACTCTCAGACAGTGCATTCCAGATCCTAAACACTCACAGAACCGGCCTCCACCGCACTCTCAGACAGTGCATTCCAGATCCTAAACACTCACTGAACCTGCCTCCACCACACTCTCAGACAGTGCATTCCACATCCTAAACACTCACTGAACCTGCCTCCACCACACTCTCAGGCAGTGCATTCCACATCCTAAACACTCACTGAACCTGCCTCCACCACACTCTCAGACAGTGCATTCCAGATCCTAAACACTCACTGAACCTGCCTCCACCACACTCTCAGACAGTGCATTCCAGATCCTAAACACTCACTGAACCTGCCTCCACCACACTCTCAGACAGTGCATTCCAGATCCTAAACACTCACTGAACCTGCCTCCACCACACTCTCAGACAGTGCATTCCAGATCCTAAACACTCACTGAACCTGCCTCCACCACACTCTCAGACAGTGCATTCCAGATCCTAAACACTCACAGAACCTGCCTCCACCGCACTCTCAGACAGTGCATTCCAGATCCTAAACACTCACTGAACCTGCCTCCACCGCACTCTCAGACTGTGCATTCCAGATCCTAAACACTCACAGAACCTGCCTCCACCGCACTCTCAGACAGTGCATTCCAGATCCTAAACACTCACTGAACCTGCCTCCACCACACTCTCAGGCAGTACATTCCAGATCCTAAACACTCACTGAACCTGCCTCCACCACACTCTCAGACAGTGCATTCCAGATCCTGAACACACACTGAACCTGCCTCCACCACACTCTCACACAGTGCATTCCAGATCCTAAACACTCACTGAACCTGCCTCCACCACACTCTCAGGCAGTACATTCCAGATCCTAAACACTCACTGAACCTGCCTCCACCACACTCTCAGACAGTGCATTCCAGATCCTGAACACACACTGAACCTGCCTCCACCACACTCTCAGACAGTGCATTCCCGATCCTAAACACTCACTGAACCTGCCTCCACCACACTCTCAGACAGTGCATTCCCGATCCTAAACACTCACTGAACCTGCCTCCACCACACTCTCAGACAGTGCAGATCGTAATCACTCGCTGCGGGAGAAAGGTTTTTTTCCCATGTCGCCATTGCTTCTTTTGCTAATCACCTTAAAATGGTGTTCTCTGGTTCTCAACACTTCCACCAATGGGAACAGTTTCTCTATCCAATCTCCATTCAACTTTCTCTTTTCTAAGGAGAACAGTCCCAGCTTCTCTAACCTGTCTATGCAATTGAAGTCCCTCATTTTTTTAAATTTCTTTCATGGGATGTGGGCGTCGCAGGTGAGGCCAGCATTTATTGCCCATCCCTAATTGCACTTGAACTGAGTTGTTTGCTAGGCCATTTCAGAGGGCATGTAAAAGTCAACCACATTGCAGTGGTTCTGCAGTCACATGTAGGCCAGACCAGGTAAGAACAGCAGATTTCCTTCCCTAAAGGACATTAGTGAACCAGATGGGTTTTTACAACAATCGACAATGGTTTCATGGCCATCATTAGACTAGCTTTTAATTCCAGATTTATTAATTGAATTCAAATTCCACCTTCTGCTGTGGTGGGATTCGAACCCATGTCCCCAGAGAAATACCCTGGGTCTCTGGGTTACTAGTCCAGTGACAATACCACTACGCCACCGCCTCATCCCTGGAACTATTCTCGTGAATCTTTTCTGCACCCTCTCCAATGCCTTCACATTCTTCTTAAAGTGTGGTGCCCAGAATTGGACACAAGTCGCCCGACGAGGAGTACATAGAATGTTTTCGGGATAATTTCTTGGAATAATACGTTCTGGAGCCAACCAAACAGCATGCTATACCAGACCTCGTATTGTGCAATGAGATAGGATTAATTAATGACCTTATAGTTAAGGCGCCCCCAAGTAGAAACATAGAAAAATAGGAGCAGGAGTAGGCCATTGGACCCTTCGAGCATGCACTGCCATTCAATATGATCTTGGCTGATCATCCAAACTCAGCAGCCTGTTCCCGCTTTCTCCCTGTATCCCTTGATCCCTTTAGCCCTAAGAACTATATCTAACTCTTTCTTCAATATATTTAATGATTTGGCCTCAACTGCTTTCTGTGGTACTGAATTCCACAGGTTCACCACTCTCTGGGTGAAGAAATCCCTCCTCATCTCAGTCCTAAATGGCTTACCCCTTATCCTTAGACTGTGACTCCTGGTCCTGGATTCCCCGCCATCGGGAACATCCTTCCTGCATCTAGTCTGTCCAGTCCTATTCGAATTTTGCAGGTTTCTATGAGATCCCCTCTCATTCTTCTAAACTCCAGTGAATACAATCCTAATCGACCCAATCTCTCTTCATATGTGAGTCCTGCCATCCCAGGAATCAGGCTAGTGAACCTTCGCTGCACTCCCTCTATAGCAAGAACATCCTTCCTCAGATAAGGAGACCAAAACTGCACACAATATTCCAGGTGTGGCCTCACCAAGGCCCTGTATAATTGCAGAAAGACATCCCTGCTCCTGTACTCGAATCCTCTCGCTATGAAGGCCAACACACCATTTGCCTTCTTAACTGCCTGCTGCACCTGCATGCTTACTTTCAGTGACTGGTGCACAAGGACACCCAGGTCTCGCTGCACTTTCCCATTTCCCAATCTATTACCATTCCGATAATAAGCTTCCTTTCTGTTTTTGCCACCAAAGTAGATAACCTCACATTTATCCACATTATACTGCATCCGTCATGTATTTGCCCACTCACTCAACCTGTCCAAATCACACTGGAACTTCTCTGCATCCTCCTCACAGCTCACACTCCCACCCAGCTTGGTGTCATCTGCAAACTTGAATATATTACATTTAATTCCCTCATCTACATCATTAATATATATTGTGAATAGCTGGGGTCCTAGCACTGATCCCTGCGGTACCCCACTAGTCAGTGCCTGCCACTCGGAAAAAGACCCGTTTATTCCTACTCTTTGTTTCCTGTCTGCCAACCAGTTCTCTATCCATGTCAGTACCTTACCCCCAATCCTATGTGCTTTAATTTTGCACGCTGATCTCTTATGTGGGACCTTATCGAAAGCCTTCTGAAAGTCCAAACCACATCCATTGGTTCTCCCTTATCGAGACTACCAGTTACATCCTCAAAAAAATCCAGTAGATTTGTCAAGCATGATTTCCCTTTTGTAAATCCATGTTGATTTTGTCCGATCCTATCTCTGTTTTTCAAGTGCTCTGCTATTACATCTTTTACAATGGACTCTAGCATTTTCCCCACTACTGATGGTTAGCAAATTGCTGACCTGTCTATAATTCCCAGTTTTCTCTCTACTTCCTTTTTTAAATAGTGGGGTTACATTAGTTACCCTCCAATGCATTGGAACTGTTCCAGAGTCTATAGAATTTTGAAAAATGACCAGCAATGCATCGACTATTTCTAGGGCCACTTCCTTAAGTAGCAGTGATCATTATAGGATTAAATTTTACATTCAGTTTGAGGGAGAGAAGAGTGGGTCCAAGACTAGTATTTAAACTTAAATAAGGGCAATTATGAGGGCATGAAAGCAGAGCTAGCTAAAGTGAACTGGCAAATCAGGTTAAGGGACAGGTCAATAGAGATGCAGTGGCAGACATTTAAGGGGATATTTCAGAATACACAGATTAGATACATTTCAATGAGAAAGAAAAAGTCCAAGAGTGGGACCCGCCATCAATAGTTAACTAAAACAGTTAAAGGTAGTATCAAACTTAAAGAAAAAGCCTATAATTGTGCAAAGATGGGAGGCAGGTCAGAGGATTGGGCAGAACATAAAAATCAGCAAAGAATGACGAAAAGATTGATGAGGAAGGTAAAATTAGAGTATGAGAGCAAGCTAGCTAGAAATATAAAGACAGATAGTAAGAGTTTCTATAGATATTTTAAAAAGAAAAGAGTTAACAAAGTGAGCGTTGGTCCTATAGAAAGTGAGTCTGGGGAATTAATAATGGATAATAAAGAGATGGCAGATGAACTGAACAGGAATTTTGCATCGGTCTTCACTATTGAGGATACAAGTAACATCCCAGTATTAGCTGTAAGTCAGGAAATGGAAGGGAGGGAGGAACTCAAGAAAATTACAATCACCAGGGAAGAGGTACTGAACAAATTGTTGGAGCCTCATGCTGACAAGTCCCTGGGTCCTGATGGACTTCATCCTAGGGTGTTAAAAGAAGTGGCTAGTGAGATAGTTGATGCATTAGTTTTAATTTTCCAAAATTTCCTAGATTCGGGAAAGGTTCAGTTAGATTGGAAAATAGAGAATGTAGTTCCTTTATTCAAAAAGGGAGGGAGACAGAAAGCAGGAAACTACAGGCCAGTTAGTTTAGCACCTGTCTTAGGTCAAATGTTAGAAGCTATTATTAAAGACATTATAGCAGGGCATGAAGAAAAATTCAAGGTAATCAGGCAGAGTCAACATAGTTTTGTGAAAGGGAAATCATGTTTAACCAATTGATTGGAGTTCTTTGAGGGAGTTACATGTGCTGTGGATAAAGGGGAACCAGTGGATGTACTGTACTTAGATTCCAGAAGGCATTTGATAAGGTGCCACATCAAAGGTTATTGCTGAAAATAAAAGCTCATGGTGTAGAGGGCATGGATAGATGATTGGCCAGCTAACATGAAACAGAAAGTAGGCATAAATGGGTCATTTTCTGGTTGGCAAGATGTAACGAGTGGTGTGCCACAGGGATCAGTGCTGGGGCATCAATTTTTTACAAGTTATATAATGACTTTGATGAAGGGACTGAAGGTATGGTTGCTAAATTTGCTGATGACACAAAGATAGGTCGGAAAATAACTTGTGAAGAGGACATAAGGAGGCGACAAAGGGGTATAGATAAGTTAAGTGAGTGGGCAAAGACCTGGCAAATGGAGTATAATGTGGGGAAGTCTGAAACTGTCCACTTTAGCAGGAAGAATATAAAAGAAGCATATTATCTAAATGGTGAGAGATTGCAGAGTTCTGAGATGCAGAGGGATCTGGGTGTCCTAGTGCATGAATCGCAAAAGGTTGGTATGCAGGTACAGCAAGTAATTAGGAAAGCTAATAGAATGTTACCGTTTATAGCGAGGGGAATTGAATACAAAAGTAGGGAGGTTATGCTTCAGCTATATAGGGCATTGAACTCAATGTTGAGCCAGGATGTGGACCAGGGTGACGCGGAGGGTACTGACCCTCTGATAATGCAGCACTCCCTCAGTACTGACCTTCTGATAGTGCAGCACTCCCTCAGTACTGACCCTCTGATTGTGCAGCACTCCCTCAGTACTGACCTTCTGATTGTGCAGCACTCCCTCAGTACTGACCCTCTGATTGTGCAGCACTCCCTCAGTACTGACCTTCTGATTGTGCAGCACTCCCTCAGTACTGACCTTCTGATTGTGCAGCACTCCCTCAGTACTGACCTTCTGATTGTGCAGCACTCCCTCAGTACTGACCCTCTGATTGTGCAGCACTCCCTCAGTACTGACCCTCTGATCGTGCAGCACTCCCTCAGGACTGACCCTCTGACAGTGCAGCACTCCCTCAGTACTGACCCTCCGACAGTGCAGCACTCCCTCAGTAATGACGCTCTGATCGTGCAGCACTCCCTCAGTACTGCACTAGGAATCTCAGCCTGGATTTTGTACTGGAGTGCCTGGAGTGGGACTGGAAGCCAGAGACCACTGGCTGATAGGTAGGAGTGCTGCCCACTGAGCCAGTGTTGACACCAGCATCTTGTAATCTGCAATGACAAGACACGTTCTTCATACCTCCCACCAGGTGTAGTGAGCTTCAGCACGAACAAGCTCGATAATGTCTCCCAGGTGAATATGTAAAGCGGGTCCAGCGTAAGCCGGAGGCTGGGGGGTCCCATTATATCTCCTGATCACTTGCATCTTTGGTAACCCTGGAAATAGAATAACAGGTTACAGCAGAACAACAGTGACAAGGTAGACAACCTGGGTCAGAAGCAGAAAGGGCTGGGTTCCACATTCAATTTCTCAAAAATTCCCTGTCTGCGTGACCCTCACTCACTCCCCGAACCAATCCTTTATCAGAAAATCAGCTCACACAAGAGTATCATAAGACAGGGACCAATCCAACATGGAACAAAATCAAACATAGAACAGAAACCGGACTGAACATAGAACAGGAACGAAATCATTCACAAAATTATAACTGGATCAATTAAAAATCAGGGACTGGACCAATCGCAAAGCTGGAATTGGATCAACAACAAAACTGGGACCAGACCAAATGCAAAATAGATTCAATTCTAAACAGGGACTGGATCATTCACAAAATAGAGTCATGGAGTCATTACGGCACAGAAGGAGGCCATTCAGCCCATGTCCCTGCTGACTTTCTATAGAGCAATCTAGTCAGTCCCATTCCCCTGCTCTATCCCCATGGTGCCTCAAGTTTATTTCCATCAAATGCCCATCCAATTTCCTTTTGAAATCATTCATTGTCTCCGCTTCCACCACCCTCATGGGCAGTGAGTTCCAGGTCATTACCACTCGCTGTGTAAAAACAATTCTTCCTCACATTCCCCCCTGCATCTCTTGCCCAAAACCTTCAATCTGTGTCATTTAATCCTTGTACAATCAGTTAATGAAAACAGTTTTTCATTGTCTACCTTATCATAACTTGTACACCTCTATCAAATCTCCCCTCAATATCCTTTGTTCCAAGGAGAATAACCTCCGCTTTTCCAACCAAACCTTGTAATTAAAATCCCTCATCCCTGGAACCATTCCAGTAAATCTCCTCTGCACCCTCTCAAGGATCTTCACATCCTTCCTGCAGTGTGGTGACCAGAACTGGATGCAATACTCCAGTTGGGGCCTAACCAGAGTTTCATAAAGGTTCAGCATAACTTCCCTGCTTTTATACTCAATGCCCCTATTTATGAAGCCCAAGATACCACATGCTTTGGTAACTACTCTCTCAATATGTCATGCCACTTTTATAGATCAATGCACGTGAACCCCTAGGTCCCTCTGTTCCTTTTTTAATTCATTCCTGGGAAGTGGGCGTCGCTGGCTAGGCCAGCATTTATTGCCCATCCCGAATTGCCCTTGAGAAGGTGGTGGTGAGCTGCCTTCTTGAAACGCTGCAGTCCAGGTGGGGTAGGTACACCCACAGTGCTGTTAGGAAGGGAGTTCCAGGATTTTGACCCAGTGACAGTGAAGGAACAGCAATATAGTTCCAAGTCAGGATGGTGTGTGACTTGGAGGGGAACTTGCAGGTGGTGATGTTCCCATTCATCTGCTGCCCTTGTCCTTCAAGTTGGTAGAGGTCACAGGTTTGGAAGATGCTGTCTAAGGAGTCTTGGTGCATTGCTGCAGTGTATCTTGTAGATGGTACACACTGCTGCCACAGTGTGTCGGTGGTGGAGGGAGTGAATGTTTGTGGATGGGGTGCCAATCAAGCGGGCTGCTTTGTCCTGGATGGTGTCGAGCTTCTTGAGTGTTGTTGGAGCTGCACCCATCCAGGCAAGTGGAGAGTATTTCATCACACTCCTGACTTGTGCCTTGTAGATGCGAGACAGGCTTTGGGGAGTCAAGAGGTGAGATATTCACCACAGGATTCCTAGCCTCCGATCTGCTCTTGTCGCCATATCGCAATGCCATTGAATGTCAAGGGGAGATGGTTAGATTCTCTCTTGTTGGAGATGGGCATTGACTGGCACGAAAGTTACTTGCCACTTATCAGCTCAACTGGCAGCTCAATATTCCAGGGTATAGAATCTTCAGGCGTGACAGGGGAGGGTGTAAAAGAGGAGGTGGCATTGCATTGTTGATCAAGGAGTCAATTACTGCAGTAAGGAGGGATGATATCTCAGAAGGTTCCTCAAATGAGGCCATATGGGTAGAACTTAAAAACAAAAAGGGGGCAATCACTTGGCTGGGAGTATACTACAGGCCTCCAAACAGTCAGGAAGAGATAGAGGAGCAGATATGTAGGCAAATCTCAGAGAGGTGTAAAAATAATAGTAGGGGATTTCAACTTCCCCAATATTAACTGGGATATTCTTAGTGCAAAAGGCTTAAAGGGGGCGGAATTCTTAAAATGCATCCAGGAGAGCTTTTTGAACCAGTACTGGACCTAATCCTAGGGAATGAAGCTGGACAAGTGGTAGAAGTGTCAGTGGGGGAGCATTTCAGGGATAGTGACCATAACACTGTAAGATTAAAGATACAGCACTGAAACAGGGCCTTCGGCCCACCGAGTCTGTGCCGAACATCAACCACCCATTTATACTAATCCCATATTCCCAACAAACATCCCCACCTGTCCCTATATTTCCCTACCACCTACCTATACTGGTGACAATTGATAATGGTCAATTTTACCTATCAACCTGCAAGTCTTTTGGCTTGTGGGAGGAAACCGGAGCACCCGGAGAAAACCCACGCAGACACAGGGAGAACTTGCAAACTCCACACAGGCAGTACCCAGAATTGAACCCGGGTCGCTGGAGCTGTGAGGCTGCGGTGCTAACCACTGCGCCACTGTGCCGCCCTTTAAGATTTAAGGTAGTTATGGAAAAGGACAAAGACGGGTTGGAAATAAAGGTACTGAATTGGGGGAAGGCTGATTTCAATTTGATAAAACAGGATCTGGCCAAAGTGGACTGGGAGCAGCTACTTGTCAGAAAGTCTACATCAGATCAGTGGGAGTCATTCAAAGAGGAAATAATGAGAGTTCAGAGCCAACATGGACACGTTAAGGTGAAGGGTAGGACCAAAAAGTGCAGGGAAGCCTGGATGTCAAGGGATATAGAGTATTGGATCAGGAAAAAAAATGAAGCTTATGGCAGATTCGGAGCCCTGAAAACAGCGGAGGCACTAGAAAGTATAGAAAGTGTAGGGGGGTACTTAAAAAGTAATCAGGAGAGCGAAGAGGGGACATGTAAAAACACTGGCGGGCAAGATAAAGGAAAATCCTAAGGCGTTTTATCAGTATATTAAGGGCAAGAGGGTAAGTAGAGAAAGAGTAGGACCCATTAGGGCCCAAAGTGGCAATCTGCGTGTGGAGCCGGAGGACAAAGGTGAGGTTTTAAATGATTACTTTGCATCTGTGTTCACTATGGAGAAGGACGATGTATGTGCAGAGGTCAGGGAGGCGGATTGTGATATACTTGAACATATGAGCATTGAAAGAGATTAGCTGTTTTAGTGGGCTTAAAAGTGGATAAATCCCCAGGCTAAGATGAGATGTTTCCCAGGCTGTTAAAAAGTCATCGAGTGGTACAGCATAGAAACAGGCCCTTCAGCCCACCGCGTCCATGCCAACCATAATGCCTATCTATACTAATCCCACCTGCCTGCATTAATTCCATATCCCTCTATGCCTTGCTCATTCAAATACCTGTCCAGATGCCTCTTAAATGTCGCTACTGTTCCTGCCTCCACCACCTCCTCAGGCAGCTCATTCCAGATACCCACTATTCTTTGTGTGAAAAATGTATCCCTTTGGTCCCTTTAAACCTCCTCCCTCTCACCTTAAATCTATGCCCTCTAGTTTTATTCACGCCTACCATGGGAAACAGACTCTGGCTATCTACCCTATCTATGCCTCTCATAATTTTATATACCTCTATCAAGTCTCAGCCTCCTTCGCTCCAGGGAAAACAGACCCTGCCTATCCAATCTCTCTTTATAATGCACACCCTCCAAACCAGGCAACATCCTTGTGAATCTTTTCTGCACCCTCTCTCGCTTAATCACATCTTTCCTGTTGTGCGGCGACCAGAACTGCACACAGTACTCCAAATGCGGCCTAACCAACGTTACGTACAACTGTAACATGACGTCCCAAATCTTGTACTCAATGCCTCGGCCAATGAAGGCAAGCATGCCATATGCCTTCTTCACTACCCTGTCTACCTGTGTTGCCACTTTCATGGAACTATGTACTTGCACCCCAAGGTCTCTCTGCTCAACACTCCCCTGGGCCCTGCCATTCACTGTATATGTCCTGCCCTGGTTTAACTTCCCAAAATGCATCACTTCACACTTGTCTGTGTTAAATTCCATTTGCCAATCCCTTGCCCACTTTCCCAGTTGATCTATGTCCTGTTGTAACCTTAGACAACCTTCTTCACTGTCCACTATACCACCAATTTTGGTGTCATCTGCAAACTTACTAATCATGCCCCTTACATTCACATCCAAGTCATTAATATATATGACAAACAACAGAGGGCCCAGCACCAATCCCTGCGGCACACCACTGGTCACCGGCCTCCAATCTGAAAAACAACCCTCCACTACCACCCTCTGCCCCCTATCACCAAGCCAATTTTGTATCCAATTGGCTAGCTCACTCTGGATCCCATGTGTTCGAACCTTCCGGACCAGCCTACCATGCAGGACCTTGTCAAAGGCCTTGCTAAAGTCCATGTAGACAACGTCCATCGCCCTGCCCTCGTCAATCCTCTTGGTCACCTCCTCGAAAAACTCAATCAAATTCGTGAGACATGATTTCCCACGCACAAAGCCATGCTGACTATCCCTAATCAGACCATGCCTTTCCAGATGCATATAAACCCTGTCTCTCAGAATCCCTTCCAATAACTTTCCCACCACTGATATAAGGCTCACCGGCCTGTAGTTCCCTGGCTTATCCCTGCTGCCCTTCTTAAATAAAGGCACAACATTAGCTATCCTCCAGTCTTCCGGTACCTCACCCATGGCTAACGATGATACAAAAATCTCTGCCAGGGCCCCAGCAATCTCCTTCCTTGCTTCCCATAGCATCCTAGGATACACCTGGTCAGGCCCTGGGGATTTATCCACCTTAAAGCACTTCAAAACCTCCAACACCTGCTCCTTTGTAATGTTGATATGCTCCAGGATATCGCTGTTCCCTCCCTTGAACTCACTAGCTTCCATGACCTTCTCAATGGTAAATACGGATGAGAAATCTTGTTTGACCAACTTGATCATATTTTTTGTAGAAGTAACAAGGAAGATAGATGAGGGTAGTGCAGTTGATGTGGTCTACATGGATTTTAGCAAGACTTTTGACAAGGTCCCACATGGCAGACTGGTTAAAAAAATTAAATTCCCATGGGATCCAGGGAAATGTAACAAGGTGGATATAAAATTGGCTCAGTGGCAGGAAACAAAGACTAATTGTTGATGGGTGTTTTAGTGACTGGACGGCTGTTCCTGGTGGCGTTCTGCAGGGCTCAGTACTGGGTCCCCTCCTTTTTGTGGTATATATTAATGATTTGGATGTAAATGTATGGGGCATGATCAAGAAGTTTGCAGACGACACAGAGATTGGCCGTGTGGTAGATAGCGAGGAACATAGCTGTAGGCTGCAGTAAGATATTGATGGTCTCGGCAGAAACATAGAAAAATAGGACCAGGAGTAGGCCATTCGGCACTTCGAGCCTGCTCCGCCATTCAATACGATCATGGCTGATCGCCCAAACTCAGTTTGTTCCCGTTTTCTCCCCGTATCCCTTGATCCCTTTAGCCCTAAGAACTATATCTAAGTCTTTCTTGAATATATTTAATGATTTGGCCTCAACTGCTTTCTGTGGCAGAGAATTCCACAGGTTCACCACTCGCTGGGTGAAGATATCTCTCCTCATCTCAGTCCTAAATAGCTTACCCCTTATCCTTAGACTGTGACCCCTGGTCCTGTAAATCTGAGTTCTTTTTGCCTTCAGTCTGGTTCAGTAAATATACCGAGTCGGATGTGTAGGTAAAATCAATTACTTTATTTGCGCAGTCGCCAGCGGACTTACTCTGAGAACAGCGGCACTGACTCCACCAGAGTCTGTCGGGTCCACCAGAGTAAGTAAAGTTTGTGATACAGGTACTACTGTTTATACATTAAGATTCATGCTACACCTCCTTGTTTAACCAATCAGTGTGGTACAATTCGACTTCACCCACGTGGTGACATGCAGTACATTTAGATTTAGATTTAGAGATTACAGCACTGAAACAGGCCCTTCGGCCCACCAAGTCTGTGCCGACCATTAACCACCCATTTATACTAATCCTACACTAATCCCATATTCCTACCACATCCTCACCTGTCCCTATATTCCCCTACCACCTACCTATACTAGTGGCAATTTATAATGGCCAATTCACCTATCAACCTGCAAGTCTTTTGGCTGTGGGAGGAAACCGGAGCACCCGGAGGAAACCCACGCAGACACAGGGAGAACTTGCAAACTCCACACAGGCAGTACCCAGAATTGAACCCGGGTCGCTGGAGCTGTGAGGCTGCGGTGCTAACCACTGCGTACATCTGTTACTGAGGTTAACAATACACTCCATTCTCTATACATACTTGTTACTAATAAAATATCGTTTTGTACCAGCAAGATAAAACAAAGCGGACAAGCAAACTAATTAACAAGAGCATAGGAATCATCAATAACCATGCTGGTCTCACTCCCTACATGGATCATGAGTTCTGTCTCTACCTTGTGACAAGTAATTGCGGCGCATCCTGCGATCTCTATTAGGTGTACATTCCTGAGTGTTTCGTGCAGTGTGCAGCTACAAGTAGTGGCAGCTCACGAAGATAAGAGGGGCCTAGCACTCCTTATCACTCACACAGGGATGGACATCATTTGATTCACAGGAATCCATTTGTTCCAAACCACAGGGAGTCACACAATCAGGCCATAAAGAACAGATGTCCTTGCAATTACCAGTGTCGGCTAGTCTTTACTGTCTCACACTCTCTGCCTTTACTTTTAACTATTTCATTGTGGTTTCTGCCACTTAAAATCAAAGCTCAGCAAAGCTACTATTCCTAACTTGGCTATATTTCCCATTAAGCATAGTGCCATGCCTTTCTGTTCACTTCCACAGTCCTGGACCCCCTGCGATCGGGAACATCCTTCCTGCATCTAGTCTGTCCAGTCCTGTTAGAATTTTGTAGGTTTCTGTGAGATCCCCTCTCACTCTTCTGAACTCCAGCGAATACAAGCCTAATCGACCCAATCTCTCTTCATACGTCAGTCCTGCCATCCCAGGAATCAGTCTGGTAAACCTTTGCTGCACTCCCTCTATAGCAAGAACATCCTTCCTCAGATAAGGAGACCAAAACTGCACAGAATACTCAAGGTGTGGCCTCACCAAGGCCCTGTATAATTGCAGCAAGACATCCTTGCTCCTGTACTCGAATCCTCTCGCTATGAAGGCCAATATACCATTTGCCTTCTTGACCGCCTGCTGCACCTGCATGCTTACTTTCAGCGACTAGTGCACAAGGACACCCAGGTCTCGCTGCACCTCCCCCTTTTCCCAATCTATCGCAGTTGAGATAATAATCTGCCTTTCTGTTTTTGCCACCAAAGTGCATAACCTCACATTTATCCACATTCTGCTGCATCTGCCATGCATCTGCCCACTCACTCAACTTGTCCAATTCACACTGGAGCTTCTCTGCAGCCTCCTCACAGCTCACACTCCCACCCAGCTCAGTGTCATCTGCAAACTTGGATATATTACATTTAATTCCCTCATCTATATCATTAACATATATTGTAAATAACTGGGGTCCTAGCACTGATCCCTGCTGTACCCCAGTAGTCAGTGCCTGCCACTCGGTAAAAGATCCATTTATTCCTGCTCTTTGTTTCCCGTTTGCCAACCAGTTCTCTATCCATGTTAGTACCTTACCCCCAATCCTATGTGCTTTAATTTGCACGCTAATCTCTTATGTGGGACCTTATCGAAAGCCATCTGAAAGTCCAAATACACCACATCCACTGGTTCTCCCTTATCTATTCTACCAGTTACATCCTCAAAATATTCCAGAAAATTTGTCAAGCATGATTTCCCTTTTGTAAATCCATGTTGACTTTGTCCGATCCTGTTATTGTTTTCCAAGTGCTCTGCTATTACATCTTTTATAACGGACTCTAGCATTTTCCCCACTACTGATGTCAGGCTAACCGGTCTATAATTCCCTGTTTTCTCTCTATCGTCTTTTTTAAATAGTGGGGTTACATTAGCTACCCTCCAATCTGTTGGAACTGTTCCAGAGTCAATAGAATTTTGAAAAATGACCAGCAATGCATCTACTATTTCTAGGGCCACTTCCTTAAGTACTCTGGGATGTAGATTATCAGGTCTTGGGGATTTATCGGCCTTCAATCCCATCAATTTCCCCAACACCATTTCCCTACTAATACTGATTTAATACAGTTCCTCCTTCTCACTCGACCCTATATTCCTCAACTTTTCTGGGAGGTAATTTGTGTCCTTCTTTGTGAAGACAGAACCAAAGTATGTATTTAATTGGTCTGCCATTTCTTTGTCCCCATTATAAATTCCCCCATTTCTGACTGTAAGGGACCCACATTTGTCTTCACTAATTTTTTCTCTTCACATATCGAGAGAAGCTTTTACAGTCAGTTTTTATGTTCTCTGCAGGCTTACTCTTATACTCTACTTTCCCCTTCTGAATCAATCCCTTTGTCCTCCTTTGCTGAATTCTAAACTGCTCCCAATCCTCAGGTTTGCTGCTTGTTCTGGCCATTTTATATTTCTCCTCCTTGGATCTAATACTATCCCTAATTTCTTTTTATCAGCCACGGTTGAGCCACCCTTTCAGTTTTATTTTTGCGCGAGACAGGAATGAACAATTGTTGTAATTCATCCATGCACTTTTTAAATGCTAGCCATTGCCTATCCACTGTCAACCCTTTAAGTAAAGTTCCCCAATCTATCATAGCCAACTCGCGCCTCATACCTTCATAGTTTCCTTTATTTAGATTCAGGACTATAGTCTTGGAATCAACTCTCTCACTCTCCATCCTAATGAAGAATTCTATCATGTTATGGTCGCTCTTCCCCAAGGGATCCACACAACAAGATTGTTAACTAATCCTTTCTCAGATGGGCAGATAAGTGGCAAATGGAATTCAACTTGGAGAAGTGTGAGGTGATGCATTTGGGGAGGTCAAACAAGGCAAAGGAATACACGATTAATGGGAAAATACTGAGAAGTGTAGAGGAAATGAGGGACCTTGGAGTGAATGTCCACAGATCCCTGAAGGTAGCAGGACAGGTCGATAAGGTGGTTAAGCAGGCATATGGAATCCTTTCCTTTATTAGCTGTGGTGTAGAATACAAGAGCAGGGAGGTTATGCTGGAACTGTGTAACTCATTGGTTAGGCCACAACTTGAGTACTGTGTGCAGTTCTGGTCACCTCATTACAGAAAGGATGTAATTGCACTAGAGAGGGTACAAAGGAGATTTACGAGGATATTGCCAGGACTGGAAAAATGCAGCTATGAGGAAAGATTGGATAGGCTGGGGTTGTTCTCCTTGGAACAGAGAAGGCTGAGGGGAGATCTGATTGAAATGTACAAAATTTTGAGGGGCCTGGATAGAGTGGAGGTGAAGGGTCTATTCACCTTAGCAGAGAGGTCAGTGACGAGGGGACATAGATTTAAAGTGATTGGTAGAAAAATTAGAGAGAGATGAGGAAAAATGTTTTCACTCAGAGGGTGGTGATGGTCTGGAACTCACTGCCTGAAAGGGTAGTTGAGGCAGAGACCCTCAACTCATTCAAAAGGAGTCTGCTTATACACCTAACGTGCCGTAATCTGCAGGGCCACGGACCACAACCATCTTGCTTTGCGCTAGGTATGACTCCAACCAGCAGAGTGTTTTCCCCTGGAAGGTGGGATTAGAACAGGTGAATTGTTTTCAGCCAGCACAGAAACGATGGGCCAAGTGGCTTCTTTCTGTGCCATAAACTTTCAATGGTTCTGTGATCAGGGAAGGGGTAAGTTACCTGGACACTTTGTTCAAGGAAGTGAGAGTAACTGCCTTGACATCAAGGCAGCATTTGAACGAGTGTGGCTTCAAGGAGCCCGAGCAAAACTGGAGTCAATGGGAATCAGGGGGGAAACCCCCCGCTGGTTGAAGTCATACCTAGTGAAAAGGAAGCTGGCTGTGGTTGTTGGAAGTCAATCATCTGAGCTCCAGGACATCACTGCAGGAGTTCCTCAGGGTCGTGTCCTAGACCCAACCATCTTCAGCTGCTTCATCAATGACCTACCTTCAATCATAAGGTCAGAAATGGGGATGTTCGCTGATGATTGCACAATGTTCAGCACCATTCCTGACTCCTCAGATACTGAAGCAGTCCATGTAGAAATGCAGCAAGACCTGGACAATATCCAGACTTGGTCTGATAAGTGGCATGTAACATTCGCGCCACACAAGTGCCAGGCAATGACCATCTCCTACAAGAGAGAATCTAGCCATCTACTCTTGACATTCAATGGCATTACCATTGCTGAATACCCGCTATCAACATCCTGGGGGTTTCCATTGACCAGAAACTGAACTAGAGTAGCCATATAAATATGTACAAGAGCAGGTCAGAGGCTGCACCACTCCCTCCATCACCGACGCACAGTGGCAGCTGTGTGTACCATCTACAAGATGCACTGCAGCAACTCACCAAGACTCCTTAGACAGCACCTTCCAAACCTGCGACCTCTACCAACTAGAAGGACAAGGTCAGCAGATGCATGGGAACACCACCACCTGCAAGTTCCCCTCCAAGCCACACACCATCCTGACTTGGAACTATATCGCCGTTCCTTCACTGTCGCTGGGTCAAAATCCTGGAACTCCCTTCCCAACAACACTGTGGGTATACCTACCTCACATGGACTGCAGCGGTTCAAGAAGGCTGCTCACCACCACCTTCTCAAGGGCAATTAGGAACGGGCAATAAATGTTGGCCTAGCCAGCAACGCCCTCATCCCTTATGCTGGGTACTTCAGATTTGGTCTGTTCTCAGGGACAGGAGGGTGTGACTACAAATGAGGCAGTTTTGGGGATCCAGAAGGTAGCAACGGAGGAGCCTCAGCCCTTGCACTTGTCCAACAGGTTCGTGGTTCTTGCAGCTTATGTGGACGAGAGCAGAGACTGCGGGGAGGATGAGCAAACTGACCACAGCACCATGGTGCAGGTTGCATTCAAAGTGGAGGAGTAAAAATGAATGTCGTGAGAGCTGGGGACAGTATAGTTAGGGGGAATAGATACTTTTTTCTGCAGACAACAGTGTGAGACCCAAAGGCTGTGTTGCCTGCCTGGTACCAGAGTTAAGGACATCTCCTCAGGGCTGGAGAGGAACTTGGAATGGGAGGGGAAGGATCCAGTTTTCGGGGTCGATGTGGGTACCAATGACACAGTCGGACTAAGAAAGAGTTTCTGCTCAGGGAGAATGAGCACCTAGGGGCTAAATTAAAAAGCAGAACCACAGAGGTAATAATTTCTGAATTGCTACCTGAGCCACGAGCAAATTGGTATAGGGTAAATAAGATCAGAGAGTTGAATACGTGGCTCAAAGGTTGGTGTGGGAGAAATGGGTTTCAATTTATGGGGCACTGGCACCAATACTGAGAAAAGAGGGAGCTGTTCATTGGGATGGGCTTCACTGCGCTGGGCCCAGTGTCCTGGCAAATTGTATAATGAGGGCTGTAGAGAGGGCTTCAAACTAAATAGTGGGGGCGAGGGTTCAAGTGAGGGGAGATTTAGAAAGTTAAAGAGAAAGGACATGGCAACATTGCAGGGTGGTGATATGGGTAATGATAATCAGAGTGTGACAGGATGGGACAGAGCATACAAACATGAGTGTACCAGCAAATAGGATCAGATTGGGGAAAAATGTTAAAAAAGACAGAATTAAAAGTTCTTTATCTGAATGCATGAAGCATTCATAACAAGATGGATGAATTGATGGCACAAATCGAAACAAATGGATATGATATGATAGCCGTTACAGAGACTAGCACAAAGGAAGATGCTTGTGGTTGTTGGAGGCCAACTTGGGGAGATGGTGGCATCGTGGTAATGTCTCTGAACTAGTAATCCAGAGGTCCAGGCTAATGCCTTGGAGACACAGGTTCAAATCCCGCCATGGCAGCTGGTAGATTTAAATTCAATTAATTAATCAACTCAATTAATTCTTTTTAAAAATCTGGAATTGAAAACTAGTCTCAGTAATGGTGCATGAAACTATCATTGATTGTCGGAAAACCCCATCTGCTTCACTAATGTCCTACAGGAAAGGAAATCTGCTGTCCTTACCTGCTTAGGCCTACATGTGACTCCAGACCCACAGCAACATGTTTGACTCTTAACTGCCCTCTGAAATGACCTGGCAAGCAACTCAGTTGTCCAGGGCAATTAGGGATGGGCAACAAATGCTGGCCTTGCCAGCAATGCCCACATCCCATGAAACGAATAAACAAATAGGAGGACCCAGGTTGGGTATTTGACATTTTGGAAAGATAGGAAGAAAGGAAAAGGAGGTGGGGAGCTCAGTTAATAAAGGATGAGCTCAGTACAGTAGTGAGAAATGATCCTGGGTCGGAAGATCGAGATGCAGAATCAGTTTGGGCAGAAATAAGAAATAGCAAAGGAAGGAAGTCACTGGTGGGAGTAGTTTATAGGCCTCTTTACAGTGTAGGATAGAATATAAATCAAGAAATAATGGGGCTTATAGGAAGGGTGCTGCAATAATCATGGGCATTTTAATCTTCATATAGATTGGACAAATCAAATTGGTGAAGGTAACCTTGAGGACGAGTTCATAAAGTGTATTCAGGACTGTTTCTCAAAACAATACATTGTGGAACCAACCTGGGAGCAGGGAATGAGACAGGATTAATTAATGACCTCATAGTAAGGGATCCTTGAGGAAAGAGTAATCATAACATGAAATAATTTCACATTCAGTTGGAAGGTAAGAAGTTTGGGTCTGAGACTAGTGTCTTAAACTTAAATGAAGGCAATTACAAGGCTATGAAGACAGAGTTGGCTAAAGTGGACTGGGAAAATAGGCTAGAACGTCAAACAGTGGAGAAGCAGTGGCAGATGTTTAAGGAGATATTTCATAACTCTCAACAAAGATACATTCCATAAAGAAAGAAAGACTCAATGAGAAGGATGAACCATCTGTTGCTAACTAAGGAAGTAAGGATGGTTTCAAATTGAAAGAGAAGGTGCACAATACTGCAAAGATTTGGGCAGAAAATTGGGAAAATTTTAGAAACCAGCAAAGAGGCTGAAAAGGGATATAGATAGGTTCAGCGAGTGGGTAAAAATTTGGCAGATGGAGTATAATGTGGGAAAATGTGAGGTTATCCACTTTGGCAGGAAGAGCAAAAAAGCTGATTATTTACATGGAGAGAAACTTCAGAATGTTGCGGCACAGAGGGATCCGGATGTCCTTGTACATGAATCACAAAACGTTAGCATGCAGGTACAGCAAGTAATTAGGAAGGCAAATGGAATGTTGTCCTTTATTGTAAGGAGGAAGGAGGATGGAGTATAAAGTAGGGAAGTCTTGTTACAACTGTACAGGGCATTGGTGTGACCATACCTAGAGTACTGTGTACAGTTCTAGTCTCCTTGTTTAAGGAGGGACATACTTGCATTGGAGGCAGTTCAGAGAAGGTTCACTAGGTTGATTCCAGGGATGAAGGAGTCACCTTATGAGGAAAAGTTGGTAAGGTTGGGCCTGTACTTATTGGAGTTTAGAAGAATGAGAAGTCATCTGATTGAAACATGTAAGATTCTGAGGAGGCTTAACAGGGTAGATGCAGAGAGGATGTTTCCCCTTTTAGGGGAATCTAGAACTAGGGAGCACAGTTTCAAAAGAATGGGTCTCCCACTTAAGACGGAAATAAGGAGGAATTTCTTCTTTTAGAGGGTCTTTACCCCGGAGAGCAGTGGAGGCTGGGTCATTGAATATATTCAAGGCTGAGTATGACAGATTTTTGATCCACAAGGGAGTCGAGGGTTATGGGGGTTAGGCAGGATAGTGGAGTTGAGGCCATGATCAGATCAGCTATGATCTTATTGAATGGTATAGCAGTCTCAATGGGCTGAATGGCCTTCTCCTGCTCCTATTTATTATGTTCTTATGGATCATTCACAGAATTAGAATTAGATCAATTACAGATCAGGAACCGGATCAACAACAAAACAGAGACTGGATCAATAACAAAAAATGGAGACTGGTTTAATTGCCAAATAGGGATTGTATCAAATCACAAAGAACATGATATAATCTGGTATCAAAGTCAGAACAAAGCAGGAACTAGGTCCATCAGAAAAACAGGAGCTCGCTGTAAGAAATGAGCCAATAAGCTTTGGGATACCCAAATGTTTACCCTATGCATAGCTTTGATGCTTTTCCAGGTGTTATGTCAAGTTTGAACCTGCTCAGGAACATTCTTTATTCTCTCCAGACCTGCAACTGGGCTTTCAATTTACCGATAACACAAAGATAGGCAGTACTGTTAGCAGTTTAGATAGTGGTGTGACATTACAAAGAGATATTGATAGATTAAGTGAATGGGCAAAACTGTGGCAAATGGATTTCAATTTTGGTAAAAGTGAGGTCATCCACTTTGGACCTACCAAGGATAGGACAGGTTACTTTCTAAAGAGTGAAAAGCTGGGAACAGTGGTGATCTAAAGAGACTTGGGTGTTCCTGGTACACAGATCATTAAAATATCTTAAACAGGTAAAGAAAATAATCGAAAATGCTAATGGAATGCTGGTCTTTATCTAGAGCACTAGAATACAAGTGGGTAGAAGTCCTACTTCAGTTATACAATGCTCTGGTTAGACCACACCTGGAGTTACTGTGAGCAGTTCTGGGCACCACACCTTAGGAAGGATATATTGGCCTTGAAGGGAGTGGTGTAGATTTATCAGAATGATATCTGGACTTTGAGGGTTAATTTACAAGGAACAATGACACAAACAAGGGATTTAGAGGGTTAAGGGACGTTTTGATCAAAGTGTTCAAGATATTAAGGGGGACAGATAGAGTAGACCGGGAGTAGATAGAGAGAAAAGATTTCTGCTGGTTGGGAGTCTGGGACTAGGGGGCTCAGTCTAAAAATTAAAGCCAGATCTTTCAGGAGTGAAATTAGAAAACACTTCTACACGCAAAGGTGGTAGAAGTTTGGAACTCTCCTCTGCAAACACAGTTGATGCTCGATCAATTGTTAATTTTAGAACTGGGATTGATAGATTTTTGTTAACCAAAGATATTAAAGGTTATGGGGCAAAGGCAGGGATATGGAATTCGGCTGTACATCAGTCAGAATCTCATTGAATGGCAGGACAGGCTTGAGGGACTGAATGACCTACTCCTGTTCCAATGTTCCAACTCTCACCGAAAGTTGTCACCTATCTTGGGAAACCTCAATTAGAAAAACAAAACCTTTACCTTTATTCTTTGAGTTAAAACATGATTGGAAGGGGGGAGGGGGTGAAATTTCCTGAGATAGAGTTCTGTCCAACAATCAACTCAATGTGCGACTGAGAACAAGCTTTCACATTGCAGAAGAAGAAACCACAAGCATCGACAAGTAAAAACAAATTGTGTAATCAGCAGGAATGTTTAACTGGCAGTGACTGGGATTGTAAGGTGAAACTGTGCTCTGTGGCACAGTGTTTGTGTGAAATCCATTCACCCACTCCCTCACTACACCATTGGTGGCCATACCTTCAGTTGCTTCAATCCTAAACTCTGGAGTTCCCTCCCTAAACCTCTCTGCCTCCCAACCATCTCTACTCCTTAAAGATGCTCCTCAAAACCTCTCCCTTTGACCAAGCTTTTTATCACATTTCCAAAATCTCCTTATATGGCCCAGTGTAAGTCTCTGTTTGATTTACACTCCTGGGAAGTACCCTGGGACGTTTTACTACATTAAAGTCGCTATATAAATGCAAAATGTTCTCTGTCCTTTCCTTGAAAAAACATCAAAACTCTGCAGAAGTTTAGAAAAGTCCTGGACATTCGGTAGATATGATCCCCTTTTGTCCCCCCATACCACCACCTCCGCCTTCCACTCACAGCACACAGCGCCAGCTCCACATCCCAGTACATAAAAACAGCAGGAGGTCATTCAACTCCAAATTTGCAGATG
Source organism: Heterodontus francisci (assembly GCF_036365525.1). Classification (NCBI taxonomy): domain Eukaryota; kingdom Metazoa; phylum Chordata; class Chondrichthyes; order Heterodontiformes; family Heterodontidae; genus Heterodontus; species Heterodontus francisci. The sequence continues at coordinate 2,115,787 of NC_090378.1, read as the reverse complement.
ACACAAAACTGGGTGGGAGGGTGATTTGTGAGGAGGATGCAGAGAGGCTTCAGGGTGATTTGGACAAGTTGAGTGAGTGGGCTAATGCATGGCAGATGCAGTATAATGTGGATAAATGTGAGGTTATCCACTTTGGTATCAAAAACAGGAAGGCAGATTATTATCTGAACGGCTATAAACTGAGAGAGGGGAATATGCAGCGAGATCTGGGTGTTCTCGTACACTAGAGCTTGAAGGTAAGCATGCAGGTCCAACAGGCAGTAAAAAAGGCAAATGGTATGTTGGCCTTCATAGCGAGAGGATTCAAGTACAGGAGCAGGGATGTCTTGCTGCAATTATACAGGGCCTTGGTGAGGCCACACCTGGAATATTGTGTGCAGTTTTGGTCTCCTTATCTGAGGAAGGATGTTCTTGCTATAGAGGGAGTGCAGCAAAGGTTTACCAGACTGATTCCTGGGATGGAGGGACTGATGTATGAGGAGAGATTGAGTCCGTTAGAATTATATTCGCTGGAGTTCAGAAGAGTGAGGGGGAAATCTCATAGAAACCTATAAAATTTTAACAGGACTTGACAGGGTAGATGCAGGAAGGATGTTCCCGATGGTGAGGGAGTCCAGAACCAGGGGTCATAGTCTAAGGGTACGGGGTAAACCTTTCAGGACTGAGATGAGGAGAAATTTCTTCACCCAGAGAGTGGTGAACCTGTGGAATTCGCTACCACAGAAAGCAGTTGAGGCCAAAACATTGTATGTTTTCAAGAAGGAGTTAGATATAGCTCTTGGGTCCATAGGGATCAAAGGATATGGGGGGGAAAGCGGGAACAGGTTACTGAGTTGGAAGATCAGCCATGATCATAATGAATGGCGGAGCAGGCTCGAAGGGCCGAATGGCCTACTCCTGCTCCTATTTTCTATGTTTTTATGTTTCTTATGTTTTTTGCACCATTGAATTACATCATGATTGATATGCACCTTAAATCCATATCCGTCAATCCCTTTATTGAACAAAAATCTTATCAATCACAGTTTTGAAATTTTCAACTGACCTCCAAAATCCACAACTCTTTCTGGGGTGGGGGAGGGGGGGGGGGTGGTGGAGTTCCAGATTTCCACTCCCCTCTGTGTGAACAAGTGCTTCTTGACATCACTCCTGAACGGCCTGGCTCTAATTTTAAGGTTCTGCCCCTTTGTTCTGGACTCCCCCACCAGAGGAAATAGTTATAGAAACATTGAAAATAGAAGCAGAAGTAACCCATTCGGCCCTTCGAGCCTGCTCCGCCATTCATTATGATCATGGCTGATCATCCAACTCAGTAACCTGTTCCTGCTTTCACCCTTTTTTTTTAAACCAATAGTTTCTCTCTATCGATCCTAACAATTCCTTTAATCATCTTGAACACCTTGATTTGACCACTCTTCACTCTTCTAATCTTGAGAGAATAGTTTTTAGCTCACAAACACTAGAGAAGCTGGGATTGTTCTCCTTCAACCAGAGAAGGTTACGGGAAGATTTGCTAGAGGTGGACAGGATCATGAAGGGTTTTGATAGAGTAAATAAGGAGAAAATGTTTCCAGTGACAGGAGGGTCAGTAACCAGAGGGACACAAATTGAAGGCAATTGGTAAAAGAACCAGAGGGGGAGATGAGGTGAATTGTGATCTGGAATATGCTGCCTGAAAGGGAGGTGGAAGCAGATTCAACAATAATGTTCAAAAGGGAATTACATAAATACTGGAAAGGATAAAATTTGCAGTAATAAATAGTGGGGGCAAGGAATCAAATTTGGGAAGATGTGGTAAATCAAAGAGTAGACACAAGGCAAGAGCGAAAGGTATTAATATGGGAAATGATAAACAGACTGTGACAGGAAGGGACAGAGTGTACAAATCTAAGAGTAACTCAGCAGTCAAGGCTAGAGGTTACAAAAATAATAAAAGGACAAAACTAAAGGCTCTGTATCTGAATGCACGTAGCATTCGAAACGAAACAGATGAACGGAGAGCACAAATAGAAATAAATAAGGACGATCTGATAGCCATTACAGAGGCATGGCTGCAGGACAAGATAGATTGGGAGCTGAATATTGAAGGGTACATGGTATTTAGGAAGGACAGGAAGTTAGGAAAAGGTGGAGGGGTGGCTCTGTTAATTAATGATGGTATTAGCGCAATAGAGAAGGATGATCTAAGTTCAGGAAACCAGGATGTAGAAGCAGTTGGGTAGAGATGAGAAATCATAAAGGCAAGAAGTCACTTGTGGGAGTGGTGTACAGACCACCTAACATTAACCACACGGTGGAACATGGTGTAAAGGAAGAAATAATGGCAGCTTGTCAGAAAGGTACAACGATAATTATGGGGGATTTTAACCTACATATAGACTGGAAAAATCAGATGGGCAGAGGTAGCCTAGATGAGAAGTTCATAGAATGTTTGCAGGATAATTTTATGGATAATTTTGGAACAGCACGTTCTGGAGTCAACCAGAGAGCAGGGTAGACGAGACCTGTTATTGTGCAACGAGATAGGATTAATTAATGACCTCATCGTTAAGGCACCCCTAGGTAGCAGTGATCATAATATGATGAATTTTACATTCAGTTTGAGGGAGAGAAGAGTGGGTCCAAGACTAGTATTTTAAACTTAAATAAGGGCAATTATGAGGGCATGAAAGCAGAGCTAGCTAAAGTGAACTGACAAATCAGGTTAAGGGATAGGTCAATAGAGATGCAGTGGCAGACATGTAAGGGGATATTTCAGAATACACAGAATAGATACATTTCAACGAGAAAGAAAAATTCCAAGGGTGGGACCTGCCATTCGTGGTTAACCAAAACAGTTAAAGATAGTATCAAACTTAAAGAAAAAGCCTATAATTGTGCAAAGATGGGAGGCAGGTCAGAGGATTGGACAGAATATAAAAACAGCAAAGATTGATAAGGAAGGTAAAATTACGAAAGAAAGCTAGCTAGAAATATAAGACAGATAGTAAGAGTTTCTATAGATATTTAAAAAAGAATTAACAAAGTAAGCATTGGTCCTATGGAAAGTGAATCTGGGGAATTAATAATGTATAATAAAGAGATGGCAGATGAATTGAACAGATATTTTGCATTGGTCTTCACTATTGAGGATACAAGTAACATCCCAGTATTAGCTGTAAGTCAGGAAATGGAAGGCAGGGAGGAACTCAAGAAAATTACAATCACCAGGGAAGTGGAACTGAACAAATTGTTGGAGCCTCAGGCTGACAAGTCCCCGGGTCCTGATGGACTTCATCCTAGGGTGTTAAAAGAAGTGGCTAGTGAGATAGTTGATGTGTTAGTTTTAATTTTCCAAAATTCCCTAGATTCTGGAAGGTTCCATTAGATTGGAAAATAGCGAATGTAACTCCATTATTCAAAAAGGAAGGGAGACAGAAAGCAGAAATCTACTGGACAGTTAAATTAACATCTGTCTTAGGGAAAATGTTAGAAGATATTATTCAAGAAGTTATAGCAGGGCATTTAGAACAACTCAAGGTAATCAGGCAGAGTCAACATGGTTTTGTGAAAGGGAAATCATGTTTAACCAATTTATTGGAGTTCTTTGAGGAAGTAACATGTGCTGTGGATAAAGGGGAACTGGTGGATGTATCATACTTAGGTTTCCAGAAGGCATTTGATAAAGTGCCACATCAAAGGTTATTGTGGAAAATAAAAGCTCATGGTGTAGGGGGTAACATATTGGCATGGATAGAAGATTGGCTGGCTAACAGGAAACAGAGAGTAGGCATAAATGAGCCATTCTCTGGTTGGCAAGATGTAACGAGTGGTGTGCCACAGGAATCAGTTGCTGGGGCCTCAACTTTTTACAATTTATATAAATGACTTGGATGAAGGGACCGAAGGTATGGTTGCTAAATTTACAGATAACACAAAGATAGGAAGGAAATTAAGTTGTGAAGAGGACATAAGGAGGCTACAAAGGGATATAGATAGGATAGGTAAGTGAGCAAAGATCTGGCCAATGCAGTATAATGCGGGACAATGTGAAATTGTCCATTTTGACAGGAAGAATAAAAAAGAAGCATATTATCTAAATGGTGAGAGATTGCAGAGCTCTGAGATGCAGAGGAATCTGGGTGTCCTAGTGCATGAATTGCAAAAGGTTAGTATGCAGGTACAGCAAGTAATTAGGAAAGCTAATAGAATGTTATTGTTTATTGTGAGGGGAATTAAATACAAAATTAGGGAGGTTATGCTACAGTTATACAGGGCATTGGTGAGACCACATCTGGAATATTGTGTACAGTACTGGTCTCCTTATTTAAGCAAGGATGTAAATGCATTGGAAACAGTTCAGAGAAGGTTTACTAGATTAATACCTGGAATTGGTGGGTTTCTTATGAAGAAAGGTTGGACAAGCTTGGCTTGTATCCACTGGAATTTAGAAGAATAAGAAACATATAAGATCCTGAGGGGTCTTGACAGGGTGGATGTGGAAAGGATGTTTCCCCTTGTGGGTGAATCTAGAACGAGGGGTCACTGTTTAAAAATAAGGGGTCACCCATTTAAGACAGAGATGAGGAGAAATATTTTCTCTCAGAGGGTCGTGAGTCTTTGGAATTCTCTTCCTCAAAAGGCGGTGGAAGCAGAGTCTTTGAATATTTTTAAGGCGGAGGTAGATAGATTCTTGATAAGCAAGGGGGTGAAAGGTTATCGGGGGTAGGCGGGAATGTGGAGTTGAGATTACAATCAGATCAGTCATGATCCAGTTGAATGGTGGAGCAGGCTCGAGGGGCTGAATGGCCTACTCCTAGTTCGTATGATCCTCTACAAGTTGTGACTTAGGTCAGTTATTGAACGTGGAACTCACAGGTTCAGAGCAGAATTAGAGATTAAAAGATTTTTTTGCCCACAGGCTCTAAAAGGTTTTTTAAGAAGACCTAATTGAACCAATCAGGTGTTTGCAACAATCTCACAGCTTCGTGGCCACTTTTACTGACACCAGATTTTAATTTCCAGATTTTGATTTAAACTGAATTCAGATTCTCAAAGTGCACCATGGTTGGATACACTTCACTATATCAGGGTTACTAGTTCAGTAATATAATTAACGTACACTACACTACCGTATCCCTCTGGATTACTTGTCCAGTCATATAACCACTATAAAATCCAACTCGTTCACTCATGTCCTTTAACAAGGAAAGTTGTCGTCCTTACCCGGTCTGGGCCGATATGTGACTCCAGTCCCACACTAACAGCCCCTGAAATGGTCGAGTGAGACACTCAGGTTATCAAACCCACTACCAGGGGTTTAAGAAGGCAGCTCACCACCACCTTCTCAGGGCAACTAAGGATGGGCAATAAATATTGGCCTTGCCAACATCCTGAGAATGAATGAACATAAAAAAGAATAATGGTGACTGTGTCTGAGTCCTGTTCTAGAACATTTCGACTCCTGTAAATTATTTAACAGGCCATCGATGTTGTTTTAATACTTCAATAAGTGACTTATGAGCTACACAAGTTTCAACATCTTTCCAACTGAAATATTGGCAACAGTTTCACCAAAATCTCCATTGTGGTCGAACAATCTTTCAATTGAAAAATTACTGCTGTAACTTCTTCACAGAACCCGGGACACCAGGAACATTCAGGTAAAGGATGAACAAGTTACATTGCTACAGCGTCTTTCATTACTTCAGGATGTCACAAAGCATTTCTCAGACAATTAAGGAGTTTTTGAGGTGCAGTCACTGTTGCAGCCAATTTGTGCACAGCAAGCTCCCACAAACTACAATGACATCATGACTGGATAATCTGATTCAGTGATGTTGGTTGAGCAATAAAAATTGGCCAGGGCACTGGGGAGAACCGCTCTACTCTTCTTCCAATAGCGACCATGGGATCTTTAACTTTCCCCTGAGAGGGCAGACAGTACCTCAGTTCAACGTCTCATCAGAAAGACTGTAGCACTCCCTCAGTACTGACCCTCTGACAGTGCAGCACTCCCTCAGTATTAACCCTCTGACAGTGCAGCACTCCCTCAGTACTGACCCTCTGACAGTGCAGCACTCCCTCAGTACTGACCCTCTGACAGTGCAGCACTCCCTCAGTATTAACCCTCTGACAGTGCAGCACTCCCTCAGTACTGACCCTCTGACAGTGCAGCACTCCCTCTGTACTGACCCTCTGACAGTGCAGCACTCCCTCTGTACTGACCCTCTGACAGTGCAGCACTCCCTCAGTACTGACCCTCTGACAGTGCAGCACTCCCTCAGTACTGCACTGGGAGCATCAGCCTAGATTATGGACTCGAGTCTCTGGAGTGGGTCTTGAACCCACAACTTGATGACTCAGAGGCCAGACTGTTAATCACTGAGTCATAGCTGACAGCCACTAAATATATAAAACAATTTGATTCATTAATCTATCAGTTCCCAAAACAAACACAGCCAGTGATTGGAGCCTGGTTTTACCTCCAGAAGGTTGAACTCACCTGGGTCCGAGTGTCTGCCCTGTCTCTTGTGCCCATTGAACCATTTCTGCATGAGAGAAAAGAGACAGTAATGCACAGTTGCCAGCACAGAAACAGGCCATTCGGCCCAACTGCTCCGTGCTGGTGTTTATGCCCCACACGAGCCTCCTCCCATCCTCTTCCTCTCACCCTATTAGCATATCTCTCTATTCCTTTCTCCCTCATCCAGCTTCCCCTTAAATGTATCGATACTATTCACCTCAACCACTCCCTGTGATAGTGAGTTCCACATTCTCACCACTCTCTGGGGAAAGCAGTTTCTCCTAAATTCCCAATTGGATTTATTAGTCACTATCTTATATTTATAGCCTCTAGTTCTGGTCTTGCCCAGTGGAAACATCTTCTCTACATCTACCCGATCAAACTCATTCATAATTTTAATACCTCTATTAGTTCACCCTCAGCCTTCTCCTTTCTAGAGAAAAGAGCCCCAGACTATTCAGTCTTTCCTGATCGTTATAACCCTTTAGTTCCAGGATCTAGTACTTGGATATGCTGTATTTAAAAAACATTCTCTAAATATTGTTCAATAATTCACATGAGGGTACTTTGCGATTCATAAATTAATTGTTACACGGAAAATAAAATTGTGTCTATGCAGAATTTGGCATCAATTATTAAATGTTTAAAATATGTTCAGCTTTGTCCCTCCAAAATCCCTGTCAGCGATTCTCCACTGCAACCGTCTCCAGCTCGAACAGTTCCTTCATTGTGAAGACCAAAGTCACTGTCACAAACTTTGTTCCATAGCCACCAACCTCACCCCTCCCCGTGGCAATTTGTTCAGGTTCTCAATTTTGAATGCAAGAAGAGCTCCTGAGCACATATTACTATTCCCAGCTCTCTACCAGCTGCTGTCTCTACCCATACCTCAGCTCATCTGTTGCTGAAACCCTCATGCTGCTTTTGTTACCTCCAAATTTGACTATTCCAATGCTGTCCTGACCAGCCTCCCATCTTCTATGAGCTTCAGCTTCCTTGTCCCAACTTGTGGCAAGTCCATTTCACCCATTACCGTGTTCACTGACTGACATCAGCTGCTGGTCTGGCAATGCTTCTGTTTTACAATTCTCATCTTTGTGTTCACATTTCTCAATGACTGTCCCCCTCCATATCTCTGTAACATCCTCCAACTCCACAACCCTTCGGGATCTCGGAGCTCCTCTAATTCTGGCCTCTTGAACATCCCTGATTTTAATCGCTCCACCATTGACGGCCATGTCTTCAGCTGCCTGGGCCCCAAGCTCTGGAATTCCCTCCCTAAACCTCTCCACCTCTCTCTCTCCTCCTTTAAAACCAACCCCTTTGACGAAGCTTTTGGCTACCTGTCCTAATATCTCATGTCGGTCAGTGTGAAACTTTGATTTCTGCTCCTGTAAAATGCCTTGCGACGTTTTACTTTGCTAAAGGAGTGATATCAGTATAAGTTGTTGACACTCACTGAAACAACTTGTATTGCTGGATCAGTCAGAAGGGAATGTGAAGTTTTGTAATTGAAATCAAAACACAATTGCTGCATGAAAAACCATGTCAACGTCCCAGGTACAGTATAGAGCAGAAAGTTCATTTAACCAGTCACTGTTACCCTCTGAGTAAGTGCCCAAGCACAGAAAGGGAAGTGGGAGGAAGTCAGCAGAGCGAGAAATAACAGAAAACTACACACACAGACACTTGCACGCATACTCACACGCAACACACTTCCTCACACGCAACACACTTCCTCACACGCAACACACTTCCTCACACGCAACACACTTCCTCACACGCAACACACTTCCTCACACTCCCTCACACGCAACACACTTCCTCACACGCAACACACTTCCTCACACGCAACACACTTCCACACAAGCAACACACTTCCACACACTCACTCACACGCAACACACTCACTCACACGCAACACTCTCACTCACACGCAACACACTTCCACACACGCAACACACTTCCACACACGCAACACACTTCCACACACGCAACACACTTCCACACACGCAACACACTTCCACACACTCACTCACATGCAACACACTCACTCACACGCAACACACTCACTCACACGCAACACACTCACTCACACGCAACACACTCACTCACATGCAACACACTTCCACACACGCAACACACTTCCACACACGCAACACACTCACTCACACGCAACACACTCACTCACACGCAACACACTCACTCACACGCAACACACTCACTCACATGCAACACACTCACTCACACGCAACACACTTCCACACACGCAACACACTTCCACACAAGCAATACACTTCCACACACGCAACACATTCACTCACACGCAACACACTCACTCACACGCAACACACTCACTCACACGCAACACACTCACTCACACGCAACACACTTCCACACACGCAACACACTTCCACACACGCAACACACTTCCACACACTCACTCACACACAACACATTCACTCACACACAACACACTCACCCTGCCAGAGAAAGAAACAGCAACACTTACCTCCTCCTGATTCACTCTTCCACAATCTGGAACAAGATGAAACATTGCATTAGCAAAGCTCTACAGCAAGACCAGACAGTTTGCTGCCTCACATTCCCACTCAGCTGGAGCTGGGGAGTGGTTATACCTGTGCAGGTACGGTGCAACTGAAGGCAGGGCTCAGAGCCTAAGCCTCCGATTGGATCATTAGCTGCTGCCTGATTGGCCCATTTCAGTGCAAATCTTCATTCCTGTTTTTCAGAGCAGCAGAACAGCTGTGGAAGGTACGGCACAGCATCAGATTGTGCTGCCAACTCCCTGAATCAAAATCAAAGGTTACAGGGTGTAGATGGGAGTGTGGAATTAGACACACAAACAGATCAGCCATGATCTTATTGAATGGCAGAGCAGGCTCGAGGGGCTGAATGGCCTACTCCTGCTCCTAATTCATATGTTTGTATAAATCTTTGGGTAGAAGACCAATAGGAGGATGTTTGATTTATTTGTACATACTCTTCCAATCTTCCCTAGATATGGGGGAGGTGCCAGAGGATTGGAAAGCGGCAAATGTGACACCCTTATTCAAGAAAGGGTGTAAGGAGAGTCCTAGTAACTACAGGCCAGTTAGTTTAACATCAGTGTTGGGTAAGATTTCAGAAACAATAATCATGAAAAAAAATGAACAGGCACTTGGAGAGGTTTGAGTTAATTAAGGAGATCCAGCATGGATTTGTAAAAGGCAGATCATGCTTCACTAATCTAATTGAATTGTTTAGTGAAGCAACAGAGAAGGTTGATGAAGGGAATGTGGTGGATGTTGTCTATTTGGATTTTAAGGAAGTGTTTGATAAGGTACCACATAAAAGGCTGGTTAACAACATTGAGGCTCATGGAATAGAAGGGCCAGTGCCCAACCGTGTAAAAAATTAGCTTAAGGGCAGAAAACAGCAGGTCATGGTAAATGGTTATATTTCAGACTGGAGGATGGTAGACAGTGATGTTCCCCAAGGGTCAGTGCTGGGACACTTTGCTATATATAAATGACTTGGATCTTGCAATACAGAGTAACATTTCAAAATTTGATGATGATACCAAACTTGGAGGTGTTGCAAACAGTGAGGATGATACGAACGACATGCAACAGGGCATAGGCGAGCAGAATGGGCAGCGAGGCGGCAGATGGAGTTTAATACTGACAGGTGTGAGGTGATGCATTTTGACAGAAGGAATAGGGAGAGGCAATATATACTTAATGGCACAGTTCTAAAGTGTGTGCAGGAACAGAGAGACCTGGAGGTGCCTCTTTGAAGGTGGCAGGACATATTGAGAGAGCGGTTAGTAAAGCATATGGGATCCTGGGCTTCATAAATAGAGGCATTGAGTATAAAAGTAGGGAAGTTATGCTTGAACCTTGATAAGGCTCTGATTAGGCCCCAACTAGAATATTGCATCCAGTTCTGGTCACCACACTTTAGGAAAGATGTGAGGGTCCGTGAGCGGGTGCAGAGGAGATTTACCAGAATGGTTCCAGGGGTGAGGGATTTTAGTTACAAGGTTAGTTTGGAGAAGCTGGGGTTGTTCTCCTTGGAGCAGAGGAGATTGAGGAGAGATTTAGTAGAAGTATACAAGAATATGACAGCCTTAGATAAGTTAGACAAGGAAAAACAGTTCCCATTAACTGATGGTACAAGGACTAGGGGACATAGATTGAAGGTTTTGGGAAAGCGATGCAGGGGGAATATGAGGAAGGAATTTTTTACACAGTGAGTGGTAATGACCTGGAACTCGCTGCCTACGAGTGTGGTGGAAGCAGAGACGATGAATGATTTCAAAAGGAAATTGGATGGGCACTTGAGGGAAATAAACTTGCAGGGCAACAGGGATAGAGCAGGGCAGTGGGACTGACTGGATTGCTCCACGGAGAGTAGGCATGGACTCGATGGGCTGAATGGCCTCCTTCAATGCCATAAATGACTCTATGACAAGACTGGTTATGCCATGGTTGGAGACTAGGACCAGTAGAGGGGCCCCTTATAGAAAGGCCACAGAGAGGAGATGGGGTGTTCCCAGAGATAGGAACCTAATGTTATGAAGAGAGTGTTGAGAGACTGGGATGGAGAGAGGAACAGAGAGGACTGAGAGGACATTTACTGGAAGATTTTTTAATTCTGTAGAGCTTTGAGTTGGTAAATAGGGAAAGATAGTTCATCTGCCTGAGGAGTCAGTGATGAGGGATCATCAATTTAAAATTCAGGGCTAGGAGAGGGATGAAGAAAAATGTTGTTACACAGGGAGTGGTTGGAGCAGAGACCTTTGCATCTTTCAATGGGAATAATTCACACAGGAAAAGATACAGGGATATAGGGACAGAGCGGGGCAGTGAGATTAGTTTGGGATTGGTACAGGGATATAGGGACAGAGCGGGGCAGTGAGATTAGTTTGGGATTGGTACAGGGATATAGGGACAGAGCGGGGCAGTGAGATTAGTTTGGGATTGGTACAGGGATATAGGGACAGAGCGGGGCAGTGAGATTAGTTTGGGATTGATACAGGTATATAGGGACAGAGTGGGGCAGTGAGATTAGTTTGGGGATTGATACAGGGATATAGGGACAGAGCGGGGCAGTGAGATTAGTTTGGGATTGATACAGGGATATAGGGACAGAGTGGGTCTGTGGGATTAGTTTAGGGATTGATACAGGGATATAGGGACAGAGCAGGGCAGTGAGATTAGTTTAGGGATTGATACAGGGATATAGGGACAGAGCGGGGCAGTGAGATTAGTTTAGGGATTGATACAGGGCTATGGGGAGAGAGTGGGGAAGTGGGATTCGTTTGGGATTGATACAGGGATATGAGGAGAGCAGGACAGTGGGATTAGTTTGGGATTGATACAGGGCTATTTGGAGAGACTGGGATTAGTTTGGGATTGAATCAAGTGTCAGAGGAGAGAGCAGGGCAGTGGGATTAGTTTGGGATTGATACAGGACTATGGGATTGATATAATTCTCTAACTCACTGATTGTGGTGGTAAAACAGCACAAACTGGTCTTCAAACGTTTAATCTGTCAGAGAGATTTGAGTTTCCCATGATATTGCTGTGAAGTTATGAGGAAGCACTAACCACTGGTGTTTTACCTGCACTTGTCTTGCCACAGGTGTTGACTCTCCCTAAGCATTCCTTGTGTGCCCCAGCTCCACACCTGGTGCACAGGTATCCCTGGTAAAATATCCCCCTGAGGAAAGAATGGAATCTATGATTACAGCTCTGCACTGCAGCTTTACAACAAAAAATTGCATTTATTTAGCGCCTTTAGCTTAATATAACATCCCAAGGTGCTTAAAAGGAGTTTTAGCAAACAAAATGTAACACTGAGCCATGAAAGGAAATATTAGGACAGGTGACCAAACATTCAGTCAAAAAGCTAGGTTTAAGGGAGCTTCTTAAAGGAGGAAAGAGAGGCGGAAAGGTTTAGGGAGGGAATTCCAGAGTTTAGGGCCCAGACAGCTGAAGGCACAGCCACCAATGGTCACAGAGTCATAATGGCATAGAATGAGGCCACTCGGCCCATCAAATCCATAGTGGAGCGATGGAAATCAAGGATGGACAAGAGGTCAGAATTAGAGGGGCACTGATATTGGAGGAGATTACAGAGATAGGAAGGGACGAGGACCTGGAGGATGGGAATTGTTTAATTGATTGTGGCTTAACTGGGAGCCCAGAACATGATGGGTGAACAGAACTTGGTGTGAGTTAGGATACAGACGACAGAGTTTTGGATGTTAGCAGGCATTACTGACCTCCTGTTATCAACTCTGATAGAGAAAGCAACCTAGGCAACTAAACGTAGATTACAGGGAATGTCAAACTGCAGATAGGCTGAAATAATCTGTTCTCTGTTCAGCAGTGATCTTGAGAATTTCACTCACTCTATCAACACTCTGATTCTTCTGACCTCAGCAGCTGCTCACACTCTTCCTGCACTCAACTCAGGTACTTGCACGACTTCTACGTGAATCCTGCCCCTAAACAGATCCCTCCCTGTCCCCATTTCCCAAACACCCGCCGTTCCCCAAACACCCCCAGCTCCCCAAACACACCCCCATTCCCCAAACACCCCTATTCCCCAAACACACCCCCATTCCCCAAACACACCCCCATTCCCCAAACACACCCCCATTCCCCAAACACCCCTATTCCCCAAACACACCCCCATTCCCCAAACACCCCCAGCTCCCCAAACACACCCCCATTCCCCAAACACCCACCGTGCGCTGAATTCAAGAGGCAGCCTTGGGTGTCTTTTCTTGGCTCCCTGTCATGTTACTGGGGTACTGTTCTATTATTGCAGCCCTTTTCCTTACAATAGCTTTACTTTAACCAGGTTAAGGTAAACAAGACGAAGCCACTATGAACAGCAGGCACTCCTAGAAATACCCTCCCAACCCTCGGCATCTCACCTTAGCAGCATATGGCAAGCCCTGCAGGATGTAGTCCGTTCAAAACTGTGCATGGTGAAAGCATGGTTATTGCTGTTGGCATTGTCAGGCCTGATGTTGGATCTGCAGGAGACAGAGAGAGAGAACCAGATTCAATAGAGTGAGCAGCTCTGAAAACAAATACTGCTTGCTCCAGAAACTGTTGTAATGTAGGAAATACCACAACGAATTTGTGCACAGAAAGCTCCCACAAACAGCAATGGGATAATGACCAAATCATGTTGACTGAAAAATGGATAAATATTTGGCCAGGCCACCTGGGAGAACTCTCCTGCTTTTCTTTGAAAAAGTGCCATGGGATTATTGCATCCATGTGAGAGAACAGAAGGGGCCTTGGTTTAATGTCTCATCTGACAGTGCAGCACTCCCTCAGTACTGACCCTCCGACAGTGCAGAGCTCCCTCAGTACTGACCCTCCGACAGTGCAGAGCTCCCTCAGTACTGACCCTCCGACAGTGCAGAGCTCCCTCAGTACTGACCCTCCGACAGTGCAGCACTCCCTCAGTACTGACCCTCCGACAGTGCAGAGCTCCCTCAGTACTGACCCTCCGACAGTGCAGCACTCCCTCAGTACTGACCCTCCGACAGTGCAGCACTCACTCAGTACTGTCCCTCCGACAGTGCAGCACTCCCTCAGTACTGTCCCTCTGACAGTGCAGCACTCATTCAGTACTGACCCTCCGACAGTGCAGCACTCCCTCAGTACTGACCGTCTGACAGTGCAGCACTCCCTCAGTACTGACCGTCTGACAGTGCAGCACTCCCTCAGTACTGACCCTCCGATAGTGCAGCACTCCCTCAGTACTGACCGTCTGACAGTGCAGCACTCCCTCAGTACTGACCCTCTGACAGTGCAGCACGCCCTCAGTACTGACCGTCTGACAGTGCAGCACTCCCTCAGTGCTGACCGTCTGACAGTGCAGCACTCCCTCAGTACTGACCCTCCGATAGTGCAGCACTCCCTCAGTACTGACCGTCTGACAGTGCAGCACTCCCTCAGTACTGACCGTCTGACAGTGCAGCACTCCCTCAGTACTGACCGTCTGACAGTGCAGCACTCCCTCAGTACTGACTCTCCAACAGTGCAGCACTCCCTCAGTACTGACCCTCCGACAGTGCAGAGCTCCCTCAGTACTGACCCTCCGACAGTGCAGCACTCCCTCAGTACTGACCCTCCGACAGTGCAGCACTCACTCAGTACTGTCCCTCCAACAGTGCAGCACTCCCTCAGTACTGTCCCTCTGACAGTGCAGAGCTCCCTCAGTACTGACCCTCCGACAGTGCAGAGCTCCCTCAGTACTGACCCTCCGACAGTGCAGAGCTCCCTCTGTACTGACCCTCCGACAGTGCAGAGCTCCCTCTGTACTGACCCTTCGACAGGGCAGAGCTCCCTCAGTACTGTCCCTCCGACAGTGCAGAGCTCCCTCAGTACTGACCCTCCGACAGTGCAGAGCTCCCTCAGTACTGACCCTCCGACAGTGCAGAGCTCCCTCAGTACTGACCCTCCGACAGTGCAGCACTCCCTCAGTACTGACCCTCCGACAGTGCAGAGCTCCCTCAGTACTGACCCTCCGACAGTGCAGAGCTCCCTCAGTACTGACCCTCCGACAGTGCAGAGCTCCCTCAGTACTGACCCTCCGACAGTGCAGAGCTCCCTCTGTACTGACCCTTCGACAGTGCAGAGCTCCCTCTGTACTGACCCTCCGACAGTGCAGCACTCCATCAGTACTGACCCTCTGAGTGAGTGGCACTCCCTCAGTTCTGCACTTGGATGTCAGTGTGGATTATGTGCTCTAGTCTTTGACGTGCAGCTTGAACCTACTACCTTCTGACTCAGAGGCAAGCATTGCCACCGTCTGAACCATGGCCAACAGATGAGAAATATGAGAAGATCAAGGATGGATCCTTGTGGGATACCAGGGGTAACTGTGGGAGCGGGGAGGATTGCCATTTCCGGTGGTTCTTTGGCTAAGACAGAGGAGATACAAACAAAACAAGGTGAGAGCAGTCTCCTGCAGCTGGATGACAGTGGAGAGATGTTGGAGAAGGACTGTATGGTCAACCATATCGCAAAGGACAGTTAGAGGTAGTTTACCTTTATCACAGTCACATAGGATGTTATTTGTGACTTTGATAAGAGTTTTGATACTTTTTTATTCATTTGGGGATGTAGGCATCGCTGGCCAGGCCAGCATTTGTTGCCCATCTCTAATTGCCCTTGAGAAGGTGGTGGTGAGCTGCCTTCTTGAACCACTGCAGTCCATGTGGGGTAGGTACACCCACAGTGCTGTTAGGAAGGGAGTTCCAGGATTTTGACCCAGTGACAATAAAGGAACTGTGATATCGTTCCAAGTCAGGATGGTATGTGACTTGGAGGAGTACTTGCAGGGGGTGGTGTTCCCATGCATTTGCTGCCCTTGTCCTTCTAGTTGGTAGAGGTCGCGGGTTTGGAAGGTGCTGTCTAAGGAGCCTAGGTGAGTTGCTGCAGTGCATCTTGTAGATGGTACACACTGCTGCCACTGTGCGTCGGTGATGAAGGGAGTGAATTGTGGATGGGGTGCCAATCAAGCGGGCTGCTTTGTCCTGGATGGTGTTGAGCTTCTTCACTGTTGTTGGAGCTGCACCCATCCAGGCAAGTGGACAGTATTCCATCACACTCCTTGTGCTTTGTGAACAGGCTTTGGGGAATCAAGAGGTGAGTTACTTGTCACAGAATTCCCAGTCTCTGACCTGCTCTTGTAGCCACAGTGTTTATGTTGCTGGCCCAGTTCAGTGTCTGGTCAATGGTAACCCCCAGGATGTTGATAGTGGGGGATTCGGCAATGGTAATGCCATTGACTGTCAAGAGGAGGTGGTTGGATTCTCTCTTGTTTGAGATGGTCATTGCTTGGCACTTGTGTGGCACAAATGTTACTTGCCACTTCTCAGCCCAAGCCTGGATATTGTCCAGGTCTTGCTGATATGGACACGGGCTACTTCAGTATCTGAGGAGTCGCAAATGGTGCTGAACATTGTGAAATCATCAGCGAACATCCCCACTTCTGTTCTTTTGATTGAAGGAAGGTCATTGACGAAGCAGCTGAGGAAGGTTAGGCCTAGGACACTACCCTGAGGAACTCCTGCAGTGATGTCCTGGAGCTGAGATGATTGGCCTCCAACAACCATGTGCAGGGATACGGGGAGAAGGCGGAGCAGTGGCACTAGGTAAAATGCTGTTTTGGAGAGCCAGCACAGACACGGCGGGTCGAATGGCCTCCTTCTATGCTGTAACAATTCTGTGAACCACAACAATCTTCCATTGTGCTTGGTATGACTCCAACCAGTGGAGAGTTTTCTTCCCGACTCCCATTGGTTTAACAAAATTGAGGCTCATTGAATCGGAGGGTCAGTGTCAGCTTGGATTGAAGAAAACTGGCTTAAGGACAGAAAACAGTAAATCGTGGTAAATGGTTGTTTTTCAGACTGGAGGATGGTCGAAAGTGGTGTTACCAAGGGTCAGTGCTGGGACACTGCTTTTTTAATATATATAAATGACTTGGATCTTGGAATACAGAGTAGAATCTCAATATTTGCTGATGATACCAAACTTGGAGGTGTGGCAAACTGTGAGGATGATATGAACTGCCTGCAACAGGACATAGATAGGGCAGCAGAATGGGCAGAGAGGTGGCAGATGGAGTTTAATACTGTCACGAGTGAGTTGATGCATTTTGGCAGAAGGAATAGGGTGAGGCAATCTATACTTAATGGCACAATTCTAAAGAGCACGCAGGAACAGAGGGACCTGGAGGTACATGTGCATCAATCTTTGAAGGTGGCAGGACATATTAAGAGTGTAGTTAGTAAAGCATATGAGATCTCGGGCTTCACAAATAGAGGTATTGAGTACAAAAGCAGGGAAGTTATGTTGAACCTTTATAAAGTTTTGGTTAAGTTCTAACTGGAGTATTGCATCCAGTTCTGGTCACACTTTAGGAAGGATATGAGAGTCCGTGAGAGGGTGCAGATGAGATTTAACCAGAATGGTTCCAGTGATGAGGGATTTTAGTTACAAGATTAGGTTGGAAAAGCTGAGGTTGTCCTCCTTGGAGCAAAGGTGATTGAGGGGAGATTTGATGGAGGTATTCAAGATTATGACAGGTTTAGATAAGGTAATAAGGAAAAGTTGTTTCCATTAACTGATGGTACAAGGACTGGGGGGACACAGATTGAAGGTTTTGGGTAAAAGATGCAAGGGAGATACGAGGAAGAACTTTGTTTATGCAGTGGGTGATAATTACCTGGAACTCACTGCCTACGAGGATGGTGGAAGTGAAGTCCATCAATGATTCCAAATAAAATTGGATGGGCTCTTGAGGGAAATTAACTTGCAGAACGATGCAGCGAGAGCCTGGGGAATAGAACTGACTGGATTGTACTGCAGAGAGCCAGCATGTACTCAATGGGCTGAAGGGCCTTCTTCTCTGTCATAATGACTCTGACTCCAGTTTTTCTAGGGCTCCTTGATGCCATACTCAATCAAATGCTGCCTTGATGTCAAGGGCAGTCACTCTCACCTCACCTCTTGAGTTCCGCTCTTTTGCCCATGTTTGAACCAAGGCTGTAATAAGATCAGGAGCTGAGTGGCCCTGGCAGAACCCAAACTGAGCGTCACTGAGCAGGTTATTGCTAAGTAAGTGCTGCTTGATGGCACTGTTGACGACCTCTTCCATCACTTTACTGATGATTGAGAGTAGACTGATGGGGTAGAGAAAATGATTTGAGGGATTCAAACAAGGAATTCTGGGAAAGATGTGCACAGATTTGGGAGGAAATGACACACTGAAGGGGGAGGCTAGTAAGGCAGAGGTCATGGTACATGTTGGTACCGATGACATAGGTGGATGAGGTCTTGCATCAAGAATTCAGGGAGTTAGGCAGCAGACTAAAAAGCAGGACCTCTCGGATTGTAATCTCTGGATTACTCCCAGTGCCACGTGCTAGCGAGTATAGAAATAGGAGAATAGCACAGATGAATGTGTGGCTTAAGAGTTGGTGCAGGAGGGAGGGTCTTAGATTCCTGGACCACTGGGACCGTTTCTGGGGAAGGTGGGACCTGTACAAGTGGGACGGTCTACATCTGATCCAGAGGGGGACTAACATCCTTGCTGGCGGGTTTGCTAGTGCTGTTGGGAGGAGTTTAAACTAATTTGGCAGGGGGAGGGGATGCAGATTCCTATCAGAATAGGGACACAGCTAAACACAGGAAAGCAAACAATTCAGAGGGAATACAGCAGAAGTAAGTTTCAAGGGAGAAAGACCAGGATGGAAGGCCTCTACTTTAATGCCAGGTGTATTGCAGGTAAAACGGATGAGTTAAGGGCAATGATTGACATGTGAAATTGTGATATAGTAGCCATCACGGAGACATGGTTGAGGGAGGGGCAGGATTGGCAGCTCAATATGCCGGGATATAGAATCTTCAAGCGAGACAGAGGAGGGGGTAAAAGAGGAGGGGGCATTGCAATATTAGTTAAGGAGTCAGTTACTGCAGTAAGGAGAGATGATATCTTGAAGGGGGCATCAAATGAAGCTTTATGGGTAGAGTTTAGGAATAAAAAAGGGACAGCCACATTGCTAGGTGTTTATTATAGACCCCCAGATAGTCAGTGGGAATTTGAGGAGCAAATAGGTGCGCAATTTGCAGAGGTGTGTAAAAATAATAATAGGGTAATTATATTAGGTGATTTCAACTTTCCCAACATTAATTGGGATAGTCATCGTGTTAAGGGCTCAGATGGAGAGAAGTTCTTAAAATGTATACAGGAGAACCTTTTAGCTCAATATGTAGAGGATCCAACAAGGGAGGGTGCAGTGCTGTACCTAATTCTGGGGAATGAAGCCAGACAGGTGGTTGATGTGTTGGTGGGGGGACATTTTGGTGATAGCGACCAGAACGTGGTACAATTTAAGCTTGTTATGGAGAAAGAAACAGACAAGTTGCAAAAAAAGGTTTTGGATTGGGGGAGAGTGAATTTTAGTAAAATAAGGCAGGATCTGGCCAAGGTAGACTGGAAAGAGTTACTTGTTGGGAAATCTACAGAAGAGCAGTGGGGGGGCATTCAAAAAGGAAATGGGGAGGGTACAGGCCCAACATGTTCCCTCTAGGGTAATAGGTAGGAGCAACAATCCCAGAGAACCATGGATGAACAGAAACATTCAGGGTACGATGAGAAGGAAAAGAGAGGCTTTTAGCAAATACAAGGAGAGCAAGTCAACGGAAGCATTAGTGGATTACAGAAAGTGTAGGATGGAGCTTAAGAAAGCAATTAGGAGAGCAAAGAGGGGATATGAGAAAGCTCTGGCTGGTAAAAGTAGGGAAAATCCCAAGATATTCTATAAGTATATCAATGGGAAGAGGATAACCAGGAAAAGAGTAGGACCCATTCGGGACCAAGGGGGAAATCTGTGGGTGGAGCCAGAGGACATTGGTAGGGTGTTGAACGAATACTTCACATCTGTCTTCACCCAAGAGAATGAGGATGTAGATATGGAACTCAGAGAGAGAGACTGTGAGGTTCTTGAGCAAATTGTCATAGGGAGTGACAAGGTATTGGAGGTTTTGGCACGCTTAAAAGTGGACAAATCTCCAGGTCCAGACGATTTGTGTCCCAGGATGCAGTGGGAGGTGAGGGTGGAGATTGCAGAGGCTCTGATCCAAATTTTAAATTCCTCTCTGGCCACGGGGGAGGTGCCAGAGGACTGGAGAACAGCTAATGTGGTCCCACTATTTAAGAAAGGTTGTAGAGATAAGCCAGGGAACTACAGACCAGTGAGTCTCACGCCAGTGGTAGGGAAACTATTGGAGAAAATTCTGAAGGAGAGAATCTATCTCCACTTGGAGAGGCAAAATTTGATTAGGAATAGTCAGCATGGCTTTGTCAGAGGGAGGTCATGCCGAACAAATTTGATTGAATTTTTTGAGCATGTGACCAGGTGTGTAGATGAGGGTAGTGCTGTTGATGTAGTTTACATGGATTTCAGCAAAGCCTTTGACAAGGTCCCACATAGGAGACTTATCAAGAAAGCGAATGCACATGGGATCCAGGGTAACTTGATAAGCTGGATTCAAAATTGGCTTAGCTTTAGGAGACAGAGAGTGATGACAGACGGCTGTTTTAGTGACTGGAAGCCAGTGTCCAGTGGCGGACCACAGGGATCTGTGCTGGGTCCACTATTGTTTGTCATTTATATAAACGACATAGATGACTATATGGGGGGTAGGATCAGTAAGTTCGCGGATGACACAAAGATTGGCCGAGTGGTTAACAGTGAGGTGGAGTGTCTTGGGTTACAGGAAGATATAGACGGGATAGTCAAATGGGCAGAAAAGTGGCAGATGGAATTTAACGCTGAAAGGTGTGAGGTGATACACTTTGGAAGGAGTAATGTGACATGGAAGTATTCAATGAATGGCCTGACACTGGGAAGTTCCGAGGAACAAAGGGACCTTGGAGTGTTTGTCCACAGATCTATGAAGGCAGAAGGGCAGGTTAATAGGGTGGTGAAAAAGGCATATGGGACACTTGCCTTTATCAATCGAGGCATAGATTACAAAAGCAGGGAGGTCATGTTGGAGTTGTACAGAACTTTGGTAAGGCCACAGCTGGAGTACTGTGTGCAATTCTGGTCGCCACATTATAGGAAGGATGTGATTGCATTGGAGGGGGTGCAGAGGCGATTCACCAGGATGTTGCCTGGGATGGAACATTTAAGCTATGAAGAGAGGTTGGATAGGCTTGGGTTGTTTTCGCTGGAGCAGAGAAGACTGAGGGGTGACCTGATCGAGGTGTACAAGATTATGAGGGGCATGGAAAGGGTGGATAGGGAGCAGCTGTTCCCTGAGTTGAAGGGTCAGTTGCAAGGGGACACGTTTAAGGTGAGGGGCAGGAGGTTTAAGAAGGATTTGAGGAAGAACTTTTTTACCCAGAGGGTGGTGACTCAGAGGTCTGGAATGCCCTGCCTGGGAGTGTGGTAGAGGCAGGTTGCCTCACATCCTTTAAAAAGTACCTGGATGAGCACTTGGCACGTCATAACATTCAAGGCTATGGGCCAAGTGCTGGCAAATGGGATTAGGTCGACAGGTCAGGTGTTTTAATGTATCGGTGCAGACTCGATGGGCTGAAGGGCCTCTTCTGCACTGTATTATTCTGTGATTCTGTGAGGAAAGCGAAGTTCAAGATGTTGTGGGGGGGTGGTTAGGGTAGTTTGAGAGGATGGTGAGACTACTAATTGTAAAGTGTACGTTATACTCACACAGCCATTCCAAACTGTTCCAACCATTTCTTCTTCAAGTCTTTAGTCTTACATAAGAATTCAAATCCATTTTGGCCGTGCAGATGTGTGAGGTAGAATCCATGTGACCACTGCATCAAACAGAAAGTAATTAGAATTTTATAAAGCAGAGGAGACCATTCAGCCCATCATGTCTGTTTCACAATTTCAGGAAGAATTCTGTTGCCCCAGTTGTAGCGCTCTCGCCTTTGAATCAGGAGGCAGGTGGTTCAAGCCCCACTCCAAAGACTCAAACACATAATCCAGGCCGGCATTGCCTGTGCAGAACTGAGGGAATGCTGCACTGTCGGAGGGTCAGTACTGAGGAATGCTGTACTGTCGGAGGTTCAGTACTGAGGGAGTGCTGCACTGTCAGAGGCTCAGTACTGAGGGAGTGCTGCACTATCGGAGGGTCAGTACTGAGGGAGTGCTGCACTGTCAGAGGGTCAGTACTGCAGGAGTGCTGCACTGTCAGAGGCTCAGTACTGCAGGAGTGCTGCACTGTCAGAGGCTCGGTACTGAGGGAGTGCTGCACTGTCAGAGGCTCAGTACTGAGGGAGTGCTGCACTGTCAGAGGGTCAGTACTGAGGGAGTGCTGCACTGTCAAAGGGTCAGTACTGAGGGAGTGCTGCACTGTCAGAGGGTCAGTACTGAGGGAGTGCTGCACTGTCGGAGGGTCAGTACTGAAGGAGTGCCGCACTGTCGGAGGCTCAGTACTGAGGGAGTGCTGCTCTGTCACAGGGTCAGTACTGAGGGAGCGCTGCACTGTCGGAGGGTCAGTGCTGAGGGAGTGCTGCTCTGTCAGAGGGTCAGTACTGAGGGAGCGCTGCACTGTCGGAGGGTCAGTACTGAGGGAGTGCTGCTCTGTCGGTGGGTCAGTACTGAGGGAGTGCTGCACTGTCAGAGGGTCAGTACTGAGGGAGTGTTGCACTGTCAGAAGGTCAGTACTGAGGGAGTGCTGCACTGTCGGAGGGTCAGTACTGAGGGAGTGCTGCTCTGTCAGAGGGTCTGTACTGAGGGAGTGCTGCTCTGTCAGAGGGTCAGTACTGAGGGAGCGCTGCACTGTCGGAGGGTCAGTACTGAGGGAGTGCTGCTCTGTCGGTGGGTCAGTACTGAGGGAGTGCTGCACTGTCAGAGGGTCAGTACTGAGGGAGTGTTGCACTGTCAGAAGGTCAGTACTGAGGGAGTGCTGCACTGTCGGAGGGTCAGTACTGAGGGAGTGCTGCTCTGTCAGAGGGGCTGTACTGAGGTAGTGCTGCTCTGTCAGAGGGTCTGTACTGAGGGAGTGCTGCTCTGTCAGAGGGTCAGTACTGAGGGAGTGCTGCTCTGTCGGAGGGTCTGTACTGAGGGAGTGCTGCTCTGTCAGAGGGTCAGTACTGAGGGAGTGCTGCTCGGTCAGAGGGTCAGTACTGAGGGAGTGCTGCACTGTCAGAGGGTCAGTACTGAGGGAGTGCCGCTCTGTCGGAGGGTCAGTACTGAGGGGGTGCTGCTCTGTCAGAGGGTCAGTACTGATAGGGTGCTGCTCTGTTGGAGGGTCAGTACTGAGGGAGTGCTGCTCTGTCGGAGGGTCTGTACTGAGGGGGTGCTGCACTGTCAGAGGGTCAGTACTGAGAGGGTGCTGCTCTGTCGGAGGGTCAGTACTGAGGGGGTGCTGCTCTGTTGGAGGGTCTGTACTGAGGGGGTGCTGCTCTGTCGGAGGGTCTGTACTGAGGGGGTGCTGCACTGTCGGAGGGTCAGTCCTGAGAGGGTGCTGCTCTGTCAGAGGGTCAGTACTGAGGGGGTGCTGCTCTGTCGGAGGGTCAGTACTGAGGGGGTGCTGCTCTGTCAGAGGGTCAGTACTGAGGGGGTGCTGCTCTGTCAGAGGGTCAGTACTGAGGGGGTGCTGCTCTGTCAGAGGGTCAGTACTGAGGGGGTGCTGCTCTGTCAGAGGGTCAGTACTGAGGGGGTGCTGCACCCTTGAAGGTACCATCTTTTGCTTAGATGTTAAACTCAGGTGCAACCTACCTTCTCAGGTGGATGTAAAAGATTCTATAGCTAGTATTTGTAAAAGCAGCAGGGGAGTTCTCCCCAATATGCTGGCGAATTATTTCTGTATCCCTCTTTCACTCCCTGCTCTGATACTCTGTGTTTATTTCTGACAGTTTCAGTGTTCTTGTTCTCCCTTTCTAATATCTAAGTAAAACTTTCCCACAACCTCCATCGCAATAGATGAGCCTGTTTGGGACACAGTGATGTGGGAGATGAAGGAACAATGGTGCAATGATACTGGGTGACTTAAACTGTCCCAAAATAGATCAAGATAAAGATAATCACATCGTCGAAGATGGCAGAACAAGTTGATGAAATTGATAAAAGAGTGTGCAGGATCCTCTGCTTTATAAAGATAGCCATAAAGTACAAAAGCAAGGAGGCCATGCTGAGTCCTGACAATACTGCCTATGACTCTGCTAGAGGTGCATTCTCTGGATTACTCTTCTTTGGCCTCCTTATCTCGAGAGACAATGGATATGCGCCTGGAGGTGGTCAGTGGTGTGTGGAGCAGCGCCTGGAGTGGCTATAAAGGCCAATTCTAGAGTGACAGGCTCTTCCACAGGTGCTGCAGAGAAATTTGATTGTCAGGGCTGTTACACAGTTGGCTCTCCCCTTGCGCCTCTGTCTTTTTTCCTGTCAACTGCTAAGTCTCTTTGACTCGCCACATTTTAGCCCCGTCTTTATGGCTGCCCGCCAGCTCTGGCGAATGCTGGCAACTGACTCCCACGACTTGTGATCAATGTCACAGGATTTCATGTCGCGTTTGCAGACGTCTTTAAAGTGGAGACATGGACGGCCGGTGGGTCTGGTACCAGTGGCGAGCTCGCTGTACAATGTGTCCTTGGGGATCCTGCCATCTTCCATGCGGCTCACATGGCCGAGCCATCTCAAGCGCCGCTGACTCAGTAGTGTGTACAAGCTGGGGATGTTGGCCGCCTCGAGGACTTCTGTGTTGGAGATGCGGTCCTGCCACCTGATTCCAAGGATTCTCCGGAAGCAGTGAAGATGGAATGAATTGAGACATCGCTTTTGGCTGACATACATTGTCCAGGCATACTAGCCCAGTAATATAATCACTGCAACTTCAACTTGCATTTATATAGCACCTTTAATGGAGCAAATGCCCCAAAGCACATCAGGAGCATAATTCTGACAAAATTTGACACTGAGTCAGATGAGGAGATATTAGGGAAGGTCATCCAAAGCTTGGTCAAAGAGATAGGTTTTAACAAGTTTTGCAGGGTGACCAAGGCTGGGAACTGAATATTCAGGGGTTCTTGACATTTCAGAAGGATAGGCAGAAAGGAAAAGGCAGTGGGGTAGCTCTGTTAATAAAGGATGAGATCAGGACAGTAGTGAGAGAGGATCTTAGACCAAAGGATCAAGATGTCGAATCAATTTGGTTGGAGATAAGAAATAACAAGGGAAAGAAGTCACTGGTGGCAGTAGTTTATAGGCCCCTGAACAGTAACTACACTGCAGGACAGAATAAAAATCAAGAAATAATGGGGGCTTGTAAGAAAGGAACTGCAATAATTGTGGGTGATTTTATTCTTCATAAAGTTTAAACATCAAATTGGCAAAGATTGCCTTGAAGATGCATTCATCGAGTGCATGCAGGGACAGTTCCTTATTTTAGATCTGGTAATGTATAAGGAGACAGGATTAATTAATGATCTCACAGCAAAGGATTCTCTAGGCAAGAGTGATCATAACATGATAGAATTTCACATTCGGTCTGAAGGTGAGAAACCTGGGTCTGAAAGATACGACCTGTACCTTGCCTGTTGCGGACAGCAGAAGGGACATGTTGTTTGATGCGATCCACCAGTCCATGGGACATACGGCCTTTATACCTAGCATCACACTGGCATTGAAATTCATCTATCACATTACTCATTTGTGTGATAGGCAGAATGTCCTTTTGTTTTCAAGCCAGACCAAACCAACCCGTGATTGCAAAACTCAAAGCACAGTGCGCTAAGAATTACGCTGACAACCCATTTACGATTGTCAGTCGGGCTCGCAGTGTGGCACATTTACGTGTGCTGATAGTTACATATATTACTATACAGGGCCCTGTTCTTTGCAGACAGAAAGAGTATGTACAGTGTACATATATACACTGTGTACAGATTTTGCCTCCTTACTTAAGGAGGGATATACTTGCATTGGAAGCAGTTCAGAGAAGGTTCACTCGGCTGATTCCTGGGACGAAAGGGTTATTTTCTGAGGAAAAGTTGAGCAGGTTGGAGTTTAGAAGAAGGAGAGGTGATTTTTTTAAAATTCATTCATGGGATGTGGGTGTTGCTGGCCAGGCCAACATTTATTGCCCACCCCTAATTGCCCTTGAGAAGGTGGTGGTGAGCTGCCTTCTTGAACCACTGCAGTCCATGTGGGGTAGGTACACCCACAGTGCTGTTAGGAAGGGAGTTCCAGGATTTTGACCCAGCGACAGTGAAGGAACGGCGATATAGTTCCAAGTCAGGATGGTGTGTGACTTGGAGGGGAACTTGCAGGTGGTGATGTTCCCATGTATTTGCTGCCCTTGTCCTTCTAGGTGGTAGAGGTCGTGGGTTTGGAAGGTGCTGTCTAAGGAGCCTTGGTGCGTTGTTGCTGTGCATCTTGTAGATGGTACACACTGCTGCCACTGTGTGTCGGTGGTGAGGGAGTGAATGTTTGTGGATGGGGTGCCGATCAAGTGGGCTGCTTTGTCCTGGATGGTGTCGAGCTTCTTGAGTGTTGTTGGAGCTGCACCCATCCAGGCAAGTGGAGAGTATTCCATCACACTCCTGACTTGTGCCTTGTAGATGGTGGATAGGTTTTGGGGAGTCAGGAGGTGAGTTACTCGCTGCAGGATTCCTAGCCTCTGACCTGCACTTGTAACCACGGTATTTATATGGCTACTCCAGTTCAGTTTCTGGTCAATGGTAGCCCCTAGGATGTTGATAGTGGGGGATTCAGTGATGGTAATCTTATCGAAACAGATAAGATTCTGAGGGGCTAGACAGGGTACATGCAGAGATGATGCTTCCCCTCGTGGGGGAATCTAGAACTAGGGGGGCACAGTTTCAAAATAAGGGATCTCCCTTTTAGAAACATCGAAAAATAGAAGGAGTCGGCCATTCGGCCCTTCGAGCCTGCTCTGCCATTCAATGCCATCATGGCTGATCGCCCAAACTCAGTACCCTGTTCCCGTTTTCTCCCCCGTATCCCTTGATCCATTTCGCCCTAAGAACTATATCTAACTCTTTCTTGAATATATTTAATGATTTGGCCTCAACTGCTTTCTGTAGTAGAGAATTCCACAGGTTCACCACTCTCTGGGTGAAGAAATCCCTCCTCATCTCAGTCCTAAATGGCTTACCCCTTATCCTTAGACTGTGACCCCTGGTCCTGGATTCCCCCGCCATCGGGAACATCCTTCCTGCATCTAGTCTGTCCAGTCCTGTTAGAATTTTGTAGGTTTCTATGAGATTCCCCCCTCATTCTTCTAAACTCTAGCGAATATAATCCTAATCGACCCGAACTCTCTTCATACGTCAGCCCCGCCATCCCAGGAATCAGTCTGGTGAACCTTCACTGTACTCCCTGTATAGCAAAAACATCCTTCCTCAGATAAGGAAACCAAAACGGCACACAATATTCCAGGTGTGGCCTCACCAAGGCCCTGTATAATTGCAGTAAGACATCCCTGCTCCTGTACTCGAATCCTCTCGCTACGAAGGCCAATATACCATTTGCCTTCTTAACTGCCTGCTGCACCTGCATGCTTGCTTACTTTCAGCGACTGGTGCACGAGAAAACACAGGTCTCGCTGCACCTCCCCCTTTCCTAATCTATCGCCGTTTAAGATGGAGATGAGGAGGAATTTCTTCTCTCAGAGGGTCATTAATCTTGGAATTCTCCATCCAGAGAGCAGTGGAGGCTGGGTCATTGAATATATTCAAGGCTGAGATTGAGAGATTCTTGAACAATAGGGCAATAAAAGGTGATGGGGAGCTGGCAGGTAGGTGGAGTTGAGACTAAGATCTGATCAGCCATGATCTTATTGACTATGGAGCAGACTCGAGGGGCTGCATGGCCTATTCCTACTCCTATTTCCTATGTTTTTATGGAGGGAGGAATGTGGGAGGCTGGCCAGGAGAGCATTGGAATAGTCAGGTCTGGAGGTAGCAAGGTGAGGTTTTCAGTAGTAGAATAGTTGAGGTCAGAGTGGAGTTGGACGATGCTAAGGACATGAAATAGGCGGTCAGAGTGACAGCGTGTACATGGGGTCAGAAGCAGATCTCAGGGTCAAATAGAGTGTCAAAGCTGCATAAAAACTGTTTCATCCTTAGACAGTTACCAAGGAAAGGGATGGAGTCAAGAGCTGGGGAATGGAGTTTTTTCAGGGCCAGAAAGCCAATCACTAACCTTCTTGTTTTCCTTGTCTGTTGTTGGGTTGTTGGTTATCTTGTAAATGCTCAAGTCAATGATTTCCTTCATTTCGTAGTTATCTCCCCGTCTCTTACACACAATGACAGCCTTGTCGAAGAGGAAGATGTGCCTGTTGAAAGAGAGAACACATGTGTTCCAGCTGGCTTACAATGTTCTCCTACAGCGGAGGTCACGTGATTGCTGCTTTTAGGGTTATAACTAGACTTGATAAAGCAGAGCGTGAGAGTCTGCTTCACCTTGTCCAAAGCCTTGGTCAGACCTAGCCAGAGTAACTGTGTTCACTTCTGTGTACCACATCTCAGGAAGGATATATTGGTGTTGGAGGGAGTGCAGCACAGATTCACCAGAATGATACTGGGATGAAAAGGGTTAAATTATGAGGACAGGTTGCACAGACCAGGCTTGTATTCCCATGAGTTCAGAAGATCAAGGAGTGATTTAATTGAGGTGTTTAAGATGATGAAAAGAGGGTCGATAGAAAGAAATCATTTACAGAACAAGAGGGAAGAAGCTTCAAATTGGAGCCAGGTTGTTCAGGGGTGATGGCAGGAAGCACGTCTTCACACAAAGAGGAGTGGAAATCTGGAACTCTCTCCTGCAAAAAAAAGCTGTGGATTCTGGGGTTAACTGGAAATTTCAAGACTGAGATTGATAGATTTTTTTGGGGGTAAGGAAATCGAGGGAGATGGAGCAAAGTCGAGGAAATGGAGTTGAAACACAGATCAGTCATGATTGAATAGCATGTTGGGACTGACACATTGGCACAGACATGCAGGCTCACATACACTCACATATTCAGACATATTTGAATACACACATGTGTGCAGACAGACTTACATGATCAAGCATGCTCATATGTACATGCAAACACAAACATGCACACACAAGCATACAGGCATACAGTCAATCCCAAAACCACAACAGGTGGTGTGTTGTTGTAAAGTTGGGTTCTGGTCAGTATTCTACACGTTCCTCCCCTCTTGCTGTCAGTGCTTTTATACTTTATTGCAATATGGAGACCAGTTCCCTAAGCTCCAATAGTTGGGAATCTGAAACTCAGAGTTGTTGAGGGCCAGTCCTACTCACCGATCCTGCCTTGTGCGTCTATCCAGCGTCATTAGCCGCATCTCCCCATCAACTTTGGGCCGTCCATAGTTTTTGAGAGGTTGGTTCTGAACACAGACACCGTCACTCAGTAAAAACACAAGGCACCAAAAATATTACAACATGTTACGGCAAATGTTCATTAAACACAGACAATCAACCAAACTTACCAAGTTATCAATACAGTGCTGGAACTGATTAATCTCTCGTAGGCACTCATTGTCACGTTTCACTTCATTCACATATTGAGCCAAGTCCTACAAAGAGAAAACTGAATCAGTGAAACAAATTAAGCAGTACAACAAGCAGAGAAATATCCAAAACAGTGAATGTCTGTTACCTCCACGTAACGTGTGTCAGGGAGAGTGCTACCTTTTTTTTATTCTTTCACGGTATGTGGGCGTCGCTGGCCAGGCCAGCATTTATTGCCCATCCCTAATTGCCCTTGAGAAGGTGGTGGTGAGCTGCCTTCTTGAACCGCTGCAGTCCATTTGGGGTAGGTACACCCACAGTGCTGTTAGGAAGGGAGTTCCAGGATTTTGACCCAGCGACAGTGAAGGAACGGCGATTTAGTTCCAAGTCAGGATGGTGTGTGACTTGGAGGGGAACTTGCAGGTGGTGGTGTTCCCATGTATTTACTGCCCTTGTCCTTCTAGTTGGTAGAGGTCACAGGTTTGGAAGGTGCTGTCTAAGGAGCCTTGGTGCATTGCTGCAGTGCATCGTGTAGATGGTACACACTGCTGCCACTGTGCATTGGTGGTGAAAGGAGTGAATGTTTGTGGATGGGGTGCCAATCAAGTGGGCTGCTTTGTCCTGGATGGTGTTGAGCTTCTTGAGTGTTGTTGGAGCTGCACCCATCCAGGCAAGTGGAGAGTATTCCATCACACTCCTGACTTGTGCCTTGGAGATGGTGGACAGGCTTTGGGGAGTCAGGAGGTGAGTTACTCACCGCAGGATTCCTAGTCTCTGACCTGCTCAGCAGCTGCAGTATTTATATGGCTACTCCAGTTCAGTTTCTGGTCAATGGTAACCCCCAGGATGATGATACTGAGGGATTCAGTGATGGTAATGCCATTGAATGTCAAGGGGAGATGGTTGGATTCTCTCTTGTTGGAGATGGTCATTACCTGGCACTTGTGTGGCGTGAATGTTACTTGCCAATTATCAGCCCAAGCCTGAATGTTGTCCAGGTCTTGCTGCATATGGACATAGACTGCTTCAGTATCTCAGGAATCGTGAATGGTGCTGAACATTGTGCAATCATCAGCGACCATCCCCACTTCTGACCTTATGATTGAAGGAAGGTCATTGATGAAGCAGCTGAAGATGGTTGGGCCTAGGACACTACCCTGAGGAACTCCTGCAGTGATGTCCTGGAGCTGAGAACATTGACCTCCAACAACCACATCCATCTTCCTTTGTGGTCATTATGATACCAACCAGTGGACTGCTTTCTCCGATTCCCATTGAGTTTTGTGCCATACTTGGTCAAATGCTGTCTTGATGTCAAGGGCAGTCACTCTCACCTCACCTCTTGAGCTCAGCTCTTTTGTCCATGTTTGGACCAAGGCTGCAATGAGCTCAGGAGCTGAGTGGCCCTGCTGAAACCTAAACTGAGCATCACTGAGCTGGTTATTGCTTTGTAAGTATCATTTGACAGCACTTTACTGATGATTGAGAGTAGACTGATGGGGCGGTAATTGGCCGGGTTGGACTTGTCCTGCTTTTTGTGTACAGGACATACCTGGGCAATTTTCCACATTGCAGGGTAGATGCCAGTGTTGTAGCTGTACTGGAACAGCTTGGCTAGGGGCGCAGCAAGTTCTGGAGCACAGGTCTTCAGTACTATTGCCGGAATGTTGTCAGGATCCATAGCCTTTGCAATATCCAGTGCCTTCAGCCATTTCTTGATGTCACATGGACTGAATCGAATTGGCTGAAGTCTGGCATCTGAGATGCTGGGGACTTCAGGAGGAGGCTGAGATGGATCATCAACTCGGCACTTCTGGCTGAAGATTGTTGCAAATGTTTCAGCCTTATCTTTCACACTGATGTGCTGGGCTCCCCCATCATTGAGGATGGGGATATTTGTGGAGCCACCTCCTCCAATTAATTGTTTTATTGTCCACCACCATTCACAACTGGATGTGGCAGGACTGCAGAGCTTAGATCTGATCTGTTGGTTGTGGGATCACTTAGCTCTGTCTATCGCATGCGGCTTATGCAGTTCGGCACGCAGATAGTCCTGGGTTGTAGTTTCACCAGGTTGACACCTCATTTTGAGGTATGGCTGGTGCTGCTCCTGGCATGCTCTTTTGCACTCATTGAACCAGGGTTAGTCTCCTGGCTTGATGGTAATGGTAGAGTCGGGGATTTGCCGGGCCATGAGGTTACAGATTGTGGTTGAGTACAATTCTGCTGCTGCTGATGGACCACAGCACCTCATGGATACCCAATTTTGCATTGCTAGATCTGTTTGAAATCTATCCCGTTTAGCACGGTGGTAGTGCCACACAACATGATGGACGGTGACCTCAATGTGAAGATGGGACTTTGTCTCCACAAGGACTGTGCTGTGGTCACTCTTACCAATACCGTCAAGGACAGAGGCATCTGCAGCAGGCAGATTGTTGAGGACGAGGTCAAGTCGGGCTTTCCCTCGTTTGTCCCCTCATCACCTGCCGCATACCCAGTCTAGTAGCTATGTCCTTTAGGACTCAGCTAGCTCGGTCAGTAGTGGTGCTACTGAGCTTCTTTTGGTGATGAACATTGAAATCCCCCACCCAGAGTACATTCTGCGTGTTTGCCACCCTCAGTGCTTCTGCAAATTGGTGTTCAACATGGAGGAGTACTGACTTATCAGCCAAGGGGAGGCGGTAGGTGGTAATTAGCAGGAGGTTTCCTTGCCCATGTTTGACCTGATTCCATGAGACTTCACGGAGTCCAGAGTCAATATTGAGAAATCCCAGAGCAACTTCCTCCCGACTGTATACCACTATGCCACCACCTCTGCTGGGTCTGTCCTGCCGGTGGGACAGGACACACCCAGGGATGGTGATGGCAGTGTCTGGACATTGTAAGGTATGATTCCTTGAGTATGACTATTGTCATGGTCCTTTTTTTTCTCTCCTTGCGCCTTGAAGGCTATAAAAGATCAGTACTTCTTTAAGGCAGAAAGCTCCAGAGTCAGTGAGTGAAAGTGCTTTCTGGTCACCAGGCAACAACCAGAGAGGGAGAACGGGGCTTTGATGTATCCATTTTGACTTTGAAACTGGCTAGCAGAGACACAGAGCTGACGGACTGATCCAGCACGTGAAGGAAATAGGAGAGCTCTCTCTAAGTCAGTTTAAACCCTGGGTAGTTTCTCTCTCCAAATTCTAAAAAAACTTCAAGCCAGATTAATTCTTTCAAGAAATACAAAAAAAAGATTTTTATTCTTTCATAACAAGTTATTGATCTGTTGTGTCCATTGCTGGGAAAAAAGAGTCCAATACTACAACTGCCGAACTGAACTGCTGAAACCCTATCTCTGGAAGGACCCTTTTCTCATCAGACCTTGGAAGACTGCAAGTGAACTTTGACAGTGTTGCAATAGAAGACCGTTTGTCAGAGCATAATCTGCAAAGACTTTATTTTTTTTTCCGGGCAGCTAATTAAAAACCAAATTACTGTTAGTTTGAGTATATGTATGCGAATGTGGGAGTTAGTTTTTTTCAAATAAGAAGTTATAAGGTCTTTAGATATTGGTTTATCTTAGTAGTGTTTAAGATTTTAGTTTTTTTAAATAAATAGTTAATTTGTTTCTGTCTAAAGATACCTGGTTTTATTTCGCTTCATTCGGGAGTTACCAGATTGTTTCAATTCAGCTGCAGATTTCTTCAATTTCGAATGCTTGAAGATATATGATAGAACCTGTGGAGCTGTGGGACTGAATTGACAGTGCATTGCACCCACCGTGATCCGAATCATATATTTTGATTGGGGGCTTTGTCCTGAGCGGTCGCAACACGTCGTAGGACTGTTGCTTGGCTGGTCTCTGGGACAGGTCTCCCAATTTTGGCACAAGCCCCCAGATGTTCGCAAGGAGGCCTTTGCAGGGTGGACACAGCTGGGATTGCCGTTGTAATTTCTGATGCCTAGGTCAATGCCAGGTGGTCCGTCCAGTTTCATTTCTTTTAGACTTTTCTCTAGCGGGTTGATACAACTGAGCTAGGCCATTTCAGAGGGCATTTAAAAATCAAAAACATTGCTGTGGGTCAGGAGTCACATGTAGGCCAGACCAGGTAAGGACGGCAGATTTCCTTCCCTGAAGGATATTAGTGAACCAGATGGGCTTTTATGGCAATTAACAATGGTTTCATGGTCACCATTACTGAGACTAGCTTTCTTTAAAATTCCAGATTTATTAATTGAATATAAATTCCACAAGCTGCCATGGTGGGATTTGAACCTGTGTCCCCGGGGCATTAGTCTGGGCTCTGGATACACCCACCTATCTGGGTGTGTGTTACCTGCCTGTAATGTATGTCCGGGACTATGCACTTGTCTGTAATGTATGTCAGAGAGTAGGCCACTCGGCCCCTCGAGCCTGCTCTGCCATTCAATAAGACCATGGCTGATCTGATTGTAACCTCAACCCCACATTTCCACCTACCCCCTGATAACCTTTCACCCCCTTGCTTTTCAAGAATCTATCTACCTCTGCCTTAAAAATATTCAAAGACTCTGCTTCCACTGCCTTTTGAGGAAGAGAATTCCAAAGACGCACGACCCCGTGAGAGAAAAAATTTCTCCTCATCTCTGTCTTAAATGGGTGACCCCTTATTTTAAACAGTGACCCCTAGTTCTAGATTCACCCACAAGGGGAAACATCCTTTCCACATCCACCCTGTCAAGACCCCTCAGGATCTGATATGTTTCAATCAAGTTACCTCTGTAACGTGTGTCTGCCCCCAGTGCCCTGTAAATACTTCCCAGGTCTCTTTTAAAAGCTATTATTGAATCTGCTTCCACTGTCCTTTCAGGAAGAGCATTCCAGATCACAAAATTCTCCTCATCTCCCCCTCTGGTTCTTTTACCAATTACCTTCAATCTGTGTCCTCTGGTTACTGACCCTCCTGTCACTGGAAACAGTTTCTCCTTATTTAGTCAATCACAGTCCTTCATAATTTTGAACACCTCTATTAAAATCTCCTTTTCACCTTCTCTGCTCTAAGGAGAACAACCCCAGCTTCTCCAGTCTCTTCACGTCACTGAAGTCCCTCATCCCTGGAACCATTCCAGTAAATCTCCTCCGCACTCTCTCCAAGGACTTGACATCCTTCCTAAAGTGTGGTGCCCAGATGGGACACAAAACTCCAGTTGAGGATTAACTATTGAGATGTAAAGTTTCAGTATAACCTCCTTGCTTGGAAACTCAGTCAGAACCCAATGTGCCTTTGCTGGTTGTCTGTGCCCACCTTCATTGCATCCAGTGCCAAGCGTAAATTTGCCTTCTCCTGCCAGCCAGTGGTTTGTTTCATGAGCTCCTGTGAAACCACAGAATAGAATGGTTAGACATTCATTTCAACGATCACCTCTGATAACATCTCACAGGCTGGACAAGCCATGATATTCTCTCCCCAGGGAATAGTGAAGCTATGAAACAGGTTGCCAGCTCGTTCAGTGGATGTCGATTCAGTGAAATGCTTTGAGCGAGAGCTGGACCTGTTTCTGTGAGGGGTAGAGATCACCTTGTACAAGAGGGACGTTCCTGGCAAAGCCAATCAGATCCAAAGTGATCTCCTGGAAGAGTGGGCGGTGCAGGTGGCGGCAGGAGGGAGGTCAGAGCGGAATTTTACCACAATTTCTCCAGCCCTCATCCCCGCTGATGGGTGTGACTTTTTTTTGGTTTTTCGCTGTGAGTGCCTGAAACACAATGGGCCGTGTGTGGGACAGGCAGCAGAGACCAGCCTCGTCATTCCCAATAACATTCCATGAACTTAAACCGACGCAAGAAAAACTGGCATTTCTATAGCAGCTTTCGTGACCTCAGCCCATCCCAAAGTGCTTGACAGCCAATGAAGGACTTTTTTTGAAGTGAAGTCACTGTTCCAATGTGGGAAACATGGCAGGCAATTTGCATACTGCAAGATCCAACAAACATCAACATGACAAGACCAAATAATCTGCTTCAGTGAAGTTGGTTGAGGGAGAAATATTGAGAAGGACACCTGGGACAACTCCCCTAGTCTTCTTCAAAATGGCAGGCACAGCATCTTTTACATCCACCCGAGGGGGCGGACGGGCCTTGGATTATCATCTCAGCCAAAAGACGGCACCTTCGACAGTGCAGCACTCCCTCAGTATTTAACCTCAGGCAGTGCAGCACTCCCTCAGTGCTGACCCTCTGACAGTGCAGCACTCCCTCAGTACTGACCCTCAGGCAGTGCAGCACTCCCTCAGTGCTGACCCTCTGACAGTGCAGCACTCCCTCAGTCCTGATCCTCCGACAGTGCAGCACTCCCTCAGTACTGACCCTCTGACAGTGCAGCACTCCCTCAGTACTGACCCTCGGACAGTGCAGCACTCCCTCAGTACTGACCCTCCGACAGTGCAGCTCTCCCTCAGTACTGACCCTCCGACAGTGCAGCACTCCCTCAGTACTGACCCTCCGACAGTGCAGCACTCCCTCAGTACTGACCCTCTGACAGTGCAGCACTCCGTCAGTCCTGATCCTCCGACAGTGCAGCACTCCCTCAGTACTGACCCTCTGACAGTGCAGCACTCCCTCAGTACTGACCCTCTGACAGTGCAGCACTCCCTCAGTCCTGATCCTCCGACAGTGCAGCACTCCCTCAGTACTGACCCTCCGACAGTGCGGCACTCCCTCAGTACTGACCCTCCAACAGTGTAGCACTCCCTCAGGACTGACCCTCCGACTGTAGCATTCCCACAGTACTGACCTCACGACAGTGCAGCACACCCTCACTATTTAACCTCAGACAGTGCAGCACTCCCTCAGTACTGACCCTTCGACAGTGCAGCACTCCCTCAGTACTGATCCTCCGACAGTGCAGCACTCCCTCAGTATTGACCCTCCGACAGTGCAGCGCTTCCTCAGTACTGACCCTCCGACAGTGCAGCACTCCCTCAATACTGACCCTCCGACAGTGCAGCACTCCCTCAGTACTGACCCTCCAACAGTGTAGCACTCCCTCAGGACTGACGCTCCGACTGTAGCATTCCCACAGTACTGACCTCACGACAGTGCAGCGCTCCCTCAGTACTGACCCTCCGACAATGCAGCGCTCCCTCAGTACTGACCCTCCGACAGTGCAGCACTCCCTCAGAACTGACCCTCCGACAGTGCGGCACTCCCTCAGTACTGACCCTCCGACAATGCAGCACTCCCTCAGTCCTGACCCTCCGACAGTGCAGCACTCCCTCAATACTGACCCTCCGACAATGCGGCACTCCCTCAGTACTGACCCTCCGACAGTGTGGCACTCCCTCGGTACTGACCCTCCGACAGTGCGGCACTCCCTCAGTACTGACCCTCCAACAGTGCGGCACGCCCTCGGTACTGACCCTCCGACAGTGCGGCACTCCCTCAGTACTGACCCTCCGACAGTGCGGCACTCCCTCGGTACTGACCCTCCGACAGTGCGGCACTCCCTCGGTACTGACCCTCCAACAGCGCGGCACGCCCTCGGTACTGACCCTCCGACAGTGTAGCACTCCCTCAGTACTGACCTCACGACAGTGCAGCGCTCCCTCAGTACTGACCTCACGACAGTGCAGCACTCCCTCAGTCCTGACCCTCCGACAGTGTAGCATTCCTTCAGTACTGACCCTCCGACAGTGTAGCACTCCTTCAGTACTGACCCTCCGACAGTGTAGCACTCCCTCAAGACTGACCCTCCGACAGTGCAGCACTCCGTCAGTACTGAATCTCCGACTGTAGCATTCCTTCAGTACTGACCCTCCGACAGTGTAGCATTCCTTCAGTACTAAATCTCCGACTGTAGCATTCCTTCAGTACTGACCCTCCGACAGTGTAGCATTCCCTCACTACTGAATCTCCGACTGTAGCATTCCTTCAGTACTGACCCTCCGACAGTGTAGCACTCCCTCAAGACTGACCCTCCGACAGTGTAGCACTCCCTCAAGACTGACCCTCCGACAGTGTAGCACTCCCTCAGTACTGAATCTCCGACTGTAGCATTCCTTCAGTACTGACCCTCCGACAGTGTAGCATTCCTTCAGTACTGACCCTCCGACAGTGTAGCACTCCCTCAAGACTGACCCTCCGACAGTGTCGCACTCCCTCAAGACTGACCCTCCGACAGTGCAGCACTCCCTCAGTACTGAATCTCCAACTGTAGCATTCCTTCAGTACTGACCCTCCGACAGTGTAGCACTCCCTCAAGACTGACCCTCCGACAGTGTCGCACTCCCTCAAGACTGACCCTCCGACAGTGCAGCACTCCCTCAGTACTGAATCTCCAACTGTAGCATTCCTTCAGTACTGACCCTCCGACAGTGTAGCACTCCCTCAAGACTGACCCTCCGACAGTGTCGCACTCCCTCAAGACTGACCCTCCGACAGTGCAGCACTCCCTCAGTACTGAATCTCCAACTGTAGCATTCCTTCAGGACTGACCCTCCGACAGTGTAGCACTCCCTCAAGACTGACCCTCCGACAGTGTCGCACTCCCTCAAGACTGACCCTCCGACAGTGTCGCACTCCCTCAAGACTGACCCTCCGACAGTGCAGCACTCCCTCAGTACTGAATCTCCAACTGTAGCATTCCTTCAGTACTGACCCTCCGACAGTGTAGCACTCCCTCAAGACTGACCCTCCGACAGTGTCGCACTCCCTCAAGACTGACCCTCCGACAGTGCAGCACTCCCTCAGTACTGAATCTCCAACTGTAGCATTCCTTCAGTACTGACCCTCCGACAGTGTAGCACTCCCTCAAGACTGACCCTCCGACAGTGTCGCACTCCCTCAAGACTGACCCTCCGACAGTGCAGCACTCCCTCAGTACTGAATCTCCAACTGTAGCATTCCTTCAGGACTGACCCTCCGACAGTGTAGCACTCCCTCAGTACTGACCTCACGACAGTGCAGCGCTCCCTCAGTACTGACCTCACGACAGTGTAGCATTCCCTCAGTACTGCACTGGTAGCATCAGCCTGGATTTTGCACTGAAGGCTCTGGAGAGGGATCTTAACCTATGACCTTCGGACTCAGAGATGAAAGTGCTACCCATTGAGCCACAGCTGATACTCTGCTGTCCATTTATAGTTTGTATTACAGTCTGTATTACAGTCTGTATTACAGTCTGTATTACAGTCTGTATTATAGTTTGTATTACGCACTGACTGCAGTTTGTGTGATGATCTACAATATTCCAGTTATACAGCAGAGTACAGTAATAATGTGGCCCCGTTTTACCAGCCATCGTGTATAGTGAGAAGAAAATGCCATTGTACAAAACTGTTCTCTCTAACTGGCAGGGACATAGTTTACAATTGGTTTA
Source organism: Heterodontus francisci (assembly GCF_036365525.1). Taxonomy (NCBI): domain Eukaryota; kingdom Metazoa; phylum Chordata; class Chondrichthyes; order Heterodontiformes; family Heterodontidae; genus Heterodontus; species Heterodontus francisci. The sequence goes on along the minus strand of NC_090378.1, from coordinate 2,076,876 downwards.
AAAATAGTTGTGTGTGAACACGTGGAAGTTAAGAGAAAGATTCACCTGAAGGAGGAGGTGATACTTCAGGACTCTCTGCATTGGCACAACAAGAAGATCCCTCAGTGTGAATTTTCCATTGTTGGCTCTCTTCGCACATTCCTAAACAACAACAACTTGCATTTATATTGTGCCGTTAACACAGTAAAAGGTCTCAAGGCTTTCACAACCGCGTGATCTGACAATATTTGACAGCAAGTCACATAAGGAGATATGAGGACAGGTGACAAGAGGTATATTTTAAAGAGCATCTTAAAGGAAGAGAGAGACACAGAGAGGCAGAGAGGTTTAAGGAGGGAATTCCAGAGTTTCGGGCCCAGGCAGCTGAAGGCACGGCTGCCAATGGTGGAGCAATTAAAATCAGGGATGCTCAAGAGGCCAGAATTCGAGGAACATTGAGATCCTGAAGGGTTTGCACGAGGGGGAAAGGTAGGGCAACTGAAGCCAGAGCTCCCTGGATAATGAAAGAGAGACAGACAGAAAGTAAGATGGTGCAGAAAAAGGGGACACATGACAGATGTCAGGTGGATATTACAAATGAGAACCAGGCTGAATATAGAAAGATCAGAGGGGAAGTGAGAAAAAGAAATGAGAGAAGCAAAGAGAGAGTATGAGAAGAGACTGCCAGCTAACATAAAAGGGAATCCAGAAGTCTTCTTTAAGCATATAAATAGTAAAGGAGAGGTAAGAGGAGGAGTGGGGCTGATTAAGGACCTAAGGGAGATTTGCACATGAAGACAGAGGGCATGGCTGAGGTACTAATTTTTTTTATTCATTCATGGGATGTGGGTGTCACTGGCTGGGCCATCCTTAATTGCCCTTGAGAAGGTGGTGGTGAGCTGCCTTCTTGAACCATTGCCGTCCATGTGGGATAGGGACACCCACAGTGCTGTTACGAATAACTAAATAACATATGAATATATGAATTCGGAGCAGGAGTAGGCCACTCTGCCCCTCAAGCCTGCACTGCCATTCAACAAGATCATGGGTGATCTGATTGTAACCTCAACCCCTCATTCCCCCCTACCCCTGATAACTTTTCACCCCCTTGCTTTTCAAGAATCTATCTACCTCTGCCTTAAAAATATTCAAAGACTCTGCTTCCACTGCCTTTTGAGGAAGAGAATTCCAAAGACTCACCACCCTCTGAGAAAATATTTCTCCTCATCTCTGTCTTAAATGGACGACCCCTTATTTTTATACAATGACCCCCTAGATCTAGATTCTCCAACAAGGGGAAACATCCTTTCCACATCCACCCTGTCAAGACCCCTCAGGATCTGATATGTTTCAATCAAGTTGCCTCTTACTCTTCTAAATTCCAGTGGATACAAGCCTAGCCTGTCCAATCTTTCCTCATAAGACAGCCCGTCCATTCCAGATATTAGTCTAGTAAACCTTCTCTGAACTGCTTCCAACGCATTTACATCCTTCCTTAAATAAGGAGACCAATACTGTACACAGTACTCCAGATGTGGTCTCACCAATGCCCTGTATAGCTGAAGCATAACCTCCCTACTTTTGTATTCAATTCCACTCGCAATAAACAATAACATTCTATTAGCTTTCCTAATTACGTGCTGTGCCTACATACTAACCTTTTGTGATTCATGCACTAGGACACCCAGATCCCTCTGCATCTCAGAGCTCTGCAATCTCTCACCATTTAGATAATATGCTTCTTTTTTATTCTTCCTGCCAAAGTGGACAATTTCACACTTTCCCACATTATTCTCCATTTGCCAGATCTTTGCCCACTCACTTAATCTATCTATATCCCTTTGTAGCCCCTTATGTCCTCTTCACAACTTACTTCCCTACCTATCTTTGTGTCATCAGCAATGAATACTTTGCATCTGTCTTTACCAAGGAAGAAGATGCTGTTGAAGTCATAGTGAAAGAGGAGGTAGTTGAGATACTGGAAAGGCTAAAAATTGATAAAGAGCAGGTATTAGAGGTTGGCTGTACTTAAGGTTGATAAGTCACCAGGACCGGATCAGATTCATCTGTGGATACTGAGGGAAATAAGGGTGGATATTGCAGAGGCATTGTCCATAATCTTCCAATCCTCCTTCAATACAGGGGTGGTGCCAGAGGATTGGAGAATTGCAAATGTTATACCCTTGTTCAAAAAGGCTGTAAGGATAAACCCAGCAACTACAAGCCATTCAGTCTAACCTCAGTGGTGGGGAAACTTTTAGAAATGATAATCCAGGACAAAATTAATGGTCACTTGGACAACTGCAGATTAATTAAGGAAAGACAGCACAGATTTGTTAAGAGCAATAAAAACAAGAAATGCTGGAATCACTCAGCAGGTCTGGCAGCATCTGTGGAAAGAGAAGCAGAGTTAATGTTTCGGGTCAGTGACCCTTCTTCGGAACTGACAAATATTAGAAAAGTCACAGGTTATAAGCAAGTGAGGTGGGGGTGCGGCAAGAGGTAACAAAGGAGGTCTAGATTGGACCAGGCCACATAGCTGACCAAAAGGTCACGGAGCAAAGGCAAACAATATGTTAATGGTGTGTTGAAAGACAAAGCATTAGTACAGATTAGGTGTTCATACACTGAATATTGAACAGCAGCAAGTGCAAACCTGAAAAAAAACAACCTGAAAAAAACAGTGAGTAAGCAAACTGAACAAACTAAGATGAAATGAAATAAATGCAAAAAAAAGATTGTAAAAAATGTAAAAAAGAATGTAAAAAGAAAGAAAAAAAAAATCACTAAAAATGTAAGTAAAATGGGGGGCTGTCATGCTCTGAAATTATTGAACTCAATGCTCAGTCCGGCAGGCTGTAGTGTGCCTAATCGGTAGATGAGATGCTGTTCCTCGAGCTTGCGTTGATGTTCACTGGAACACTGCAGCAATCCCAGGATAGAGATGTGAGCATGAGAGCAGGGGGGAGTGTTGAAATGGCAAGCAACCGGAAGCTCAGGGTCCTGCTTGCGGACTGAGCGGAGGTGTTCCGCAAAGCGGTCACCCAGTCTGTGTTTTGTCTCCCCAATGCAGAGGAGACCACATTGTGAGCAGCGAATACAGTATAGTACATTGAAAGAAGTACAAGTAAATCTCTGCTTCACCTGAAAGGAGTGTTTGGGGCCTGGGATAGTGAGGAGAGAGGAGGTAAATGGGCCGGTATTACACCTCCTGCGATTGCAGGGGAAGGTGCCATGGGAAGGGGACGAGGTGGTGGGGGTAATGGAGGAGTGGACCAGGGTGTCGCGGAGGGAACGATCCCTTCGGAATGCAGACAGGGGAAGGGAGGGGAAGATGCGACTGGTAGTGGCAGCACACTGGAGGAGGCGGAAATGGCGGAGGATGATCCTTTGGATATGGAGGCTGATGGGGTGGAAAGTGAGGACAAGGGGAACCCTGTCACGGTTCTGGGAGGGAGGGGAAGGGGTGAGGGTAGAGGTGCGGGGAATGGGTCGGACACGGTTGAGGGCCCTGTCAACCACAGTGGGGGGGAATCCTCGGTTGAGGAAAAAGGAGGTCATATCAGAAGCACCGTCATGGAAGGTAGCATCATCAGAGCAGATGCGTCGGAGACGGAGAAACTGGGAGAATGGAATGGAGTCCTTACAGGAGGTAGGGTGTGAAGAGGTGTAGTCGAGGTAGCTGTGGGAGTCGGTGGGCTTATAATGGATATTGGTAGACAACCTATCCCCAGAGATGGAGACAGAGAAGTCGAGGAAGGGAAGGAAAGTGTCAGAGAGCAAATTGTGTTAAGAACAAATTGTGTTTAACTAACCTGATTGAGTTTTTTGATGAAGAAACAGAGAGGGTCGAAGGTTGACAAAAGAACCAACGGCAACATGAGGAAGAATTTTTTTCATGCAGTGAGTGATTAGGATCTGGAATGCACTGTCTGAGAGTGTGGTGGAGGCAGGTTCAGTGAGTGTTAGGATCTGGAATGCACTGTCTGAGAGTGTCGTGGAGGCAGGTTCAGTGAGTGTTTAGGATCTGGAATGCACTGTCTGAGACTGTGGTGGAGGCAGGTTCAGTGAGTGTTTAGGATCTGGAATGCACTGTCTGAGAGTGTGGTGGAGGCAGGTTCAGTGAGTGTTTAGGATGTGGAATGCACTGTCTGAGAGTGTGGTGGAGGCAGGTTCAGTGAGTGTTTAGGATCTGGAATGCACTGTCTGAGAGTGTGGTGGAGGCAGGTTCAATCAAGACTTTCAAAGGAAAATTAGATAATGAAAGGAAAAAAACTTGCAGGGCTGGGGAGAAAAGGCTGGGGGTGGGACTAACTTTGTTGTTGTTACAGAAAGATGGCATGAAGACGATGGGCCGAATGGCCTTGTCTTGTGCTGTTGTTATTTGAAATCATTTTGTGATTCTGTGATTGTAGGGCTGGAGGAGATTACAGAGATGGGGAGGGGCAAGGCAATGGAGGGATTTGAAAAGAAGGATGAGAATTTTAAAATTGCTGACTGAAAGAAAATAGGAATGTGGGAATATAGGAGCAGGAGTAGGCCATTCAGCCCATCGAGCCTGCTCTGCCATTCAATATGATCATGACTGATCATCCACTTCAATGCTTTTTTCCCCACACTATTCCCATATCTCCTTATGCCATTGGCATTTAGAAATCTGTCAATCTCTGCTTTAAACATACTCAATGACTGAGCTTCCACAGCCGTCTGGGGTAGAGAATTCCAAAGATTCACAACCCTCTGAGTAAAGAAAGTTCTCCTTGTCTCTATCCTAAGTGGCTTCCCCCTTATTCTGAAATTGTGTCCCCTGGTTCTAGACTCTCCAACCAGGGGAAACATTTTACCTGCATCTACCCTGTCTATCCCTTTAAGTATTTTGTAGGTTTCAATGAGATCACCTCTCATTCTTCAAAACTCTGGAGAATACAGGCCCAGTTTCCCCAAATGATAAACAGACAGTGACAGGAAGAGACAGAGCGTATAAATCTAAGAGTAAATCAACAGATAATGTTAGAGGTTACAAAAATAATAGAAGGACAAAACTAAAGGCTCTGTATCTGAATGCACGCAGCATTTGAAGCAAAACAGATGAACTCATAGTGCAAATAGAAATAAATAAGTACGATCTGATAGCCATTACAGAGACATGGCTGAAGGATGACATAGATTGGGACCTGAATATTGAAGGGTACATGGCATTGAGGAAGGACAGGAAGCTAGGAAAAGGTGGAGGGGTGGCTCTGTTAATTAATGATGGTATTAGCACAATAGAGAGGGATGACCTAAGTTCAGGAGACCAGGATGTAGAAGCAGTTTGGGTAGAGATGAGAAATCATAAAGGCAAGAAGTCACTAATGGAGTGGTGTACAGGCCACCTAGCATTAACCACACTGTAGGATGGGGTGTAAAGGAAGAAATAATGGCAGCTTGTCAGAAAGGTACAGCGATAATTATGGGGGATTTTAAACTACATACAGACTGGAAAAATCAAATGGGCAGAGGCAGCCGAGATGAGGAGTGTATCAAATGTTGTTGGGATAATTTCTTGCAACAATATGTTCTGGAGCCAGAGAGCAGGCAATACTAGACCTGGTATTGTGCAACGAGACAGGATTAATTAATGACCTCATAGATAAGGCGCCCCTAGGTAGCAGCGATCATAATATGATTGAATTTTACATTCAGTTTGAGGGAGAGAAGAGTGGGTCCAAGACTAGTATTTTAAACTTAAATAAAGGCAATTATGAGGGCATGAAAGCAGAACTAGCTGAAGCGAACTGGCAAATCAGGTTCAGGGATAGGTCAATAGAGATGCAGTGGCAGACATTCAAGGGGATATTTCAGAATACACAGAATAGATACATTTCAACGAGAGAAAAATTCCAAGGAAGGGATCTGCTCTCCATGGTTAACCAAAACAGTTAAAGATAGTATCAAACTTAAAGAAAAAGCCTATAATTGTGCAAAGATGGGAGGCAGGTCAGAAGATTGGGCAGAATATTAAAAAAAACAGCAAAGAATGATTAAAAGATTGATAAGGAAGGTAAAATTACAGTATGAGCAAAAGCTCGCTAGAAATATAATGACAGATAGTAAGAATTTCTATAGATATTTTAAAAAGTTAGCAAAGTGAGCATGGTCCAATAGAAAGTGAATCTGGGGAATTAATAATGGAGAATCCTAAGGCTTTTTATACATATATAAAGAGCAAGAGGGTACCCAGGGAAAGGGTTGGCCCACTCAAGGACAGAGAAGGGAATCTATGTGTGGAGCCAGAGGAAATGGGCGAGGTACTAAATGAGTACTTTGCATCAGTATTCACACAAGAGAAGGACTTGGTGGATGATGAGTCTAGGGAAGGGAGTGTAGATAGTCTGGGTCATGTCGTTATCAAAAAGGAGGTGGTGTTGGGTGTTTGGCAAAGCATTAAGGTAGATAAGTCCCAAGGGCCTGATGGAATCTACCCCAGAATACTGAGGAAGGCAAGGGAAGAATTTGCTGGGGCCTTGACAGAAATCTTTGTATCCTCATTGGCTACAGGAGAGATCCCAGAGGACTGGAGAATAGCCAATGTTGTTCCTTTAAGGAGGGTAGCAAGAATAATCCAGGAAATTATAGGCCGGTGAGCCTTACGTCAGGATTCTTCGGGACAGGATTTACTCCCATTTGGAAACAAACAAACTTATTAGCGAGAGACAGCATGGTTTTGTGAAGGGGAGGTCGTGTCTCACTAATTTGATTGAGTTTTTTGAGGAAGTGACGAAGATGATTGATGAAGGAAGGGCAGTGGATGTTATCTATATGGACTTCAGTAAAGCCTTTGACAAGGTCCCTCATGGCAGACTGGTGCAAAAGGTGAAGTCACACGGGATCAGAGGTGAGCTGGCAAGATGGATACAGAACTGGCTCGGTCATAGAAGACAGAGGGTAGCAGTGGAAGGGTGCTTTTCTGAATGGAGGGCTGAGACTAGTGGTGTTCCGCAGGGATCAGTGCTGGGACCTTTGCTGTTTGTAGTATATATAAATGATTTGGAGGAAAATGTAGCTGGTCAGATTAGTAAGTTTGCGGACAACACAAAGGTTAGTAGAGTTGCGGATAGTGATGAGGATTGTCAGAGCATACGGCTGGATATAGATCGGTTGGAGACTTGGGCGGAGAAATGGCAGATGGAGTTTAATCTGGACAAATGTGAGTTAATGTATTTTGGATGGTCTAATGCAGGTGGGAAGTATACAGTAAATGGCAGAACCCTTCGGAGTATTGACAGGCAGAGAGATCTGGGCGTACAGGTCCACAGGTCACTGAAAGTGGCAACGCATGTGGATAAGGTAGTCAAGAAGGCATACGGCATGCTTGCCTTCATCGGTCGGGGCACAGAGTATAAAAATTGGCAAGTCATGTTGCAGCTGTACAGAACTTTAGTTAGGCAGCATTTAGAATATTGCGTGCAATTCTGGTCGCCACACTACCAAAAGGACGTGGAGGCTTTGGAGAGGGTACAGAAGAGGTTTACCAGGATGTTGCCTGGTCTGGAGGGCATTAGCTATGAGGAGAGGTTGGATAAACTTGGATTGTTTTCACTGGAACGACGGAGGTGGAGGGGCGACATGATAGAGGTTTACAAAGTTATAAGCGGCATGGACAGAGTGGATAGTCAGAAGCTTTTTCCCAGGGTGGAAGAGTCAGTTACTAGGGGACATAGGTTTAAGGTGCGAGGGGCAAAGTTTAGAGGGGATGTGCGAGGCAGGTTCTTTACACAGAGGGTGCTGAGTGCCTGGAACTTGCTGCCAGGGGAGGTGGTGGAAGCAGGTACGAGAGCGACGTTTAAGAAGCATCTTGACAAATATATGAATAGGATGGGAATAGAGGGATATGGTCCCCGGAGGTGCAGAAGGTTTTAGTTTAGACAGGCATCAAGATCGGCGCAGGCTTGGAGGGCCGAATGGCCTGTTCCTGTGCTGTACTGTTCTTTGTTCTTTGTAATAAGGAGATGGCAGATGAATTGAACAGATATTTTGCATCGGTCTTCACTATTAATTATACAAGTAACATCCCAGTATTAGCTGTAAGTCAGGAAATGGAAAGGAGGGAGGAACTCAAGAAAATTACAATCACCAGGGAAGAGGTACTGAACAAACTGTTAGAGCTGCGGGCTGACAAGTCCCTGGGTCCTGATGGACTTCATCCTAGGGTGTTAAAAGAAGTGGCTAGTGAGATAGTTGATGCGTTAGTTTTAATTTTCCAAAATTCCCTAGATTCAGGGACGGTTTCATTAGATTGGAAAATATTGAATGTAACTCCTTTATTCAAAAAGGGAGGGAGACAGAAAGCAGGAAACTACAGGCCAGTTAGCTTAATATCTGTCTCACAAAAAATATTCGAAGCTATTATTAAAGACATTATAGCAGGGCATTTCGAAAAATTCAAAGTAATCAGGCAGAGTCAACATGGTTTTGTGAAAGGGAAATCATGTTTAACCAATTGATTGGAGTTCTTTGAGGGAGTTACATGTGCTGTGGATAAAGGGGAACCAGTGGATGTATTGTACTTAGATTACCAGAAGGCATTTGAAAAGGTGCCAATCAAAGGTTATTGCAGAAAATGAAAGCTCATGGTGTAAGTGGTAACATATTGGCATGGATAGAAGACTGGCTAGCTAACAGGAAACAGAGAGTATGCATAAATGATCAATGCAAGTTCGAGGAACAGCACCTCATTTACCGATTAGGCACACTACAGCCTACCAGACTGAACATTGAGTTCAATAATTTCAGAGCATGTGGGGCCCCCCTTTTACTTTTATCTTTAGTTATTTTTTCTTTATTCTTTTTTTTGTGTTTATTTTATTTTAGTTTGTTCAGTTTGTTTCTACTGTGTCTACCCACTTTTTTTTCATGTTTGTGCTTGTGACTGTTCAGTCCATTAACACCTATCTGTACTAATGCTTTATCTTTCAGCACACCATTAACATATTGTTTGCCTTTGCTCCATGACCTACTGGTCAGCTATTCTGTGACCTTGTCCTATCAATACCTTCTCTTTTGTTATCTCTTGCCTCACCCCCGCTTTACTAGCTTAAAATCTTTTCTATTTCTTATATCTGTCAGTTTTGATGAAGGGTCACTGACCTGAGACATTAACTCTGCTTCTCTCTCCACAGATGCTGCCAGACCTGCTGAGTTTTTCCAGCGCTTTCTGTTTTTATTTCAGATTTCCAGCTTCCGCAGTATTTTGTTTTTATATGTCGGTATAAATGGGTAATTTTCTGGTTGGCAAGATCTAACGGGTGGTGTGCCACAGGGCTCTGTGTTGGGGCCTCAACATTTTACAATTTATATAAATGCCTTAGATGAAAGGACCGAAGGTATGGTTGCTAAATTTGCTGATGGCACAAAGATAGGCAGGAAAATAATTTGTGAAGAGGACATAAGGGGCTACAAAGGGACATAGATATGTTATGTAAGTGGGCAAAGACATGGCAAATGGAGTATAATGTGGGAAAGTGTGAAATTGTCCACTTTGGCATGAAGAATAAAAAAGCATATTATCTAAATGGTGATAGATTGCAGAGCTCTGAGATGCAGAGGGATCTGGGTGTCCCAGTGCATGAATCACAAAAGGTTAGTATGCAGGTACAGCACATAATTAAGAAAGCTAATAGAATGTTATCGTTTATTGTGAGGGGAATTGAATACAAAAGTAGGGAGGTTATGCTTCAGCTATACAGGGTATTGGTGAGACCACATCTGGAGTACTGTGTACAGTACTGGTCTCCTTATTTAAGGAAAGATGTCAATGCTTTGGAGGCAGTACAGAGAAGGTTTACTAAACTAATACCTGGAATGGGCGGGCTGTCTTGTGAGGAAAGATTGGACAGACTAGGCTTGTATCCACTGGAATTTAGAAGAGTAAGAGGTGACTTGATCGAAACATATAAGATTCTGAGGAGTCTTGACAGGGTGGATGTGGAAAGGATGTTTCCCCTTGTGGGAGAAACTTGAACTAGGGGTCACTATTTAAAAATAAGGGGTCGTCCATTTAAGACAGAGATGAGGAGAAATATTTTCTCTCAGAGGGTCGTGAGTCTTTGGAATTCTCTTCCTCAAAAGGCAGTGGAAGCAGAGTCTTTGAATATTTTTAAGGCAGAGGTAGATAGATTCTTAATAAGGAAGGGGGTGAAAGGTTATCAGGGGTAGGTGGAAATGTGGAGTAATCAGTTCAGCCATGAACTTATTGAAAGGAGAAGCAGGCTCAAGGGGCCGAGTGGCCTACTCCTGCTCCTAATTCGTATGTTCGTAATCTCTCTTCATAGGACAGACCCGCCATCCTGGGAAAAAGTCTGGTGAACCTTCGTTGCACTCCCTCTGACCTCTAATCTGTGTGGAGTCGGAGGACATGGGGAGGTTTTGAATGATTATTTTTCATCTATGTTCACTATGGAGAAGGACGATATAGGTGCAGTAATCAGGGAGGGGGATTGTGATATACTTGAACAAATTAGCATTGAAAAGGAGGAAGTATTAGCTGTTTTAGTGGGCTTAAAAGTGGATAATTTCCCAGGCCCAGATGAGGCAAGGGAGGAGATAGCAGGGGCTCTGACACAAATTTTCAAATCCTCTCTGGCCACAGCAGAAGTACCAGAGGACTGGAGGACAGCAAATGTGAGACCATTATTCAAGAAGGGTAGCAGGGATAAACCAGGTAATTACAGGCCAGTGAGTCTAACATCAGTGGTTGGGAAAATAGCAGATTAATCTCCACTTGGAGAGGCAGGGATTAATCAGGGATAGTCAGCATGGCTTTGTCAGGGGGAGAACAAATTTGATTGAATTTTTCGAGGAGGTAACTAGATGTGTAGATGAGGGTAGATCACTGAAGACAGCAGCACAGGTAGATAAGGTGGTTAGGAAGGCATATGGGATACTTGCCTTTATTAGCCGAGGCATAGAATATAAGAGCAGGGAGGTTATGTTGGAGCTGTATAAAACACTAGTTAGGCCACATCTGGAGTACTGTGTACAGTTCTGGTCACCACACTATAGGAAGGATGTGATTGCACTGGAGAGGGTGCAGAGGAGATTCACCAGGATGTTGCCTGGGCTGGAACATTTCAGTTATGAAGAGAGACTAGATTGGCTGGGGTTGTTTTCCTTAGAGCAGAGAAGGCTGAGGGGCATCCTGATTGAGGTATACAAAATTATGAGGGGCATTGCTCGGATAGATAGGAAGAAACTTTTTCCCTTAGCGGAGAGGTCAATAACTAGGGGGCATAGATTTAAGGTAAGGGGCAGGAGGTTTAGAGGGGAGTTGAGGAGAAATTTTTTCACCCAGAGGGTGGTTGGAATCTGGAAGACACTGCCTGACAAGGTGGTAGAGGCAGGAACCCTCACGACATTCAAGAAGTATTTAGATGAACACTTGAAATGCCGTAACATACAAGGCTACGGGCCAAGTGCGGGGAAATGGGATTAGTTAGGACGGGTGCTTGATGGTTAGCACAGGCGCGTTGGGCCGAAGGGCCTGTTTCTGTGCTGTAAAACTCTATGACTCTATGGGAATAATATCCTTCCTAAGGTAAGGGGACCTAAACTGCCTCGTACTCCAGGTGCGGTCTAACCAAGATTCTATACAATTGAAGCAAGACTTCACTACTCCTGTACTCAAATCTTCTTGTGATAAAGGCTAACATATCATTAGCCTTCTTAATTGCTTGCTGCACTTGCATGTTAGCTTTCAGTGACTTATTAACGAGGACACCCAGATCCCTTTGTATATCTATACTTTCTAATCTCTTACCATTTAAGAAATACTCTGCACATCTATTCCTCCTATCAAAATGGATAATCTCACATTTTTCCACATTATATTCCATCTGCCACATTCTTACCCAATCACTAAGTCTGTCCAAATCCCCTTGAAGCCACTTTGCATCTTCCTTACAGCTTACATTCCCACCTAATTTTGTGCCATCTGCGAACTTGGAAATATTACATTTGGTCCTCCCATCCAAATCATTGATATATATTATGAACAGCTGGGGCCCAAGTACTGATGCTTGTGATACCCCACTAGTCACAGCCTGCCAACGCGAGAATGATCCATTAATTCCTACTCTGTTTCCTGCCTGTTAACCAATCCTTAATCCACACCAGTATATTACCTCCTATCCCATGTGATTTAATTTTGCTGACCAACCTCCTGTGGGGAACTTTATCAAAAGCCTTCTGAAAATTCAAGTATACCACGTCCACCAGCTCCCCTTTATCAATTCTGTTAGTAACATCATCAAAAAACTCCAACAGGTTCGTCAAACATGATTTCCCATTCATAAATCCATGTTGACTCTGCCCTATCAGATCATTATTATCCAAGTGTTCATTTATCACATCCTTTAGAATAGATTCTAACATTTTCCCTACTACTGATGGAAGGCTAACAGGTCTGTAATTCCGTGTTTACTCTCTCTCTCTCCTTTCGGAAATAGTGGGGTGCCATTTGCTACCTTCCAATCTGCAGGAACCTTTTTACTAATACTAATTTCCTTCAATTCCTCATTGTCCCTAATCCCTTGGATCTCTAATTCTGGGAGATTTCTTGTATCTTCCTCAGTGAAGACAGACACAGAGTAATCATTTAGCTTCTCTGCCATTTCTCTGTTCCCCATGACAAATTCTCCTGACTCTGCCAGTAATGGACCCACATTTGTCTTAGCCAAACGTTTCCTTTTTACATACCTGTAGAAGTTTTTACAGTCCGTTTTTATATTTTTTGCAAGTTTACATTCATATTCTATTCTCTCTTTCTTTATCAGTTTCTTGGTCCACCTTTACTGTATTCTAAAATCCCCCCTATCCTCAGGGTTACTACTATTTCTGGCAACTTTATAGGCCTTTTCTTTTAATCTTATTCAATCCTTAACTTCCTTTGTTAGCCTCGGCTGACAGCCTTAACTTTTAGGGTTTCTGTGCTTTAAAGGAATGTATAGTTGCTGTAAACTATGTAATATTTCTTTAAAGACTATCCACTGCCTATGTACTGTCATAACTTTTAATGTATTTTCCCAATCCACCTCAGCCAATTTGTCCCTCATACCTTCATAATTTGCTTTGTTCAAATTTAACACCCTGGCTCCAGATTGAACTACTTCACTTTCAAACATAATGTAAAATTCTATCATAATATGGTCACTCATCCCTAGAGGTTCTTTTACAACAAAATTATGAATTAGCCCTTTCTCATTACAGAGTACAAAATCTACAATAGCCTGTTCTCTAGTCAGTTCCTCAACATACTGCTCTAGAAAACCATCCCAAACACACTCCAGAAACTCGTCCTCCCCAGCATTAGTGCTCACTGTTACATTAGTTTCTAAATTCACTTGAAAACGCCCTTCAAAACACTCCTACAGGGGATGCAGAGATCAAGTGGGCCCACATCAGAGACGCCATCTATGACTCAGCAAGACCACCTTTGGCAAACGTGTGAAGCGGAATGCAGACTGGTTTCAATCTCACTTTGAAGAGCTGGAACCTATCACAGCCGCTAAGCGCATTGCACTGTTGAACTACAAGAAAGCCCCCAGCGAGTTAACACCCGTAGCACTTAAAGCAGCCAGAAGCGCTGCACAAAGAACAGCCAGACGCTGTGCAAATGACCACTGGCAACACCTATGCAGTCATATTCAGCTGGCCTCTGACACCGGAAACATCAGAGCGATGTATGATGGCATTAAGAGAGCTCTTGGACCAACCATCAAGAAGATCACCCCCACAAGTCTAAATCAGGGGACATAATCACTGACCAACTCAAGCAAATGGACCGCTGGGTTGAGCACTACCTAGAACTGTACTCCAGGAAAAATGCTGTCACTGAGACTGCCCTCAATGAAGCCCAGCCTCTACCAGTCATAGATGAGCTGGACGAACAGCCAACAAAATCGGAACGCCGTGATGCCATTGATTCTCTAGCCAGTGGAAATGACCCTGGACAGGACGGCATTACCCCTGAAATAATCAAGAGTGCCAAGCCTGCTATACTTTCAGCACTGTACGAACTGCTGTGCCTGTGCTGGGATGAGGGAGCAGTACCACAGGACATGCGCGATGCCAATATCATCACCCTCTATAAGAACAAGGGTGACCGCGGTGACTGCAACAACTACCGTGGAATCTCACTGCTCAGCATAGTGGGGAAAGTCTTCGCTTGAGTCGTTTTAAACAGACTGCAGAAGCTAGCTGAGCGTGTCTACCCTGAGGCACAGTGTGGCTATCGAGCAGAGAGATCCACCATTGACATGCTGTTCTCCCTTCGTCAGATACAGGAGAAATGCCACGAACAACAGTTGCCCCTCTACACTGCTTTCATTGATCTCACCAAAGCCTTTGACCTAGTCAGCAGCAGCTTTTTCGGGAGCAGAGAGTGCGAGCGCGTGAGCAGCTGGGAAGGTCAGTTTAAAGTAAATTTAATTTCCTTTTGTTTTCGGCGGAGACCAGGGGGCTGCTGGGTAAGTAAAACCCGATATATTTGGGCCATTTCTGAACCCGAGACACTACACCTGTAGTGTCTCCCACCCGCCCTCCTCCTCTAACCAAAAAAAAGGACTCGGTGGTGTGTAGATAAGGTAAGGCTTTTTCTATTTCTCTTTTTTTTTATCGTGTGATTGGCAAAAAACTTTTCGTTCCTTTTTCATTTAACTAAGTTTAAGCTTAAGATTAAAAATGGCAGGAGATGTCAGACCCGTGACATGCTCCTCTTGCTCAATGTGGGAGCTCAGGGACATGGCTGATGTCCCTGACTCCTTCACGTGCAGGAAGTGTGTCCAGCTGCAGCTCTTGTTAGACCGCATGACGGCTCTGGAGCTGCGGATGGACTCACTTTGGAGCATCCGCGATGCTGAGGAGGTCGTGGATAGCACATTTAGTGAATTGGTCACACCGCAGATTAGGATTGCTGAGGGAGAAAGGGAATGGGTGACCAAAAGGCAGAGAAAGAGCAGGAAGGCAGCGCAGGTGTCCCCTGCGGTCATCTCCCTCCACAACAGGTATACCGATTTGGATACTGTTGAGGGAGATGGCTCACCAGGGGAAGGCAGCAGAAGCCAGGTTCATGGCACCGTGGCTGGCTCTGCTGTTCACAAGGGCGGGAAAAAGAGTGGAAGGGCTATAGTCATAGGGGGTTCAACTGTAAGGGGAGTAGACAGGCGGCTCTGTGGTCGAAAACGAGACTCCCAAATGGTATGTTGCCTCCCAGGTGCACGGGTCAGGGATGTCTCAGATCGGCTGCAGAACATTCTGAAGGGGGAGGGTGAACAGCCAGTTGTCGTTGTGCACATAGGCACCAATGATATAGGTAAAAAACGGGATGAGGTCCTACAAGCACAGTTTAGGGAGTTAGGAGCCAAGTTAAAAAGTAGGACCTCAGAGGTAGTAATCTCAGGATTGCTACCAGTGCCATGTGATAGTCAGAGTAGAAATGAAAGAATAGTCAGGATGAATGCGTGGCTTGAGAGATGGTGCAGGAGGGAGGGGTTCAGATTTTTGGGACATTGGGACCGGTTCTGGGGGAGGTGGGACTATTACAAATTGGACGGTCTACACCTGGGCCGGACTGGAACCAATGTCCTTGGGGGTGCTTTTGCTAACGCTGTTGGGGAGGGTTTAAACTAATGTGGCAGGGGGATGGGAACCAAATGAGGTCAGTGGAGAGTAAGGATGTAGTAACTAAAGCCTGTAAGGAACTAGATAATGAAGTCAGCGTGACTAAGGGAAAGAGTAGGCAGGGAACAGATGATGAATATAAAGGGACTGGTGGTCTGAGGTGTATTTGTTTTAATGCAAGAAGTGTAGTAGGTAAAGCAGATGAACTTAGGGCTTGGATTAGTACCTGGGAGTATGATGTTATTGCTATTACTGAGACTTGGTTGAGGGAAGGGCATGATTGGCAACTAAATATCCCAGGATACCGATGCTTCAGGCGGGATAGAGAGGGAGGTAAAAGGGGTGGAGGAGTTGCATTACTGGTCAAAGAGGATATCACAGCTGTGCTGAAGGAGGGCACTATGGAGGACTCGAGCAGTGAGGCAATATGGGTAGAACTCAGAAATAGGAAGGGTGCGGTAACAATGTTGGGGCTGTACTACAGGCCTCCCAACAGCGAGCGTGAGATAGAGGTACAAATATGTAAACAGATTATGGAAAGATGTAGGAGCAACAGGGTGGTGGTGATAGGAGATTTTAATTTTCCCAACATTGACTGGGATTCACTTAATGTTAGAGGTCTAGATGGAGCAGAATTTGTAAGGAGCATCCAGGAGGGTTTTCTAGAGCAGGATGTAAATAGTCCAACTCGGGAAGGGGCCATACTGGACCTGGTGTTGGGGAATGAGCCCGGCCAGGTGGTTGACGTTTCAGTAGGGGACTACTTTGGGAATAGTGATCACAATTCCGTAAGTTTTAGAATACTCATGGACAAAGACGAGAGTGGTCCTAAAGGAAGGGTGCTAAATTGGGGGAAGGCCAACTATACCAAAATTCGGCAGGAGCTGGGGAATGTAGATTGGGAGCAGCTGTTTGAAGGTAAATCCACTTTTGATATGTGGGAGGCTTTTAAAGAGAGGTTGATTAGCGTGCAGGAGAGACATGTTCCTGTGAAAATGAGGGATAGAAATGGCAAGATTAGGGAACCATGGATGACAGGTGAAATTGTGAGACTAGCTAAGAGGAAAAAGGAAGCACACATAAGGTCTAGGCGGCTGAAGAAAGACGAAGCTTTGAAAGAATATCGGGATTGTAGGCGCAATCTGAAACGAGGAATTAAGAGGGCTAAAAGGGGTCATGAAATATCTTTAGCAAACAGGGTTAAGGAAAATCCCAAAGCCTTTTATTCATATATAAGGAGCAAGAGGGTAACTAGAGAAAGGATTGGCCCACTCAAGGACAAAGGAGGAAAGTTATGCGTGGAGTCAGAGAAAATGGGTGAGATTCTAAACGAGTACTTTGCATCGGTATTCAACGAGGAGAGGGACATGACGGATGTTGAGGTTAGGGACAGATGTTTGATTACTCTAGGTCAAGTCGGCATAAGGAGGGAGGAAGTGTTGTGTATTCTAAAAGGCATTAAGGTGGACAAGTCCCCAGGTCCGGATGGGATCTATCCCAGGTTACTGTGGGAAGCGAGAGAGGAAATAGTTGGGGCCTTAACAGATATCTTTGCAACATCCTTAAACACGGGTGAGGTCCCGGAGGACTGGAGAATTGCTAATGTTGTCCCCTTGCTTAAGAAGGGTAGCAGGGAAAATCCAGGTAATTATAGACCGGTGAGCCTGACGTCAGTGGTAGGGAAGCTGCTGGAGAAGATAATGAGGGATAGGATCTATTCCCATTTGGAAGAAAATGGGCTTATCAGTGATAGGCAACATGGTTTTGTGCAGGGAAGGTCATGTCTTACCAACTTAATAGAATTCTTTGAGGAAGTGACAAAGTTGATTGATGAGGGAAGGGCTGTAGATGTCATATCCATGGACTTCAGTAAGGCGTTTGATAAGGTTCCCCATGGTAGGCTGATGGAGAAAGTGAAGTCGCATGGGGTCCAGGGTGTACTAGCTAGATGGATAAAGAACTGGCTGGGCAACAGGAGACAGAGAGTAGCAGTGGAAGGGAGTTTCTCAAAATGGAGACGTGTGACCAGTGGTGTTCCACAGGGATCCGTGCTGGGACCACTGTTGTTTGTGATATACATTAATGATTTGGAGGAAAGTATAGGTGGTCTGATTAGCAAGTTTGCAGACGACACTAAGATTGGTGGAGTAGCAGATACTGAAGGGGACTGTCAGAGAATACAGCAGAATATAGATAGACTGGAGAGTTGGGCAGAGAAATGGCAGATGGAGTTCAATCAGGGCAAATGCGAGGTGATGCATTTTGGAAGATCCAATTCAAGAGTGAACTATACAGTAAATGGAAAAGTCCTGGGGAAAATTGATGTACAGAGAGATTTGGGTGTTCAGGTCCATTGTTCCCGGAAGGTGGCAACGCAGGTCAATAGAGTGGTCAAGAAGGCATACGGCATGCTTTCCTTCATCAGATGGGGTATTGAGTACAAGAGTTGGCAGGTCATGTTACAGTTGTATAGGACTTTGGTTCGGCCACATTTGGAATACTGCGTGCAGTTCTGGTCGCCACATTACCAAAAGGATGTGGATGCTTTGGAGAGGGTGCAGAGGAGGTTCACCAGGATGTTGCCTGGTATGGAGGGCGCTAGCTATGAAGAGAGGTTGAGTAGATTAGGATTATTTTCATTAGAAAGACGGAGGTTGAGGGGGGACCTGATTGAGGTGTACAAAATCATGAGAGGTATAGACAGGGTGGATAGCAAGAAGCTTTTTCCCAGAGTGGGGGATTCAATTACAAGGGGACACGAGTTCAAAGTGAAAGGGGAAAAGTTTAGGGGGGATATGCGTGGAAAGTTCTTTACGCAGAGGGTGGTGGGTGCATGGAACGCATTACCAGCGGAGGTGGTAGACGCGGGCACGATAGCGTCTTTAAGATGTATCTAGACAGATACATGAATGGGCAGGAAGTAAAGAGATACAGACCCTTAGAAAATAGGCGACAGGTTTAGATAGAGGATCTGGATCGGCGTAGGCTTGGAGGGCCGAAGGGCCTGTTCCTGTGCTGTAATTTTCTTTGTTCTTTGTCTCTTCAGACTACTAGAAAAGATCGGATGTCCACCAAAGCTACTAAGTATCATCACCTCATTCCATGACAATATGAAAGGCACAATTCAACATGGTGGCTCCTCATCAGACCCCTTTTCTATCCTGAATGGCGTGAAACAGGGCTGTGTTCTCACACCTACACTGTTTGGGATCTTCTTCTCCCTGCTGCTCTCACATGTGTTCAAGTCTTCAGAAGAAGGAATTTTCCTCCACACAAGGTCAGGTGGCAGGTTGTTCAACCTTGCCCGTCTAAGAGCGAAGACCAAAGTACGGAAAGTCCTCATCAGGGAACTCCTCTTTGCTGACGATGCTGCATTAACATCTCACACTGAAGAGTGTCTGCAGAGACTCATCGACAGGTTTGCGGCTGCCTGCAATGTATTTGGCATAACCATCAGCCTCAAGAAAACAAACATCATGGGACAGGACGTCAGAAATGCTCCATCCATCGATATCGGAGACTACGCTCTGGAAGTGGTTCAAGAGTTTACCTACCTAGGCTCAACTATCACCAGTAACCTGTCTCTCGATGCAGAAATCAACAAGCGCATGGGAAAGGCATCCGCTGCTATGTCCAGACTGGCCAAGAGAGTGTGGGAAAATGGCGCACTGACACGGAACACAAAAGTCCGGGTGTATGAAGTCTGTGTCCTCAGTACCTTGTTCTATGGCAGCGAGGCCTGGACAATGTATGTCAGCCAAGAGCGACGTCTCAACTCATTCCATCTTCGCTGCCTCCGGAGAATCCTTGGCATCAGGTGGCAGGACCGTATCTCCAACACAGAAGTCCTCGAGGCGGCCAACATCCCCAGCTTGTACACCCGACTGAGCCAGCGGCGCCTGAGATGGCTTGGCCATGTGAGCCGCATGGAAGATGGCAGGATCCCCAAAGACACATTGTACAGCGAGCTCGCCACTGGTATCAGACCCACCGGCCGTCCATGTCTCCGCTTTAAAGACATCTGTAAAGGCGACATGAAGTCCTGTGACATTGACCACAAGTTGTGGGAGTCAGTTGCCAGTGATCGCCAGAGCTGCGGACAGCCATAAAGGCGGGGCTAAAGAGTGGCAACTCGAAGAGACTTAGCAGTTGGCAGGAAAAAAGACAGAAGCGCAAGGGGAGAGCCAACTGTGCAACCAATTTTATCGGCAGCGCCTGTGGAAGAGTCTGTCACTCTAGAATTGGCCTTTCGTGCCACTCCAGGCGCTTCTTCACAAACTATTGACCACCTCTAGGCGCTTAGCCATTGTCTCTCGAGACAAGGAGGACAAAGAGAAGGTTTACCCAGTCTATCTGCAGATTGAAGTCACCCATAATTACTGTATTACCTATGCTACATGCTTCTCTCATCTCCTGATTAATGCCAATACCACTACTGTTTGGTGGCCTCGAAACAACTCCGACCAATGTTTGCTGCCCCTTGCTGTTTCTTAGCTCCACCTAAAGAGATTCCACATTTTGTTCTTCTGATCTGAGATCCTCTCTTACTAATGTACTGATCCCATCCCTTATTGTCAGCACAACACCACCTCCTTTTCCTGTCCTTCCTATATGTTGAATATCCTTGAATATTCAGCTCCCAGTCTTGGTCGCCCTGTGGCCACGTTTCTGTTATGTCAATTAGATCAAACCCATTTACCTCTAGTTGTGCCTTGAAATCATCTCCCTTGTTGTGAAAGCTGTGTGCATTCAGGTCGAGTGCCCTTAACCTTGTCTTCTTGACATTATTCTGCATTCTAAACCTAGTTGATGCTCGCCTTTGTTTCGCCTGCCTTCTAATGTCACTTGCTACTTTTCTACCTCCTGTTACTAGCTTTACTTCATTCCAATTTGAGCTACCCCTCAGGTTCTCAACCCCCTGACATGCTAGTTTAAACCCTCCCCAACAGCACTAGCAAATCTCCCTGCGAGGATATTAGTTCTGGTCCTGTTCAGGTGTAGCCCGTCCATCTTGTACAGTCCCACCTGCCCCAGAACCGGTCCCAATGCCTCAAAAATCTGATGCCCTCCCTCCTACATCAATTCTCCAGCCAAGTGTTCAATCGATCAGTCCTCTCTTCCTATGCACTGGGAGTAATCCTGATATTACTGCTTTGGAGGTCCTGCTTTTTAATTTCCTTCCTAACTCCCTGAAATCTACTTTCAGGACCTCATCCCTCTTCCTATCTGTTTCATTGGTACCAATTTGGACCACGACCTCTGGCTGTTCACCCTCCCCCAGAAGGATGTCCAGCAGACACTGCATGACATCCTTGACCCTGGCACCAGGGAAGAAACACACCATCCTGGAGTCACATTTACTGCTGCAGAAATGCCTGTCTGATCCCTTGACGATCGAATCCTTTATCACTGTGCAGGCTTGCAAGCACAGGGGTGATGGATAAACAGAGTTAGGATATGGGCACCAAGATTTCAGATGAGTTGAAGTTTATGGAGGGTGGGACATAGGAACAGGAATAGGCCATTCATCCTCTCGAGCCAGATCCACCATTCAATTAGATCATGGCTGATCCGTGGGATATTATTGTCCAGATTGTGAAATCACACATTGAGGTATTAATGTGAAAATCTTGAATTCATTCATAGTTTGAATAAATAAATTTAGAAGTGTGGAATGGTCATATTATCACAGCAATACTTTATCCCTAAACAGCAGTAACTTAAAATTAGTAAGCGAGAGTGAATGATTAATTACCTCCAGCTTCAGCCGTAGATCGTGTCTTGATTTACTGATCTCGTCCAAACACTTGATTGCACTCTCCACCTGACTGCAATAGTCACCATAAATCAGCAACCTACAGAGAGAAAGAGGGAGTGAGTGAGAGGGGAGAGAGAGCGGGAAGCGAAGAGAGGGGGGAAGAGAGAGAGGGGGGGGGAAGAGAGAGAGAGGGAGAGGGTGGGAGGGAGGGAGAGAGAGTGGGAGGGAGAGAGAGTGGGTGGGAGGGTGGGAGAGTGGGAGGGAGAGAGAGTGGGTAGTAGGGTGGGAGGGGGAGAGAGTGGGAGGGAGAGAGGGGGGGAAGAGAGAGGGGGGGAAGAGAGGGGGGGGAAGAGAGGGGGGGGAAGAGAGAGGGGGGAAGAGAGAGGGGGGGAAGAGAGAGGGGGGGGAAGAGAGAGGGGGGGGAAGAGAGAGGGGGGGGAAGAGAGAGGGGGGGGAAGAGAGAGGGGGGGGAAGAGAGAGAGGGAGAGGGTGGGAGGGAGAGAGAATGGGAGGGAGAGAGAGTGGGTGGGAGAGTGGGAGGGAGAGAGAGTGGGTAGGAGGGAGAGAGAGTGGGAGGGAGAGAGGGGGGGAAGAGAGAGGGGGGGAAGAGAGAGGGGGGGAAGAGAGAGGGGGGGAAGAGAGAGAGGGAGAGGGTGGGAGGGAGAGAGAGTGGGAGGGTGGGAGGGAGAGAGAGTGGGTGGGAGGGTGGGAGAGTGAGTGGGTGGGAGGGAGAGAGAGTGGGAGGGAGAGAGAGTGGGAGGGTGGGAGGGGGAGAAAGCGAATCAGCAACCTGCATAAAGAGCAAGAAGGATTTGATTGAAGTTGAAAAAGACCAAAGGAGCGATTATGTTACTTGATGTAATTTGCAGGGAAGGAGACCGAGGAGCAGATTATCAAAGAAGTTACTGAGAGGTGCAAGGGACTATAGAGCAGTGATATTGAGAGACTCCAACCTCCCAGTATTGAATGGGACAGTGATTGTGTTGAGGACAGAGAAGGAGAGGAGTTTCTGAAGTGCGTTCAATTGAATTTCCTTGATCAGTTTGTTTCCAGTGTAATGAGGAAGGAGACATTGCTGGATGTAGTTCTGGGGTTTGAAATGGGTCAAGTGGAGAATTGAGAGAGTTTCTCAGGAACAGTGATCAGAGTATTGTAAGGTTTAGATTAATTATGCAGAAAGACAAGGAGCAATCTAGAATAAAAAACATTTGTCTGGAGGAGGGTTAATTTCAATGAGGTGAGAACAGATCTGACCCACGTAAACGGAAATCAAAGTTTGGTCATCAAAAATACAATGGAACAATGTGTTGCCTTTAAATAGGAGAAAGCTCGGGTGCAGTCGAGGTACATTCCCATGAGGAGGAAAGGTTGGACAAACGCTTCCTGGATGATGAAAGGGAGAGAGAGAAAGGTGAAGCAGGAAAAGGGTGTGTATGACAGTTGAGAGGTTGATAATACAAGGGAGGAACCAGGTTAGATATACAATGTTCAGAGGGGAAGTGAATAAAGAAATACGAGGGATAAAGAGAGAGTATGAGAATAGACTGGTGGCCAACGTAAAAGGGAATCCAAAGGTCTTCTACAGGCATGTTAACAGGAAAAGGGTTGTCTGAGGAGTGGTGGGGCCTATTAGAGACCAAAATTGAGACATGTTGCTGGGTGGAGCCAGAGGGCACGGCTGAGGTACTGAATCAGTATTAGATCAGTGTTTAGCAAGGAAGAGGATTTAGCTAAAGCTACAGTGAATGAGGATGTTTCCAGGATACTAGATGGGCTAAAAATTGATAAAGAGGAGGTATTAGAAAGGCTGGCTGTACTTAAAGTTGATAAGTCACCAGGACCAGATCACATGCATCCAAGGATACAGAGGGAGTATGGGAGAAAATTACTGAGGCAATGGTC
Organism: Heterodontus francisci; assembly: GCF_036365525.1. NCBI lineage: Eukaryota > Metazoa > Chordata > Chondrichthyes > Heterodontiformes > Heterodontidae > Heterodontus > Heterodontus francisci. Next base: position 2,053,580 of record NC_090378.1, on the reverse strand, counting down.
ATAATCATCCAATCCTCGTTAGACACAGGGGTGGTGCCAGAGGACGGGAGAATTACAATCGTTACACCCTTGTACAAAAACTGTAAGGATGAGCCCAGCTACTACAGGCCAGTTAGCTTAACCTAGGTGATGGGAAAACTTTTACAAATGATAATTCAGGACAA